>NC_139947.1:15794785-16139785 GCF_963454915.1 Gymnoscopelus microlampas
GATTCCACAAAAGAAGCCCCCTCGCTAAAACGGCTGCTTGCCCCCAGATTGCTGCCCACCAGGGGCCTGGGCTTATAGGTTGGCATCCAGGCGAGGGGAGGGATAGAGTTGTTGGTGGAAACAGAGAGCAGTGGCATTAAGCAGAGGCACTGACTCCAGACACCCCAATTAGTGGCGTCTGTGTATTCTAAACTGGGAACAGTTAAACAAAGGCTTTGTCATGGACGACCCGGAGAGAGAGAGAGTTCACATGGAGGACTAAACTGCTACCTACCTACGCAAGCCGCTTCAGGCTGTTTGCTGCCTTCATTTGGGGAGGGTTGACGTGGGGGTTTTGTTTATACCGCGGTGTGAATGTTTGTGGTTACACATATTTGTGTGTGTGTGTGTGTGTGTGTGTGTGTGTGTGTGTGTGTGTGTGTGTGTGTGTGTGTGTGTGTGTGTGTGTGTGTGTGTGTGTGTGTGTGTGTGTGTGTGTGTGTGTGTGTGTGTGTGTGTGTGTGTGTGCGTGCGTGCGTGCGTGCGTGCGTGCGTGTGAGGTGAGGCATCAACCAGCCTTCCCCCACATTCCCACCCAAACACTCCCCTCTGGCGGTGAGCGATAAAGGGTTTCCAAAACAAAAGAGGAGTAAAAAGAAGTAGTAAGAAGTCTTGTGCCTGGTGGAGGTGAACTTGCAGCAACCGCCGAGGCGGTTGACCTTGAAATGAGCGTCGGGGGGTTGGGGACGGGCAGGGGTTTGGGGACAGGCGGGGGGGGGAGGGCCGCGTTTAAGTGCACAACCCCAGTGCCAGGGGCCAGGGGGCGGCCTAATGACTGCCACCCTGCTCCATCCATCACCGAGCCACTGCCAGGCCAACTGCCCCGGCACAGACCAAAGACCAGGGGCCTTAATCACCTCTCACACTCACACACTGGGCCATAGCGCGCATTGTGCGCACAAAGGCATACATGCACGCGCATACACGCAACAAATGCACGCACACACACACACACACACACACACACACACACACACACACACACACGCACACACGCACACACTGTCCACACATGCATCATATCATACCATCACAGATGCATTCACTTAAACAACTTTATTGACTTCCAGACTCCAGAACCGTATTATTATTGTTTATTTCGTTTAGTTTTAAAATCTAAATAAATTATGTTTTGTTGGCATTTTTCTGTGCATCACCCCTCCTTGTCACGGCCTGTGACCTGAGCTGTGATAACACACACACACACACACACACACACACACACACACACACACACACACATACACACACACATACACACACTCCGAATTCACAGAGAGTGCACATAGCAGCATACACAGACAGCATACAGAATGTACTGTATACAGCCACAATAGCAGATGTGTTCAAACCCTCTCACAGCTCATTACACTCAAACCGCACTTGTGCACGCCCGCACGTGCACGCGCACGCACACACACACACACACACACACACACACACACACACACACACACACACACACACACACACACACACACACACACACACACACACACACACACACACACACACACACGCACGCTCGACGCGAACACGCGCACCAAAGCAACGTGCAGAGATGAAATCTGCCTCCAGACGCTCATATTCACTCGCTATTTATAATTTAATGTATGCAGAGGCACAAGCGCACAAAAGGAAACAAGGCGCGTGCGCGGACACGCGTGCCTCCCAAACATAGACACCTCCCCTCTGTATTTACGCCTTGATGCTGAATGTTTGTGACAAAACAATTGACTGAGCCGCTTTCATGATATTCTGCATTGAAATGGATCCCCCTGTAGTCTAGCCGCCTCAATCCTCTGTTCATTCGGAATGTCTCTCTCTCGCTCTCTCTCTCTCCCTGTCTCTCACTCTCTCTCTCTCTCTCTCTGTCTCGTTCCTCTCCCACTTTGCAGCTTATATCACGCCCTTTCTCCTCCTTTTCCTCCTCTTCCTCAAAAAGGGGGGGGGGCTTTTCCCCAGACTGAGAACCCCATCTATTTTATCAGAGAGGAGCCACCCCTTGCCAACCATCCAGTCTCATCGTCATCATCGTTTCTCCTCAAATCTCTTTCTCTATCTATCTCTCATCAGTTGTGGAAAAAGTACTCAAATGTTTTACTTAAGTAAAAGTATCAATACTGCAATGTAGAAATTCTCTGTTACAAGTAAACGTCCGGAATTCAAAATGTACTTGAGTAAAAGTACAAAAGCATTGGTATCAAAATGTACTTAAAGTACCAAAAGTAGAAGTACTCATTATACGCAGAATGTGCCAATTCAAGTTTTCAAATCTATGAAAACCTTTGAAAATAGCAGATCTACAAGCTCACAATGTGTCGCATCGCAACGCATTGTGAGCTTGTAGATCTGCTATTTTCAAATGGCCGAAATCTATATTGAAGCACCTCAAAATTGTACTTAAGTACAGTACTTAAGTACATGTACTTAGTTACTGTACACCACTGTCTCTCATGTTGCTGTATAATGAGGTGTGTGTGAGCTGGGTGGGTGTGTTGGTTGACGGCTGCATCTCTGTCCAATCATCTTGGTGTGGGGGCGGGACTCACAGTGAGGAGGGTCACTGTGAGTGGACAGGACCAGCGGTATATACGTTACAGGACCAGTCACACTGCTTCACACAGAGCGTTCCACACTCACACATAGAGTCTCATTAGAGGCCGGTGTGTCCTTACACACTGTATCTATATGTATGTATCTATATATATAACGGTATATGACAGCAACACGGCAGGTCACCGTGTCCATCACACACAACCCCTGCATACACATAGCTTCTATACCTCTCCAGGAGTAAGCCTCTCTCTCTCTCTTTTTCTCTCTCTCTCTCTCTCTCTCTCGCTCTCTCGCTCGCTCGCTCGCTTGCTTTACTGACTGCCACTTCACCTGTGTCTGTGTCTCTCTGTCTGTCTCTCTCTCTCTCTCTCTCTCTCTCTCTCTCTCTCTCTCTCTCTCTCTCTCTCTATCTGTCTCTGTCCTGTGGTTTAGAAGATGGTGGATGACTCCAGGGCTAGGTAGCCAGTCAGTGAGAGTTGCGTAGGAGTGCTAGCTGTGTGTGTGTGTGTGTGTGTGTGTGTGTGTGTGTGTGTGTGTGTGTGTGTGTGTGTGTGTGTGTGTGTGTGTGTGTGTGTGTGTGTGTGTGTGTGTGTGTGTGTGTGTGCGTGCGTGCGTGCGTGCCAGCATGCTCGTATGTGTGTGTGTATATGTGGGTGGGTGTGGGTGTGTGTGAATATGTGTGCGTGTGTGTGTGTGTGTGTGTTTGTGTGTGTGGGTGGGTGGGTGCCAAAGAAAACCTGTTGCCTGGCTACAACGGCACCCTTATCCTCGGCTAGCGATAGCAATGTCTTGTGTTGTGTACGACATTCGCGTGTCTCTCTATGTGTCTGTGTGTGTGTGTGTGTGTGTGTGTGTGTGTGTGTGTGTGTGTGTTTGGCAGAAGGAGGGGCAGGAAGGCGCTCCACCACCCACTCAGCATGCCCGCCGCCCCTGTGGCTGACTCCCCAAGACTCCGCTAGTAATTAGCTCAACATCTATCCATCTGTTGTAGGGAGGCGCAGTAAACATTAACACAATGCAGCCACATCAAACCGTTGGCTAGAGACCTGCTACGTTATAGCAGCACACGCCGTGCTTTATGAGGCCTTAACACTTGAGTGGCGGGCGTGCATGCACGCATATATACCGGTACATATAGCTAACCTGCGGGGGAAAAATACAGAATACTCTATACTGCACTTGTGTGCAGTACATGCACTCTCAGTTATTGCAAAGAGAAATACAAGTAAATACAATGCATTCACTGCAATAACACGTCAAGGATAAAAAGACACGATAAAGTTATAGAGACTTATTTCCATTGTGGTCCTTGGTTACCTTGTACAAACAGACATAACAACAAAGAATAGAAATGGACACAAAAGTTAAAGTAAAAACACACACACACACACACACACACACACACACACACACACACACACACACACACACACACACACACACACACGTATGTATTACTACACTAGTGAGGACATCAACATTGTAGGACAGCAATTTGAATGCCTTTTGTAACTTTTTGGGGGGCATTTTTTAACCCTACAATGGATCACACTGCGACACGTTGCGAGCTTGTAGATCTGCTATAGTCTGTGTGTGACACCGGCAAACAAATAAGTATAATCAGGCATCTACATTCTTAACCCTATAACCCCAACCTGAATATCTTCCTACGGTAATTGTAAGCCTATATCTCCCTGTCCTCACAATGTTTGTTTCTCAAGTTCTAGTACTTGTGGGGACAATGGGCCCTCACAAGTATAGTAACACAAGTGCATACGGACACAGATACGCACACACACAGTCACAGACGGTGGTGGGCAAAGTACTCAATTGTTTTACTTACGTAAAAGTAAAAGTAGAAATACAAGTAGTAAAAGTCCGGAATTCAAAATGTTCTTAAAGTACCAACTAAGTGAAAGTAATCATTATGCGAAATGTCCCATTTCAAGTTTTCAAATGTATAAAAATCTTTTGAAAATGGCAGATCTACAAGCTCACAATGTGTCGCATCACAACGCATTCTGAGCTTGTAGATCGGCTATTTTCAAATGGCCGAAATAAATAGGGCTGAAGTGGTTAATGGATGTTTGTAAAAAATAATCAAAGTCTACAAAGAAGCTAGTAACTAAAGTTTTCAAATAAATGTAGTGCAGTAAAAGTTTATTTGGATCCGCGATGTAGTGCAGTAGAAGTAAAAGTATTGGAAATTGGAAATACTCAAGTCAAGTACAAATACCTAAAAATGTTATAAGCACAGTACTTTAAGTAAGTGTACTTAGTTACTCTCCACCACTGGTCACACACACACACACACACACACGCACACGCACACGCGCGCACACACACACGCGCACGCACACACACACGCGCACGCGCGCACCACAGGATCCTGCAATCATATCCTCAGTCTCCCTCCCACCACCACCACCAGTGCGGAAGTGAGGGCTGGAAAGCAAAGCAGCCCCTGGTCCCTCACGAGAAACAACAACCAAAAGACTACATTACACAATTAATCAATAAGTTAATGAGATCTCATTTTCTACAGAAAACACTATCCAGGCAAAAAGTTTCCCCCCTTCAGCCCTTTTGTTTCCCCGTTGCTGGAAGAACCAAACCCCTGATATTACACTGTGGGGAGAGAACAAGAACGCAGCCAGCAGGAAATTAAATTAAATTACCATCCTGATAGATTTATGTGACGCTTTACATTTTCATTGTGTTGTTGTGCGTTTTCTTCTGAGAGGAGGAGGCGGAGGGGGGGGGGGGGGGCTGCTAAATGTGTTAGTAAAGAGAAGGAGAAGATGGAGAGAGAGAAAGAAAGGATGAAGGGAAGGAAGAGAGGGAGGGAAAGAAAGGTGGGATGAAAGGAAGTGTGGAACGGAGAGAAGACGGTTCCAGACATCACGTGGTGGATGTAAAGCCTGAGTGCAGACTGATAAATCCTGTTTTTATACGTCTTCTTCGTGTATGGCGTAGTCGTGGGCCGAAAATAACGGATCTATTTGAGCTCAAAACTGAGCAACTGTTGAGCTTGTAGATCTTAAAATCTTGTTTTTTCTCGTGTGACCCCGTCGTACAAGGGAGTATACATAACAGTAAAGCACCGTTCAAATTACTTTTGTTTGGAGGAGCTGTAATACTGCCAAATGGTCTCTCCTGTTGTGCATGCATGCGCGTGCGTGCGTGTGTTTCAGTGTTGTGTGTGATGCGTGTGCGTCTGCAACAGCTGGGTACGTGGGCGTCGGCAGGAGCAGCGTGTGCATAACTGTGCATATGATTGTTTTTTTTTGTTTTTTTTTTGTTTTAAGCCGTGTCGTGTCTTTGGAATATGTTTGTTTCGGAATGTTAATGCCAGTTTGTCCCTCCTTCCGTGTGTGTGTGTGTGTGTGTGTGTGTGTGTGTGTGTGTGTGTGCGTGCGTGTGTGTGCATGTGTGTGTGCGTGTGTGTGTGTGTTTGTTTACTATGCAATTCACCGTCACTTATACATTCATACATACATACGCGCATGTGTGCGTGTGTCTGCATGTGTGCGTCTGTGTTGCGTGCGTGCAAGTTCGTGCATATACTGTAGCAAACGCGGAGCAGTCTGCGTTTGTGCCCCCTCTCGTTCTAGTTAAGAATTGAGGGCATCTCTCAGCGATTTGCCACAGCTGGTGATGCCATCTGGGGGCATCAACACACTCGCTCGCCCTGTCACCGTCCAAACGGGCCAGAGGCACGCCAACCTCCCCCTGGTGTCCGGTCCAATGACAGGGGACATGGGGACGGCGTCGCAGATAACATACCTCGCTGTCCCCTGGCATGGAGCCGGGGGATGTGGGGGGGGGGGGGGGCATCTGTTTATTTTACATACAGCCATGCTGCTAAGCTAATGCATCGACTCATTCCCAACTCCATCACTGCAGAGTTGCTTAATTTATGCGCTGTCTTACCACGGTGTCACCAGTGGTGGAAAGTAACTAAGTACATTTAAGCGTCTTTGGGTTCTTAGAAAAGCACTATATGAATTTGAGATATTATTATTATTAGGCCTATTATTATTATTATTATTATTTAATCAAGTACTGTACTTAAGTAATTTTTTGGGGTGTTTTTTACTTAACTGGAGTATATCCAATTTTACAACTTTAGTTACTAGTTACTTTGTAGATTTGAATTATTATTAGAAAACATACGTTTAACCACTTCAGCCCTAGTATAGCCTATATAGCTACACTTTGGCAATTTTTTGAAAATATTTCGTTGTGAGCTTGTGTGTATCTGGTATTTTCATCTCCCAACAGTATAAATAAATGAGGCTTTATGATTAAAACATGGCATAAACATAACTCCAGATGGATCATAAATGTGCTGGCAGGCTTCTTTACGGCCCTGTCGGAACAGGTAACATGGATTGATAGTTAATATGTTTGCATGGGGATCAATGGCAGTCCGATCGTGTCCAATCCTCGTCGTAGCAGAAATAGGTGTGTCCTATAAGAATCAGGTTGTACTATCGATTAATATGTGAGCTTGTACTCCTCCGTACGACATACCCCACCCCGCACACCCCTGTGTGATGGAGAGAGAGAGAGAGAGAGAGAGAGCGCAGAAGCAGATTAATGGGACACACAGAGAGAGAGAGAGCACAGACCCAGCAGCACCTTGATTTATTTACCACTTAACACTGATGAAGCTTCAAACTGCAGTCACACACACACACACATGTTGCCACCGCATTGTTCTCTATCAAGATCTTTGTTGCTTTCTCCATTATCTTTGTGTGTGTGCACGAGCCTGTATGCGTGTGTGTGTGTGTACGTATTTGTGTGTGTGTATGTGCGTGTGCGTGTGTGAGCGTTTCCGTGCGCCCCCATCCATCTAATTACGGTTTTCCCCCACATCTTACTGTTTGTGTTTGTCTGCACGCGGGTTCCTTCTAATCAATCCTGCTGTTTGTGAATGCACAGAGTTTGCCGGCGTGTTTGCAGCGGCTGAGTACAGTATAGGAACGTGTGCGCCGAGTGCACAGTTATAGCGGCAGTCGCATGTTTATAATAAATGGGAAGCGATAAGAGGCAGCGTGGGAAACGTTCCTCCCTGCAAACGTTCGCTATGCTCCCTAATCAAAGCTATTCATGATTACGGCGCCGAATTGATGTTATTCACACCAGCTCGAACGCTGCTTTAATCGCCACCTATTATTCATAAGCTGTCAATTTAGGGAATTCACCGGGCTAACTCGGTAACAGTTTGCAGGCGGCAAATTGTTGAATTTTGACTGGGTAAATATACAGGAGGAGTTAATTGAGGGCATCAACTCACCATGTGGGAGGACTTGACAAAATGCCATAAGTGTGTTACATGAATAACTTACCAGGAAATTATCGCACAAACATGCACACACACACACACACACACACACACACACACACACACACACACACACACACACACACACACACACACACACACACACACACACAGGCATACAGGCATACACACATTCAGATCATGCACAGAGCCACATGTACTATGACACACACAAAAATAGTTGCACAGAGTTTCTGTTGTGCATCCGTCTCATTCTATCTCTGTGTTTCCAGTATGTGGGGGGAGGGGGGCTACACATGAAGACCCCACAGCTCCATGTGTCCACTAGACCCACCCATCCATGTTCAATCCCATCTAATTTGCCCCCCCCCCCCCCCCCCGCCCTCTCTCTCTCCCCCCCACCCTCCCACTTCTCGTTTCCAGAACCCTGATATCGTGCTTGTCCACTACTTGAATGTTCCGGCCATAGAGGATTGTGGGAAACCATGCGGTCCAATCCTGTGCTCCATCAACACGGACAAGAAGGAATGGGCCAAGTGGACCAAGGAGGAGCTGATTGGCCAGCTAAAGCCCATGTGTGAGTATCTGACCAATCACATCGGAGCATTTTTTTTTCCTTTTGGGGGTTTTCTTTTCCATCCAGACCTCAATCGTTAATCGGAGCCTTGACTATAAACAGTCACGGTCTGCTCTAAAAGGCTTTACTGTAATAGCCCTGTCATGTCCACATGCATGGAGACTAATCACAGTAGTGGTGGATGCTGTCGGAACATTTAATGCCCCGTCCTATTAGCAGAGAGCTGCTACAGTAAAGTGCACTCAGCACCTCAGTCAGAGGGCAGCTTCGGTCACTGAGTGTTCCTATGTTATGTTGCTGCTGCGTGGGCCCTCCTCCTCTTACCGGAGCCTGTCTGCTGGGACAGGGTCAGAGAAGTGGGCTTTTGCCACTCCAGACCTCTGGGCGGCACCGCGCTGACCAGCCCAGCCAATGCGCCTCCTCTCCGGGCCAGAGAGGCACCAACGCACGTTGACCAGCCCGACAACGCGCCTCCTCTCTGGGGCCAGAGTAACCCGCGATGACCAGCCCAACCATGTGCCTCCTCTCCGAGCCAAGGCCGAGCTGCATATTGATTCATGCTACTGCGTAGGTGGAGTGTCTGACTCACCAGAAATCCTTCACACCTCCTCTCTCTCTCTCTCTCTCTCTCTCTCTCTCTCTCTCTCCCCCTCCCTCCCTCACTCTGTCTTGCGTGCCCCATCTCCCTTCAGTGGATTGATCCATAGTGTAACCAGCGAGGGAGAGGGAGACACTGTGTGCTTTTTTTACGAGGCTCACAGCCTGCCCAGAGATTGAGGTGATGTTTTGGAAAATGTCAGGGTTTGTGTGATGGTGATAATAGCCAAATGGGGACCTTGCAGGACATTGAAAATCGTTGAGAGTGGTGTTTAAAGGGCCCCTTAACGGCCAGACTATAGTCTGGGTGTGTCTGGCAGAAGCCGAGCCGTGACTGATGCTCGGACGGCTGATTATCGGTGATGTGGCCAGGTAAAGGCAAGCATGTCAGCAGCTTTACGAGTGTGCACACACACACACACACACACACACACACACATACACACGCGCATGCTGGCCGCATACCGACGAGGCAGCTGGGCCCCTGGCCATGATCGGCGGAGCGTGGAGCGTATCGTTATCCCCTTCACTGCTCCGCTGGCTATCAGCTCAACACATTCCTTAACATAAAGCTTTACCTCAGGACAGCTACAGTCCGACCGCGGCGCTAGCTACCGCGTTCATTACATCCGCGGCCCTAATGTAAAAAAAAAACAACCTCCGACGCCATTTGCGGTAATGCGCGAAGTCGTTAACTTTGGGAGTTGTCGGGACAACGTGGGCGGAGGGGTGAGATGCCTTCTCGCTGCTGGGCTACGGAGCAACGAGAAGGCATTCTCTCTCTTCTTCTTCACCTCAACTCTATTCAAGCCATCTCTCCTTTCTCCCACGGAAACGCCAACAATGTCAACACCACTGAGTCCTGTGGCAGAGCAACATTGCCACCTAGAGGCGTCTCGGCAGAACAGCCCTCCCCCTCCTGACACGTCTGTGAGAGAGGGTGCAGAGAAAGTGCATACTGGATTATCCATGCATTATCCAACCTTAAATTATACATCAGGGCCGTTACTTACGAGTTCATTCCCCCGAAAGTGACCTAAATCCCACTCGCACATTCATCAATGGGTAGCATGGGAGAGGGCCGTGGCTTCCGGATCTCTCTGTTTTTCCGTTTACGTAACATATCTTCCCGAAGCCCCTTGGAGAGGTTTGCGTTGGATAGAAGCTGGGATGAGCCAGCAGGTTTCCCTCTCTTCCTATTATACCTGCACAGAGCTGTCGCTGCCTGACACACTTTGATGTATGATTGATATCGGGCCAAGGGGAAGTTTCTCACATAATGATGACGGCTTCCAGCTAGTTCACCTGCTACTTAGTTATACTCACCCCCCCCCCCCCCCCCCCCCCCCGCCCCCCTCTGAAAAGAGTGTGTCGACATCCACTGTATAATTGCCCCTCGTCCATCTCACGCTTTTCTTCTGTTTTTCTGTTATTCTGTTATACTCTCCACATGATATTTCACTGCACAAACAGTTTGACACCTCTAATGATACAAAGAAAACACGATGTGGATTCACACGGATCAGTTGCGCTTATTCTGGCTGTTGCCTTCCCCTTCGACTAGGGCCTGATTTGTACTTGGTTGCGTGCCAATGTCACGCACCAGAAATAGCCGATCTATAAGCTCACAACGCGTTGCACTGTGGCGTGGGGTGAGCTTGTAGATTGGCTGTTTGTGTTGCGCGCTGCGATGCGCAACCAGGTATAAATCAGGCGTGAAAACACTTAAGGTGCCCAGGCGCATTTACGACTCCATACTTGTGCAACCCTGCACACAGAAGCACAACCGCGGCGCGCTTGCTTGGCTCCTCACGTGCATGGCCCCTTGTGCACCTGGCCCCTCACCTGACCCCGATGCCCTTTAACACCCCGCAATGTTTTGATGTGAGAAAACAGAAGAGGGCTCTGCATGTGTCTGTGGAAATAAAACAGGGGTTTGGACACCGTGTTGCTAATAAGCTTGTGCCTGCATCAGTCCTACAGACACACAGCTGTTCTGGACATGTTCTGCATCAGGCAGGTGGATTGTGTATACATCTGTTTAACTTTATTCATATTTGTTGAGGGTGTTTTTATTGAGATGTTATGCTTTTGTACCTATTGTACTTCTTTCCCACAGACAGACAGACAGACAGACAGACAGACAGACAGACAGACAGCTATCAGGATGATGATGTGACAGGGTTTGGTTGTCGGCTGGTGGCATGACGTGATGAGGGTTTGGTTGTTATCTGGTGCCATTGCTGCCACGAACAAGCACAGACACAGTGATAACTGTAACGCAGAACCCTGTGTGTGGGGAGGGAGTCACAGGGTCTGAATAGCGCCTGAAGAGGGGCTGTGTGCCAAGTCTGGCATGAGAGATCGGGGCCGACCAGAGGAGACCGGATTGTTTGGACACAGTGGTGGCACATGGTAGCTGGTGGCTGTAAACTGTCACTCTTTGCTCTCCATCACCATCTCTGAGTCAGAGGCAGTTCAGTGAGTGAGGCTCTCCCATGTGTCCTGTAAAGCCCTATTTATACTTTGCCGTATGCCGGCGTCACTCGACAAAATATAGGAGATCTATAAGCTCACAATGTGGCGCATCCGTGCTGCATTGTGAGCTTATAGATCGTCTACTTTTGGTCCACAACACCGTTGCGCGGCGAAGCATAAAGTACGCTTCAGTCTGCTCTTTGCCTCGGTTACGTAACTCGGCTTTGCCAAGGCCTCTGTCAGACCCTCTCAATTAACAAAAACCAGTGTCACCTCATCACGACGATTTGACACTCTTTACACTGCAGACTGTCAGGGCCTGAACATCAACTCAAGATTGTCCTTGTCTCAAGCAATAGCCATAGTCACTTGTTTTACGATGTCACGCTGACAATAAGATTCTGTCAGATTTTCATGCGCATTCAATCAAATTATGTAGACTCAATAGGCTATATGCACAGCAGCCATATTGGAAATAAATTGGGCCTCTTCCTTACTTCCTTCACATGTCTTACCAATTAGTGTAGCACAGACAGTGGTTCTCAAACCTTTTAATTTCAAGGACCCCATAACTCTGAGAGTGTACAAATAGAACCAAATGGACCCGTTCCATTTGTACACTCTCATAGTAACACATCCGTAAGGGGCCATTTGGAACCCCCTCAAGGAACCATGTAGTCTTTCCAGTGAGCCAACATCAGCACCCAGACTCTGTTTGACCAGAATGGAACACAACCTCAATTAGTATCATTGCTAACACCAATATAAGGAAGAGGCCCAATGTCTTTCCAATATGGCTGCTGCGCATAAAGCCAATTCAGAAAGGAGCACACACCAGAACGGAAATGCAATAATGAAAAATAATATTACACTTAATGTTGTTTTTGTGGTTGTCAGGGACCAGGGGGTGTGTGTGGTCTCACTGGTCTGATGCAGTGGGCTGTCACTGGAGCAGAGCGCTGTAGGGCGCCGCGTTAGCCTGATTACAGCAGCTCTCCTGACATCTGCTGGTCACCAGCCTGTAATCTGCCAGAGATCTTTAAGCTTTGGAGTTAAAGCCTCATTCAATTATCTCAAACACACTCTGCTTCTTTTGTTCCTGCAGTGTTCTCAACAGAGCCTGCCCCCCTCTCTCTCTCTCTCTCTCTCTCTCTCCCTCTCTCTCTATCCCTCTCTCACTCACCCGTTCTCCGTCCTCTCTTTCTTGCACCTATTTAACTGAAGGGGTATTGAAGTGTGTGGAGCCTATATTAAAGCTACCTTGATTTAGTTTGATAATCTAAATATATGCTCCCCTTCTGAAATATTTCCATCTTTATTTTGTGTATGTGTGTGTGTGTGTGTATTTTCTGCGGTTGAGAGGCTTGGAGCAGCAGCAGCAGTCACAGTGTAGTACAGTATGAAATACTGTAGTAGAAATCCTATCAGGATTCGTCAGAACCGTTGGCTGGCCAGCGAGCCGAGCGATGAGAGGTATTAGGACGTTTGCTAGGTGAGGTGTGACCAGACCCAGGGACTGACTGGAGCTGTACGGGAGAAAATAGTCACTGTAGGGCAGAAACCTTGTATGTCAAGATTTTAAACTTTGTATGTTTATTGGGAGCGAAATTAATTCCCTACTTCGTCCTACAAGAGTGTCGTGCAAAAGTTGAGAAAATAGCCGATCTCCAAGCGCACAACTTACCGCATCACGACTCTGCACTTGTAGATCTACTGTATGTATTTAGCTGTCTTTCTTGATAGAAAGTGAAAGTGGTTTAGCCTGTCTGTGAGTTTTACAAATGTAAAAGTAGTAACAAGCTAGTAGATCTATAAAGTTTTGAAAACTCCTAATACTTAAGCAAAGCAGAAGTACCTCAAATAACAACTAGGTTATTTTTTTCTTCTTTTTTTTTTTCTACATTTCCTGAAAAGTAACTGCTTTGGACAAACAAGGTTTACACCCGACAGAGACGAGAGATAAAGGTTTTGTTCCTGGGCTCGTGGTTTTTCTCTGGCTGCAGAAGAGCAGAGCCAGTAGCAGATAGGTGATGTTTCTCACAAATAGCCACATCCACCACCGCCCCACCCCCCCACCCTGCCTGTCAGAGTATAGAGGCACATGCTGGGCTGGTGTGTGTGTGTGTGTGTGTGTGTGTGTGTGTGTGTGTGTGTGTGTGTGTGTGTGTGTGTGTGTGTGTGTGTGTGTGTGTGTGTGTGTGTGTGTGTGTGTGTGTGTGTGTGTGTGTGTGTGTGTGTGTGTGGGTGGGTGGATGGTGGGGGGGAGGGGTACAGCGGACTGTCACCTTCATCAGCGCTCACACAGGGAGGCCTCAGCAGTGCGTGAGAGAGAGAGAGAGAGAGAGAGAGAGAGAGACTGAGACTCCAGGTTAACTTTGCCTGCTGGCTGTTTTACAGATGGAAGAGGGGGGGGTTGAGGGGTGGGGAGGTGGAGAATATACAGTATTCAAGCCGTTGCTCAGACAGAAGCAAGAGAAACTAGTGTGTGTGTGTGTGTGTGTGTGTGTGTGTGTGTGTGTGTGTGTGTGTGTGTGTGTGTGTGTGTGTGTGTGTGTGTGTGTGTGTGTGTGTGTGTGTGTGTGTGTGCGCGCGTGCGTGCTGGGGGGGGGTGTAAGAGAATTGTGCCCCCATTTTTGACGACGTGCAGTCCTTAATGATGGTCAATCTAGCCCATTGAAGCAGTAAATGTGTTACTCTGTAATAGTGGAAGAGAAAATGGGAGCTCACACGACTCTACAGCACAGTATAACTACATTTACAAATAGCATCGTGTTTTTGCTTTTTTTCAATCAAGCAAGCAATCAATCAATAATAATTACTATTATTTTATTTCAATCAATTATTTTTATAATTGATTATTGATTAGTTTGATTAACTGTTGCGCAGCGCGCTACTATATGATGTGTTTTTATTATATCGAGATGACCAGCACCTTTGGGTGCATACAGGCATCTCCTTTTCTTCCAGTTCCTGTAATGAAGAAAGAATGTGTGTGTGTGTGTGTGTCTGTGTGTGTGTGTGTGTGTGTGTGTCTGTGTCTGTGTCTGTGTGTGTGTGTGTGTGTGTGTGTGTGTGTGTGTGTGTGTGTGTGTGTGTGTCTCTCTGTGTGTGCTTAGACGTCAAAGCAGGAACACATAAAAATCCTTGTCCTAGTTCATTACATACAGAGCATGTGGTTTTAAAGCTCCAAACACAACATTTGAACAAATTGACAATGTTTTGTTCAAGTTCTAGGCCTGCAGGATCAAGACAGACTTGTTGGCTCACACGATTTTCAAATGCTTCTGCCTAACAGTCTGTCATCAGAAGCTCTGAAAATCCAACCCTAACCCTGGAACAGTTGTCTGGCTTGGCTAGCCTGCAGGATGGGCTGGGCAGAGGCAGCCTATCCCCCTGAAAATGTGTCTACAACTCGTTTGTTTACAAACATTGTGATTTGGTATATAATGTAGGCCTATCAGTGTTTCAAACTAACTAGAATGTGAGCACAACTTCAGTCAAATAGGAACAATACAACAAAACTCGAGTCAATACCTTGACTTGATGTAACTTAACTTTACTTAATTAATACATTAAATAAATACATTTTATGCTGTCACCTTAAAGCTTGACTATGCAACTGTTTGTGTACAAACAGGGAAGGTTTGATGTTAAACAGACCGATACTTTTTTTAAGTATGCTGCTATATATATAGCTAAAATAAAAAATGATACAGATGCTTTCCCGGTTTTAACGGGTTAACACCTCCTAAACACTGGGCAGACTTTTGTGCTGTGTGCAAAGACTCTGGCACATGCCCAAGAAATGGAAAGATCTTGACCAAAAAACAAAACAAACAAAAAAGGCCGAAAGAAGATGATTTCCCCCACTGTAAGAAAAAAAAGGGGGATAAAAGAAAATTGGGATCAATGCACCAATAGTATTTCTGTAGCCTACAAATTTAACAACCCAATCATTATACTTACTAGTCTAAAACATGATAATCTAAATGTGATGCACTCATGACAATCAATTTGTGGACTGCATATGAAAACGAGAGTTTCTTTCTTATCTTGGTAATTGTTCTCTTTCGAAAACATTGGTGAATCCCAGAAATCAATCAATACTAACAAAATAAGAACGAAGTGGATATGGACAAAAATAAGAGGACATGTGTTCTTATGTTTCTTCCTGCATGAGACCCATTGCTGAAATACAACAGACATAAGACGTTGTACACTTTAGCTTTAAAGGACCACTTCACCCATTTTCAACCTATATCTTCGTAATTGGACCTAAAAAATGCTCATTATAATATGGTACCATTTTTGTCAGTTCATTCTGTGTCTCAGAGGAGCAGTTCAGAAACCCTCCATCATCGTTAGGCAAGTTTGGACATTTCAAACAAGATTTCGATGTTCTTTTTTTTTCTTTTTTTATGCAAGAACAATGGCTTCTATTATAGCATGCTAACTGTCCAGGAATAGAAAGACTGCAGTTTTTATTAGCTTGAATTGCCCATCAATGCTGTCACTGGTGGGCAGGTTTCTGAACTGTCCACAGCCCTCCTCAGATTCACAAATCCGGTAGACAGAAATGGTACCATATTATAATGAGCATTAGTGAGGACCAATTATATGAAGATAGATTGAGAATTGGTGAAGTGGTCCTATAATATTGAGAGGTTTTAAGAATATGAGGAGAAAAGTCTGCATTCCCTTCTTGTTTCACTTTGATTACTCGAGTAGCATACTGTAGCATAGTCCATTCTCCTAGCACTCTCAATTCCTTCACATCATATCCTCTTGTGTTAGAGGAAAGATTGCTGAATAGCAAGTTGTAATTGTAAATGTATTCATAGCTCCAATGAACATAACAGTCCTGCTACTGTTCATAAAGTGTTACTGCTACTAACTGTAGGCTACTGTAGCATCGCAAATGCTACTTCTATAATAGTATAACCATGGTGCCCGGCCGTCAGAGGGTTTGTGATCTTTAATGCCTGAGTAAATCAGAAGTATAGGGTCCAAATGGACCCTTATGGGTTTGTAACTCTGAACCAAAAGGGGTCTATTTGTTTCCATTTTTACACTTTCAGAGTTAAATAAACACTGGGGATTTTACCGTTTAGATTGGGGACCCAGAGATATATAGGAAATTGTTTCAAAAGGGGGGTCCGTGGCCTAATGCATATCAGACTGGGGGTCCTTGAAATGAAAATGGTTGAGAATGACTGTACTACCCTATGCTATAAAGTAATATCCATCATGCTACTGTGTTGACGGGAGCGTGGCGAGGGAGAGCGCGAGTCCAGTCCAGTGAACGCGGGTGTTGCTGGCAGGGTAGGGTGGGGCAGAGGGGGGAAGGCGGTGGGCGAGGGCAGTGGTGGACTAAAAGTTACAAGTGAAAGTCCTGTATTCAACATTTTACTTGAGTAAAAGTACAAAAGTATTGTCATCAAAGTGCCTAAGTAAAAGTATTGCAAATTCTTCTACATAAGTCCAACTTTTTCAAAAATAGCAGATAAGCTCACAACGCGTTGAGCTTATAGATCTGCTCGATCTATATTTGAAAATAGCAGATCTATAAGCTCAAGTAAAGCTGTCACATAACTGAACTGGAGACTTTTGCCTAAAGTACCCCTATAAAGTATTGAAAAAATGTACATACTCAAGTAAAGTGAAAAAAAGAAGAAAAAAGTACCTCACAATTGTACAATACTTGAGTTTCCACCACTGGGTGGGGGGAGGGGCGGGGGGCTGGCATGGCTGGTGGTCTGTTGGGTCAGGCTGACATCTCTCCATGTCTCCTCCTCTCTCCCGGCAGTTCATGGCATCAAGTGGACTTGCAGCAACGGGAACAGCAGCTCTGGCTTCTCAGTGGAGCAGCTGGTGCAACAGATTCTGGACAGCCACCAAACCAAGCCACCCCCCCGGACTCACAACTGCCTCTGCACGGGCACCCTGGGTAAGGGACTAATGGCACTTAGTTCTCAACGTGAGGTCCGGGGACCACCATGCTGGGGTCAAAATAATGGGCCCTGACGGGTCTGTAACTCTGAGAGTGTATACAAGTGTACAGTCGGAACCAAATGGACCCGTGTCTGTACACTCTCAGAGTTAAATTAACGCAGAGGATTTTACAGTGTGGTTTGGGGTCCCAGAGATAAAAAAACGTGGTATCAAATGGGGGTCCGTGGCCTAATGTATGTCAAACATTCAGGTCCTTGACATGAAAGAGGTTGAGAATCACTGAACTAAACGAGAGAATGTGACATTGAAACCGCTAGTACTTTGCACTTCCTTGATACTGGAACCCCAATCTACACTGTAAAATCAACAAATGGAGCCACCAGACCCACAACAAGGATCCATTTGGACCCCTGGTGGTCCTCCGGAGAAGACGTTGAGAAACAGTGGACTATGAGGACAGGGGGGGGGGGGGTGTTAGAATGGGAGTGCGGGTGGTGGTGGTGGCAAAGGCAATGAGAGAACTAGTGGAAAGGTTGCAGAGAGACTGTTCATTATCAGCTGTTTTATAGGTAGGTAGATTTATAGAGAATGTGGAGAGCGTCAGGGGGTATCAGCTTATTACTTGTTGCTCACTGATAACAGTCACAAAGCCGTATCTGAAATTGCACAGCTGTTCTAGAGGGTCACGCTAATCAATCACATGACCCGACAATTTCACGAGTGGGAGACGGTGGGGGGGAGGTGGGGGGTGGGGTAGAGAGAAGGTCGTTTCGTTGCAACTGAAAGACGAAGTGTTCTGTAGAATCCCCAATTGGATTTATTTTCCTTTTGTTTTTGTTTTATTTCTGATGAGCTGAGGGGTAACAAGCCATTCACTGAGCGGAACGTTCCTCAGGGGGGAGAACATCGCTCTTTCACAGACACATAAATGCACAAACAAAGAAATCGGTAAAACATTCCCGACAGTTTCACACCACCTATGTGCCATTAAACGTAGTTCCGGTTGTCGGTGCTCCTTTGTAAGGTTAATTACGCTTCACTCCTAAGTCAGCGATTCCCAGCCTGTGGGCTGGGGCCCACTGGTGGGGCATGAGGATATTACAAGTAGCCCCCCAAATAATTGGCAAAACACTAGATTGTATTGATAGTAACATTAATATAAAAAGGATTATGTAAAAAAAAAAATTGTGGTAGTCTTAACAACCTTGAAAAATGAATAGTCATTGTGATACTGATAAAGAGGGACTTAAAGTATATAGAAAGATAACGTGACGTCACACCATTGAAAGTAATAGCTGAAAACCTCACAAGATGGCGCCAAGTGTCCATTGAACTCCATTGAACGGGTCCTCAAGCTACAGTATACTATGTTAGTTCCATTGATCCAAGCCGGAACACAATCGATTGATTGATCATTAAAATAAACACTCTGAATATGCACACGGCCCGGCCATCTGACCACTTAAGAGGTCAGATGGTTGGGCCGTGAACGCTTTTAACAACCAGAAAAGGTTGCATACCACTGTTCTAAGTACACGTGATTGATCGTGTCTCTTATCTTCCCTCTCCCTCTTTTTTCACTCACTCTTGCCCTCTTTCCCTCTCCCCCTCACATTTCTCCCTCTGTCCGTGCAGGCGCAGGGAGCAGCGTGCACCACAAGTGCAACAGCGCCAAACACCGCATCATCTCGCCCAAGGTGGACGCCCGCTCCGGCAGCTACGGCAGTGCCCACTCCGAGGTCCAGAACAATGACGTGTCGGAGGGAAAAACCGAGCACAGCGGCCACGGCGGGGGCAAGAGCTCCGGGGGCGGAGGCGTCGGCGCCAGGGAGAAGCGCAACGGCAAGGTCCACAAGCCGGCCCTGCTCCACCAGAACAGCATGGAGGTGTCCTCCACCAACCAGGTGGAGGTCCCCGACACCACCCAGAACTCCCCGGTCTCCATCAGCAGCGGGCTGAACAGCGATCCGGACATGGCCGATAGCCCAGCGGTGACGGGCATGGGTCACGTGGCCTCCGTCATGTCGAGCCTGTCCCAGAGCGTTTTCATGTCCGAGGTCACCGGAGACCCCGTCTACAGCATGTCCCCTACCGGGGGTCCCAACGCTCACCTGATGGGCCCGGACGCCACCGCCCAGGGCCTGGTGATGTCCGGGGCCTCCGACAGCCACAAGTTTGCCTTCCCCAGTGGAGGAGTCGGAGAGGCTGGGAGCACCGGGGCAGGAGACAGCCTCTCCATGCTGTCAGAGGAGTTGGTGCTCTCCAGCAGCCTGGACTCGGGGTCCATCAAGATCCCTGAGACCAATATGAACTTTGACCCTGACTGCTTCCTGAACAACCCCAAGCAGGGCCAGACCTACGGGGGCAGTGCCATGAAGACAGAGAGCAACACCTCTGGCTCGTTGTCCTCCTGCGCCGCCAATGGCGCCATGCAGCGCACTCCCTCCGTGGCGGACAACAGCTATGTGTTCAGCGCCGCTCTGGTGAAGAACATCAAGACAGAGGACACGTCCTTCGAGCAGCAGCTGGCCAAGGAGAGCGGCTACCAAGTCGGACCGGTGGGGAACTGTGGCAACGGAGTATCAGTGGCATCAGGGCCGGCATCTGTTCAGGGCAGCCTCACCCTCGCCCCGGGGGGATCCCTGCTCCCTTCCGGTGGAGGTCTGAGCCCCAGCACCACCCTGGAGCAGATGGACTTCAGTGCCATCGACGCCAAGCAGGACTACACATCCAGCGGTGCCGCAGTGAGCTACGCCCAGGCCATGTCCAGCCCTCACATGTCCCACCAGAGCCGCTCACCTAGCTTCTTCCTCCAGGACACCTCTCAGACGGGCCAGGCCCAGCAGGGGAGGGCCAGCATGGGCCAGAAGACCCATATGATGGAGCACAACTCCCACGACTCCGGAGCCTACATGGGCCTGCAGATGGTGAAGACGGACTCTCCCGGCAGCAACGGCCACCTCCACCACCACCACCAGGTCCACCAGAACCAGCACAGGTCCAACTGTAACGGAGGCTCCCCGACAGAGGGCTCCGGGCAAGCCGGCTCTCTGCAGCTGCTGCAGTACCAGGGAGGGTTTCCTGGCATGGGCGCCGAACACGAGGAGGTGGTCGGTCTGGAGCAGCAAGGCTCAGGTCAGGGTGGAGTCACAGAGAACGGAACCGACGGCCTGCTCAAGCCTGGAGATCACATCCAGGCCTGTGGAGGGGGGAACGCAGAGGGAGGGGGGGCAGAGCACTACCTGCAGCAGGGATCTGACAACAGAGCAGGAGGGCCCGGGGGAGGCGAAGGCGTGGTCCTTCGTAACGGAAACAGCAGCAACGACAGCAACAGCCGCTCGCAGCAGCAGCAGCAGCAACAACAACAACAACAACAACAGATGCAGCCCCTCATGCAGAGCACAGGCATGGTCCAGGGTCTCTACAACACTGTAGGACCCCACCAGGGTCTGGGCGGAGCTGGCAGTAACGGAGCAGCAGCAGGGACGGGTATGGAGATCAGCCTGGACCACTTTGACATCTCCTTTGGGAACCAGTTCTCCGACCTCATCAACGATTTCATCTCAGTGGACGGCAGTGGGACCGCAATGGCGGCAGGGGGCGCCCTGTACGCCCACCAGCTGGTCGCGGCCCACGGCTCAGACGGTCAGACCACAGCCGGCGGGGGCCCCCAGCAGAACCAGGAGGATGGCGGGACCAGGGGCTCCGGCTACAGCCCCTCAGACCTCTGCCTGCAGCCATGCTGCAGTCCCCAGTCTCTGAGCGGAGGGGCCGGGGCTGCAGGAGCCCCCGTAGAGGCAGGGTCGCTGTCCTACATGCACGTTGCAGAGGTGGTGTCTGCAGCTGTGGCCCAAGGTGCTCTGGGAATGCTGCAGGCCACTGGCAGGCTCTTCATGGTCACCGACTACTCCCCTGAGTGGTCCTACCCTGAGGTGAGTGATCGCTGTTGCTGATCCTTCTCAAGTTCACGAGAAGGCTCTGAGCCCACTTATAACAAACTAAACATTTGCTTTATTGACATAGCACTTTAAAAATAATAATAATAATAATAAATCTACAAAAGCAGACAGTTACAAAGTGCTTTAAATTAGAATATTCAATTCAACCAAATAAAATGAGCTAAATGAACTAAAATAAAAAAAACTAGATTTGACATGCATGAAATATAAGTGCAGTGTGATGTTTGCCCCAATCTGTGTTTCTGCTTGGATGTTCTCAAATTCTGGATGGTCAAACATGCAGGGATGATTACTATTATTATTACATGAATGGAATGGTGGGGGCCTGCCACATTAGCATATTCATGGGTCCTGGCATACTAAAAGAGGGCAATGATAGAGCTACTAATATTCCTGCAGGGAAGGTTTTGGGGGAGAGAAAATGGCTTGACATGTACATTTGAATAGAGATAAATATGTAAGGCTTTTAACCAAACCAAACCAGGGGACATGGGGAAGGGGACTTTGAAGTCACGCGTCACCTTCAGCTTTACAAGCCACCAGTGAGGACAGCAGTGAACATGACAGCACTCTGCCAGCCGAGAAAAGATTTCTGTGTCCCAGAATATTTTAGAGGATTAGAGCAAAAAGATCTGCTCACTAAATGAGTCCCATCTGGAGGACTTTATTTAATGCAGTGAAATTTTATGCAACATAAGCTCTACCTCTGACTTCTGTTATACATTTTCATCAATAATATAAAAGTGGTTAATAAGTAAAGAAATAATGTTCCTGATCTTTGCTAGATCAGGTGCATATAGAGCATTGGTTCTCAAAGTGGGGTCCAGGGACCCCCAGGGGTCCTTGGGGGGGTTTCAGGGGGTCCCCGGCAAAAGTAGTTAACATAGCGTCATAATCATTTTAACCACTTGTCTTTATCCATTTATTTGTAGGCTATTAAAAAATCCGCTATTTTTTAAAATATTTGAAAGATTTTGAAGATGTTTGGAAAATGTTGAATATTTTTTAACATAAATCTTCTCTTCTGGGGGTCCCTGGCACAAAACCTTTTCAGTTGGGGTCCGCGGCCAAATACATATCAATTTGGGGGTCCTTGACGACATGAACATTTTTGAGAACCACTGATTAGAGGACATAGAGTGCATAGAGGTACAGAGATGGGAGGCAGGTGAGGTGTTTCGTGAGAAATTAGATGTTCAGGCTATGAGGTCATTCCACCACTAGGGGGAATGTGAATGGATTGTTTCCCAATCTGGGGTTCTGACCTCCCCTTGGGGTGGCTTCAAACATCACAGGGAGAATCCAGTGTCTGTTTAGAGGTAGCCTAGTCCAGAATTTCAAACTTGCTGAACAAAATAATAACATGCTTTAATCCACTTTCACTTTACAATAAATCTCTATAAAGAGAATACCAGCACTCACGGAACAGTCCTTTTAAGGCACTTTTATTTATATATTTTAAGTAGGCATGGTATGCTGCAAAGCAGACAGCAACGTACGCGTTTTGGCGTCAAGCCTTCATCAGCGTTCAAATAATCCACAATCCACTTTCAACCTGGCATCCTTATTTTGGGCAGTAATTATTAATACATAATATATTTCAAAATGTTTTAAAAATAGCGAAAATAGAGTCTACAAGCGTATAACGCGTCGCCTCGTGATGTGTTGTGAGCTTTGTAGATCAGCTATTTTCACTATTTCATTATACGAGAAGTATATACTGTAGTGCAGTAGTTCTCAAACTTTTTCATGTCAAGGACCCCACATTTTTATTTATTTGGCCACAGACCCCCCATCTGAAAATGTTTTGTGCCAGGGACGTCCAGAGGAGAAGATTTATGTTATAAAAAGAAAAACAGCAGATGTACAAGTGGTACAAAGTGAGGCGCTATGAGCTTGTATATCTGCTATTTTTGAATAGTCAACGTATAAAATATGGATAAAGGGGTTAAAATGATTGTGCTGTCCGGGACCCCAGGGGGTCCCCGGACCCCACTTTGAGAACAACCGGGCTATGAGGTTTGAGCGTATAGGGCTGAATGGTGACCTGGAAGTGCGGATGTGGTCAACTTTGTTGACTTTTAACCTGAATCCTAATAGCTTTGCTGTGAAAATCTGACACGCCCAGCTTATGTAAATGATCATGTTTTATGTAGGCTGGTGAAGATGTTCCAGACTGGAACATCTTCACCAGCCTACATAAAACATGACAATTGTGCTGTGATGACAGCGAGCTCTCAACATACAACTCACATTTTCACAGCCTGCCCCATATTGTTGTATTAACAGGAGATTCTGACTATAATAACTGGAACACAGGTTCTTTTTTTTCCATTTCCTAAAACTAAATTAGAGAAAATGCACACAATTTACCAAGGGGAGCCCCCCCACCCGGGGACCCCCCCCACCCCCACAATAACAGCCTACGGTGCAAACAGCTATAAAGTAATTTCACTGTCAGCGTTCTGTTACAATAGAGAGTGAAAATGTCCCACTTGATTAATTTGGAAGAGAGAGACTGAAATCTGCTACATAGCCTACTTCTGAAAACTGTGGTCAAAGTACTTCAAAGCAGTTGATTCATTCAGCAGTTTTTAGGGACTTCAAAAATATTATTCACAAATTGCACCCTCATTATAACCATGTGAGTGTGTGAAATGCACTTCAAATGTTCAATGACGGATTGCTTGATCTTTATTTACACAGTCCTTATAGCACTGCACTTATAAATCTGTCATGTGCTGTGGATGGGAATGAATAAAAAAAAGATAATATAGTGTAGAAATAAATAAACTATCTCTTATAGTTCAGCCAGGCATAGAAGTTGTTTGGTCACATGTCCATACATAGCAGAGGTTCTCAACCTGTGGGTTGGGACCCCAGGGGTGTCCCCACATGATTTTTGGGGGGTACCCAGATGACAGTGAAGTGACAATTAAGACCTTTTTAATTCCTCCCCAAAAAAAGGCCAAATTGTAGGCAAACATTTTGAAAATAGCCGATCTATAGCTTGTTAATCTGCTGTTTTCACAACAGCAGTCAAACAAAATGTAATGCCTCAGCTCCTACAATTCCAAGTGCTTGTCAGGGTGCGGGGTCCCCAGTTCAAATAAGAGTATTTTGGGGGGTCACGGCCTGAAAAGGTTGAGAACCACTGATATACAGTATCATCATCCAGTCGCATAGTGCCATGAGCCGTCCTAGGCAGAACCTCAACCTTTAGACAGACTGGTGCTCACTCTTCATCATTGTTTTGCTGCGATCTCCCCAGCCTGCCCCACCTTAGCCTCCACCTTGATTAGGATTTAATACTTAATTAATGTGGCTCAGAATATTCCTCAATGTGGGTTTATATGTCTATATAGGGCATAGCAGTGGTGGTCATTTTGTGGTTCCACACATATCGTTGCTGTCCGGCAGGAACTAGCTAACTCCATTTTGCATTTTTCTTTCTCCATAAATCAGTGCTATTGAACACCCTTTACGTCTGTGTGTTGGTAAAAAAAATATTGATCCAATGAAAAGCATTAAAACGTGCTTCTGACAAAAGCAGCTAACTCCATTGGATCCTCAGACGTTCTGCTAAACCAGCTAACTCTGGCAAAGGGGGGTGGAGTTAGCTGGTTTTGCTGACTCCAGGCTCCACCCCCTTTTGACCTCCAACCTCACTGTGAGCTTGGAGGTCCATTCAGCTGTTCTTATCAATGATGAACAAAACTTCCTAACTCCATTTTTGTTTGGTTTTTTTCATTTCCTGAAAAATGAACATTTTGGAGTTAGCTGGTTCCTGCCAGACAGCAGAGATATTTATATTGATTATTCAAAGCCTGGAACCAAGCCATCCAGGCTCCTGGTGAATCATGAAACATTTGATGCTGTGTCAAAAAGAAATCGAAAACTTGGCTCAAGGGAGGGCCGGACGGCCGACAGGTGGTCCTCTGACGTCTTGCTCTCACCATGACTCCATAATAATCATATAATAACCAATATAATAATGGAATAACCCAATGCAGCTACGCTCAAATATGGAGTGTCTAACCTTGATGTGTCGTCATGGCATCAGGTGCAAACAAATCAGTCAGCTCCATATATGGGCACAAAAGGGAGCATGCCCATATATGGGCATATACTGATGACATCAGGGATCTCCATATATGGGCATATCAGTCGGATCGGAGGTGTGACGTAGGTGTGAGGGCCACGTAATGGCCTGAACTCTAGATGTTAGTGCTGTGTAGCGGCCGAACCTCTATATAATTAAATATTCAAATCTTTTTTGACACAGAATCAAATGTTTTATGGTCATGATTCACCAGGAGCCTGAATGGCTTGGTTCCAGGCTTAAAATAATGAATATAAATGTTTTCAGAAATCTCTATGGGGAAAATGAACGGGCTTTCTATCTGTGGAACCACAACATGGCCACCACTACTATGCCCTATTATCATGTTCATTTAACTTTCGTATTTATTTAACCGACATAGGACAGTCGGTTAAAGAAATACGAAAGTTAAATGAGGGGTTAGTGAGCTCAGAGTCCAATCTGTGCCATATTTGCACAGATCCTGGAGCATCATGGAAGCAGAATCACACCACCAATTAGAGACATTGTTGCAATTATATCTCAACCAGAGTAACTGCTTGAACTTTACAAAGAAATACAGCACCCAATACAACCGGACATTACATTACCTGAGAAAGACAAACTGATAAAGAGCACTCCATTACAAGGCCAGTGCCGGGTGATCCATCCAGCTGTGCAACACCTCATAAGTTATTGACGTTGCTTTGAAATGACGCTTGCCTGTGCAAGGATGTGCCATTTGGCATAGTGTTTACTTTCCTCCATCCTTTCGCATATCTCATCCTCACATCGCTCCCTCCGTGTTGTTAAGTGTTAAGAGCTAAGACGTGAGGAAGAGACTCTATAGCAAGGGACAGAAGTATGGGGAACTAGATAAAGTGCTCCTCGGAGCACAGGTCTCCGCCAGGTCAGATACGTTATTGTGGCCTCCTGGTGGCGCTATAATAGGCCAATGTGAAAAGGGTGCCATTTATTCTTAGGTCGTTCACGGCAATCGGACACTGCATTCATGATTTGAAGCATTTTGTTCCAAAAATGTGTTTTGCTAAATTAGACCTGCTGGTGGCGCTATAACAGGCCAATGTGAAAAGGGTGGCATTTCTTCCTCGGCCTAGTGGGAATGTGCGTGTGAAATTTCACGGAAATCGCACGCTGCGTTCATGGTTTGAGGCAGTTTGTTCAAAACGGACCAATCCTGCAAACTTTGGATGGCAACCTTAACCAATAAGGATGGAATATGGGAAATCGGACAGATCAGGGTTGATCACATGACTATAGAGATACTGTGTACCGATTTGCATGACGTTTGGTTAAAAACTGTAGGAATAATGTGAAAAAAATGGGTTTTGCACAAATCGGCCTCCTGGTGGCGCTATAACAGGCCCATGTGAAAAATTTGAGGCAGAGGTTCTGAATTGGCATCCAGGGAGTGTGTGTGCACAGTTTCGCAGCGACCGGGCCAACGGTGCCGGAGATTTGGTGGTAACACACGGACGGACACACGGACACACGGACACACGGACGGACACACGGACGGACACACGGACGGAGGGTAAAACATACTCTCTCGCCATGCCTTACGGCCTGGCGGAGACAATAAAAGAAAAGAAAAGTGAATTTAGTATGAACATCCACATGGAGCCAGGAGAGGGCGTCCAAGAGAAAATATAGTGAGTCAATCAGGCTGCAGAAGTTGTATTCTGGAGAAGTTGCAGGAGCATGAATATGTGGATAGTTACCCGGTGGTTTAGCTTTTGAGATATGTTATCTAAAACAGTGGTTCTCAAACGTGTTTGTGTCAAGGACCCCCAAATTTATATATATTGGGCCGCGGACCCCCATCTGAAAATATGTTGTACCATGGACCCCCAGAAGCAAAGATTTGTGTTAAAAAATGTTATTAAATGTGTTAAAAAAGAAAAAGTATTCAAAAACTTTCTCTAATGTTCAGGATTTTTTGAAAAATAGTAGATCTACAAGCTCATAGTCCGGCACAAAGTGACACGCTATGAGCTTGTAGATCTGCTATTTTTGAATAGCCATAAAGAAAAACACCACATGGATGCACCTGGGACGTATCATCAGTGTTGTAGCCTGGGATCATCGGGTGTTTCCGGTCTCGCAACATACAACATACACCCTCGCCCAGGTGACCCAGCCGGGGTTGATCAAGCCTTGACTTACTGTACGTCCCAGTAGCTACCCACGATCAGTCCTTTTAGGGAAAGACAGGGCCACTCAGTCCGCTTCTCCGGAACTACTCTGCCGGGACTGGGGAGAGAAGAGGCTCTGGCACGTGGAGGGACTAGGCTCTGTGGGTGGCTTCCTGGCCGGGCTCCTCTTTCGTCTTACCAAGTCCAGGAACTGAGCGTTGCACCAGACTCCCCCATTCCAAACATTTCCTTCTGGCGTGATGGTTTCTTGGGCCGTGGTGGTACTGCAGGCTCCACTTGCGACTTACTTGAATGGCCCTCCTAAAGGCCTCACCGCAGATTTGTTGGGCTTCTTCCTCACGGAAGACACAGGCTGGGGCGCTAACCCATACTGCTCCCAAAGTATAAAAGGTTAAAATGGTTAAAATGATTGTGACGCTATATTAACCCATTTTGCCGGGGACCCCCTGGAACCTCCCCAAGGACCCCTGGGGGTCCCCAGACCCCACTTTGACAACCAGTGATCTAAAAGATGCTTTGACTAATTAAAGCTGCGATCCATGAGATTCATGTCCTACCCGCAAATACAGACCCTGACCATAGACTGTAAAAAAGGAATGGACAAAGCCACTCCCCTGCTTTCTACAGAACGAAAATGAAGCCGATAGTTCAGGAACGTGCATTCCTCCATCGTTAATATATACAGTTGGCCACCCCGGAACTCAAACGCTATTGGTTGAGACCAGACACGTGACCAGCGAACCGGAAAACAACCCCCAAAAATGCTATTGGTTGGGTAGCTTGTCAAACAAGAGCAGGGCGGGGAATGTCAATCAAATCATCCCGCCCCTCCTGGAGCATAGCCTACTTTATCGTCAACTTTAGAATAAATGGGACCATAATTTAGCAAAACGCATATCATGATGATTGAAAGGAGACTTTAAACTAGCGACTGGAAGCATATAGAATTTATGACAATTTTTATTACGGTAAGAAAATCTAGTCTAAAGTTTGTCAAAAACCCATTCACTTGCGTTAAAATAAATTCTTTCTGACACTGCAGGTCGGCGCAGGGTAAAACAGTGCCTCACTCTGGCCATTCATAAGCTTCCGTGTTGGCCTCATCGTAAATATCCAAGCCTTGCCCCTTGACCCTGACACTGACACTGACACACTGTGCAAGAGCCAGAATTCCTGCTGTTGAGCTATAAGGGTCTGTTTGACTTTCATGCAGTACCACTTGTCAACCAGTAGAGGTCCTACCTGACCACAGGATCTAAAAGTCCCAATAGAAGAGCAGGTATACCAACTACAACAGTTGTTTTAGTCATATATCCTTCCATAAATGACACAGATATCTGTGTGCGTGTGTACTGTATCTGTCCTTCGCGTTTTACGAGAGCCATCGTACCGGTCGGCTCTACAAGTGGTGCTGTTGGAACTTACAGTTGTAGTAGCCTACCCTTAGTATACAGGCCTATGAACAAGATAAATACATTGAGCTGGTCTAAGCCTGGAGGGACAACGTTTGGAGAGCCCACTGTGAGCTGATTGAGGTGAGCTGCAGTGCAGGATATTTCCAGGGCAGTCTCTGCACCGGGCACTTTCATGAGCAATGTGTTGACGCCAATTGTGAGGTGAAATCTCACAATTACTATGTTTCCCTAAAATCTTATCAGACATTGCAATATATCGTCTTAGTCATAACACTTGTATTGTGATATGTTTCATATCGCCAGATGATTGCCAATACTCAGCCCTAAAAAAACAGAGCGTAGTACAACATTAATCCTATAACCTTGGTGAAACTGGATGAGGTGAAATCTCATTGGAGATGTCTCCAATCTGGCACAGTACAATGTTACCATGATACCAGTGATAGAATATGATTCTCACCTGGTTTGAAAAGAAAAAGTGAACTGACCTACTGAGGTATTTGTTTGGTGAAAGGTCAAAGTTCAGAGAAATGTATATGTATTTAGTTGTGTTTGTGTTGGTGTTTGTGAGGTGAGATTCCTCCAATTTGCAACATACAATGTTACCATTACCAGTGATAGAATATGACCTTCTCACATGGTTTGAAAAGAAAACTTTAACTGACCTACTGAGGATTTTTTTCGTGAACGTTCAAAGTTCAGAGAAATGTGTTTAGTTGTGTTTGTGATTGTGAGGTGAGACTTTTTCCAGTGTTCTCCATGATGAACTGACCTACTGAGGTATTTGTGTGGTGAAAGGTCATTAGGCTGGCATTTCTCCATGAATTGAGTATGTGAGGATCTCATTTGAAACAAGCCATTGCGGCTTTCATGAGCGATCCATTTTAGTTGACCTTGTATTGTAAACTGTAGTTTTATGTGCTTTTTCTCTGCAACCTTCTAAATAAAGTATTCAAATCAAATCAAAGAGAGTTGCAAGAGAAGAATCATAATTGAAGCAGCGAAAAAAAACTTCAAGGTAGTTGTACCAGTCTGTCTGTCTGCGTTTTTCCGTCCATATATGGAGATCTCTACTTATGCCCATATAGCACTTTGAGATTTGTTTCAAATGTAAAGTGCATTATAAATCAAATGAATTGTTATTATATATATGGAGATCTCTGTATCACTCTTCTTCTTGAGATATGTGAGGGGGACATACGAACAGACGGTCGGACACGGACACGAAGCAGAGATTCTGTGAATGTATAGCTTTTTAAAGGATCACAATACACAATAAAAATAAGGGCCAGGCAGGAGCAAGGCCAAATACTTGTATGCAGGAACAACACCCTTGCAAAAATATATATTTAATAGGACACTATAGCAAAGTTCCCAAAATTCTAAACAACGCCTGAGACATAAATATAGAATATAAAGTGCATCTATGAAAACAGACAGTCTATGAAACCCAGGAAAAGCTCAATTATTAATTTAGGCTGGTGAAGTCAGACATCACTAGATGCCGGGGCAGCAGTGGCTCAGGGGTAGAGTGGCCGGATGGTGAACCGTGAGGTTCCTAGTTCGATCCCGGGCTCCCCAGAGTTAGTGTCGAAGTGTCCTTGAGCAAGACGCTGAACCCCTAATTGCTCCCTATGAGCAGGTTGGTGCCTTGCATGGTTTCATCCACCATCGGTGTGTGAATGGGTGTGTGAATGGGTGAATGTAATGCACAATCCATGTAAAGCACTTTGGATAAAAGCGCTGTATAAATGCACCATTTACCATTGATGTCAATTATCTTAAACAATAGTCCTGACACTTGGTGTCCACATGATGGCAGCAGAGGTTAGCTTAAAAATATGATTCTCTCCTGCCTGTCTCATTCTTGGAAATGCACTCTAGATGGCAGGCATGTACAACAACTATGATGGGAAATAATAAAATAAACAAATACAAATCTTGACTCCTTAGCAGTGCCAAGTGTTTTTGATCCACTTGTTGTGTTCTCCAGGGTGGTGTGAAGGTTCTGATCACTGGACCTTGGCAAGAGGCCAGCTCCAACTACAGCTGCCTGTTTGACCAGATCTCCGTTCCTGCCTCTCTCATCCAACCAGGAGTGCTGCGATGCTATTGTCCAGGTAGGACAGAGGACATCTATAGTAGTGAGTAGAAGTACAGTAGTAGTACAGTAGTAGTAGTCATTGTCATGTATTTGATATTTGAAAACAACCTCAGCTTCAGGGAAGAAAGCATGCAATATTATGGCAGCAAAAACATAGTGTAAGACAATGGTGATACACTTGAGTATTGTGATATTATGTTTTGTGATAGTATGATCATTCTCAAAAATACTGTCCATTTTTTAATTAAAAGTAATAATAAAAAAAGAAAAGAATTGCACAAAAGCTAGTGCTGTGTGTTGGATCATAATAAGGTCTGTAAATTGAGATCCTTCTGTTCTGATTGCATAAAAAAGCCTTTTATGCATATGGTGGTGTTCTTTATACTATGGAAGTTTCCCTAAAATGTTATCAGACATTGCAATATATCGTCTTAGTCATAACACATGTATTGTGATATGTATCATATCGCCAGATGATTGCCAACACTCAGATAAAAAAAAATAATTAAAAACATAGACTCATTTCGTTTTAAAAAAATGCTTTAGTGAGATGTTGATTTGAATAATAAATAAAGACCCACTGCAGGGGATTGTTTAGTTTATTGATCATGGATAATATTCAGAGGTTCTTCAAGGGGAGTCGTGTTTATTGGAAAATTGTCTTTGTAACTTTTAGATGCTATCATACAGAAGATCAAAGTACAAGTTCATTTTGCGTTTCCTTCTTGTTTTATACAAGCCATTAACATTGTCAAAAGACTTCTACAGCCCATGTTTGGTTTTCATATCCTGTCAGGGCATGTGTATTATATCTGTAGGAAACTGTGACTTCAGTTTGAACGATAATAAACAGAAATAACGGCTCTAGTCTGGTTATTGTGGTGCATGATCCACAATAACCAGGCGGATTGTATACTGATTACTTAACTTGGCCAGTAAGGATATTCTCTTTTGTTCTTCAAAATAACTGTACACGGACAGTTAAGACACTCATTACAATGGAGAATATCGTCACATATAATGCTGCCACTGTGAATATATGCTCACTAAAATAATATGTTAATTTTATATTATTTGTAACAAAAAAATCTGAGTTAAATTTACCCTGAGGATTTTAACTGTGTATTGAATACATATGCACTGTGATTGTACTGTGATCGGAATTGTTATTGTTTGTGTCTCTTTGCTCAGCTCATGACACAGGCCTGGTGACGCTACAGGTGGCCGTTAGTAACCAGATCATCTCCAACTCTGTGGTGTTCGAGTACAAGGCCCGCGCTCTGCCTTCACTGCCATCATCTCAACACGACTGGCTCTCGCTAGATGGTGAGATCACTCTCTCTCTTCTGTTAACAGGGGTCTTCAACGGAGGGTCCGGGACGTTTGATACAATATGTAGTGGGGGGGTCCCTGCTTAATCTCTCTCTCAGCTAAGGGGTCCTTGGCCTGAAAAACATTGAAGACCCCTGTTCTATAATGTGTGAATGTTTGTAAACAAACAGGTATTTCCGGGTAGAATGTCAGTGGACGTTTTCACAGTATAAAATAAAGTGTCCAGAACATTAGCAACGAATAGTTTGGTTATAGTCGACCTGTGGATAGTTAGAACACAATAATATATTTCTAATAGTCAATAGCAATATCATAAGTGTCCTGTTCTTAGAGAAATAAGGTTAATGAATAATTCTGCTCCAATGCAATGCTGCCTGCGTTATCTACCGGAAATACATCTTGGTTGTGGTGATGTCATGATGATTTGGTCTATAGATGGTCTTTGGATGGTCTATTGATGGTGAGCTCATTGATGGTGAGCTCACTTCTGTTGGATGTTCTATACTATACTGTAGATGTTCTATTGATGTGAGCGCACTCTCTCTTCTGTTGGATGTTCTATACTATACTATATCTATGTTCTATTGATGTGAGTTCACTCTCTCTTCTGTTGTATGTTGTCTAGATGGTGTGCTCACTCACCCTCTTGGTCGATATTTCTGTCTTTGTCTGACACGCTGTCAACCTTAAGCCTGATTTATACTTTGTCGTTTGACGGCGCCACAGACCGAAAATAGCAGATTTAAGATCTGCTATTTTTCCCTGTTCATATAAACTTTGAAATCCTCAGTGTTAGTTTAAGAGCTGCGGTCAAATAACTTTAATGTCAATAAAGTTATTTGAAACAGGTGTCCTAACCCGAAACCAGGGCCTAAAGGTACTGTATGAATAGAAGAGTTGGGAGGCCACCTCCAAGCACAGTAAATGTTCTAGTGATATTGTATTGACATACTCTAATCACCGATTGGATACCATAGCGTTTTATACATTCAAATAAGTCCCGGATTGTATGCTGAATGAGATTGGCAGAACTGACCCACAAATTAACACTGAGGATTAGGCTGTGTATTGTACCAAGTAAGACTTTGAAGACTCTGAAAGTCCCTGATTCTGATGGCTGAGCATCTGTATACACAGCCTGGATGGTGATGCAGGATCTCTGATCTCAATATTGCTTGGGACCGTGCTGTGAATGTGTTATGGGGCAGTGTTGGGTTACGATGTGGTCTGATGGATATGTCAGGATTGCTGTGAATCATCTTCATTCTGCATTGTGTTGGTAAGGGAAAGAGAGAGCTAACAGGATCACTACATTACATTTGTACATCTTACATTTATCTTATGCATGGAGACATATAATACATGCAGCATTGCATGTACAGTATAATCCCCATCACAAGAAGCCAATATATAACAGTTTCAGAGTCAAGGCAGCCTTGCCCAGACAGGGATAATAAGGACTTGTCTTTTTGTGAAATATTGCTCTTAGTCCTTCTGATGAACAGAAAAGTAAACCTGTATTCTATGGCCATTTCTAAAGATTAACATTTGATGCTTTCAATGTATATAGAGGAAAATAGCTATAACCTATAATGTACATATCAATAATCAATGTTATACCGCTGGCAGCATCTGTGTTTAAATCCAAGTGGAAGTCATGTGAGTCAGGTAGTGTTTCGGTGTGAAGGGTAGAGCGTGTGCGCGTGAAGGTATGTGTTTCTGTGTACGTGTGTACGTGTTTGTGTGTGTGGAGCTGGGGGAAGTGCATTGCTGCAGTGTGTGAGCGAGCGTTGACAGGATAAAGTAGGGCATGGCGAGGCTCGGGCTGTGGGGACAGCTGCATTGCAGGCGGCCCTTGAAGGAGTGGGAGTGAGTAAGTAATCAGGAGCCGGCGGCTCCCGAGTCACGGCAGAACCCGCGGATCCCTCCGCCATTCATACTCTGCTGCCTCACTGGCCCATTCACAGAACTTGTTAAGGAGGAGCTGGCTTGTCTTATTACTACTCCACACAAAGCAGAGGGAAAACACAGCCCACCCTAGATCAGTTAAAGATCAGTACTTTTCAGCAAAGCAACACTGGCATGTGCAGTATAAATTAAGTATAAGTATAAATTGACTTGCATTAATCCGTTCCCTGCCTTTACTCGGTCGATCTCACAGCTCTTGGAATTCTGTATGCTATAGTATTGTCTGACAGCTGTCCCAAAATATCCACAGAATATGTTTCTGGTCTGTGATGTTTAGTGGCCGAACTCTTAACAAGAGACAAGAAGAAAAGTAGATCATATCGACATTGTTCATCTTTTACATCCAAATTGGATGTAACCAGCTGTGTTTGTGTGAAGCTTACCATTCATTGCATAACAGAATTTCAAGTTCAGTGGTCCGAAAAATAACATAAAATAAATCAAATAGGCCTACCACACATAATACAGAGATGTAGAAAGTTACATAATAGGAGTTTAAATGTTTTGTATTTTTAGTCCAGCAAATGTTCACTATAGGCTACACTACTAAACCTTGGGAAATCATTTTTGGTGCATTCTGCTTGTCAGCTGCAAGAAATTATAGGGGCTCTTCACAGTCATAATGTTTCCCAGGGTTTAGATTTCAGCACCTACTGCTGCGGACAGCGATGCCAGCTGCAGGACGCACATTGGACCAACTGTGGAGAGACAGTGGGGCCAAACTTTTTTTCTTTATTATAAACTCTTTTGTTCGGTTTTGTCTTTGAAATTCTGGTTATTCTGGTGGCACCTAACTAACCTAAAAATAATATATAGAAGACAATATGTGAACTCTTCAGAAGTAGGGCATGTTGGCCACCCAAACGACACATCCAGTCTCTTTTAACAATTATGTAAGCTAGAACACCTGCTTCTGATCCTGGTGTGTTGGTTGCCCCAATCACCGAATAAACGAGTAGACTATAGCTCAAAAAACGCCATTGAGACCCAGAAGGCTCCTGTCACCTAATGCGACAACCCCCTTCTTCTCGCTTTGTTTATCTCAAGACCGATCATGTTTTAACACTTAACTGACCTGTGTACGCCATCGACGTTACAACGCCACATGCGACACTGTGTCAATGCACAATAGATCGTTGGGTTCGTTCTCCCGTAGAAGGCTCACTGTGGGCTAATGGCACAGAGCTGCCTGCCTGCCTGCCTTGATTTGTCATAATGCAGCGTGGCGTGGGGGAAGGGGCGCCTTCTTTCCTCTGCAGCACTGCAGGTATACGGAGCCATGGGCAGGACAGAACAGACAGAGGTAAAAGCCTCACTTATGAGCCGTCGTGCGACGGTGTCGCTTGCCGAAAAAGATCTGATCTACAAGCTAACAACGTTGCGGCGCGTTGTTATAGCTTCCAGATCAGATCTTTTCGGCAAGCGACATCGAGTAGTCTACTCTACACAGTTAATGTAACGCTGTCGGAAGGAACTGAACACTCTTTTTTTTTACCCGGCCAATAGTGAGATGTGCTCGGATCCCGTGGCCACTCGCAAGCCGGCGTCGGAGAAGTGCGATCGGTTCGGAATCCCCGGTGTGCCTCGCCACATTACGCAGCGCACCCGGCTGCAAAACGTTGAAGAGACCGTACAGGCGAATAAAGAGCCGGTAGTATGGTAACCGGAACGCTCGCCCCAAAACACGTTCGCCCCCATTCTTTTCGCGGACCGCTCGCTCCCAGCGGTTCTTGGGCACCAGGGACATCTGGGCACCTCGATGTCAAATTGGCTATTTTGTCCAAAAAAATATATATATATTTGAAAAATGGTCTTAAGTAATGTTAAGTACCGGTATACAATGATATGAACATGCACGGTAGGCCTACATCATTATCAGACTTTATCCTTCAACTTCTTGTTTATGGCCCAAAATGACTGGTTATACAGGTTTTGTAGCAATTGTAGAAATATTAGACATTAATTTTCCAATGTTTAAGCATGTTCTCATCATGTATACTTTGCTTTACTTAAGACCATTTTTCAAATATTCAATTTTTTAGCACATTTTGGAAACAAATTGCCAATTTTACTTCGAGGTGCCCAGACGTCCCTAGTGCCCACCTATCCTGTATCCCTTGTATTCGGTTAAGGAATATGGTTAGGTTTTGGCACCGTTTTACTGAGGTTACGTTTAGGAATACCAGGGGGCAACCGTTCCGAGGTTGCCGGATTTGCCCCGGGGTGACTGTGTTTTGGGACGAGCATTTTGGAATTCGGCAGTAGGCTATAGCCTAGCGTTTAAAACTCCACCGGCGTGACAAACAGGAGACGGCGCCACACACACACACACACACACACACACACACACACACACACACACACACACACACACACACACACACACACACACACACACACACACACACACACACACTGCAGGAGCAGCAGAGTGGGCGTGTTTGGTAAACACGCGTAAACTATAGCGCAAACAGGAGAGAGCGTCCAGTTTCCACAGTGAATTAAGGCGATCAGTGCGTCTTTTGATTGAATAAATAGGCTGATCTATAATAATACTCACTCTCGGGCACAAGTAGGCTAACAATGAACCGAAGTAATTAAACACATGGACGCGTCGAGTATTTTTCCATAAAGAAGAAGGAAAAGAAATGGAAAAAATACAAAACGCAAGACCAAAAGAAAATAAAAAAAATACAAAACACACACAAGACCAAAAGAAAAGAAAAAAATGCAAAACACCATCAAAAATTTAAACAAAGCGTTGTTACCCCAAAAAGCCCACACGATGCTGATCAGTGGAGCGAATGGCGGTTTAAAAAAAAAAGTCTAGCGCAAATTGTTTTTGTTTTTTTTGTCATGATTATTATTACAATTATTAATTAAAAAAAAATTATAATAATAATGAGAGCAGAGAGCTGTCGAGAGGGCGCGATCGAGCTTTTAAAAAAGCACGACGACGACTGGAGGGGAAATAAACTAGGGCGTCTGTTTACCTGCGGCACGTGTGCGCACGACGCGTCTACGAGCAGTGATATTTTTCATTTTACTGCAGGCTGGTGGAGAGAGCTAGAGAGAGAGAGGAGGGGGGTAGTGTTGCCAAGTTTCGCGAGGGAAACAAGCAACTGGGTCTATGAAAATAAGCCCAAAAGAAGCGAGCCCTCCCTTCGCCCTTTAAACATAATACGTGTCATTGGTTATTTGAAAATAGCCGGTCTACAAGCTCACAACGTTGTGAGCTTGTAGACCTGCTATTTTCAACAAAAAAAAGAACATTTGAAAAAATGTGGAATATTTTTTTAAACATTTTAACAACACAAATCTTGTATGGGGGGCTGGCATAAAATATTTTCAAATGGGGGGTCCACAGACAAATACATATTCATTTGGGGAGTCCTTGACTTGAAAGTGAAATACTGCTAATACTGCGAGAAATACTGTAGACAACGTTAGGAAGGACAAATAAGCAACTACACTAGAAACAAGCCCCCAAAAAAACGCAACCCAACCAATATTTACAAGCAACTTTACCAGAAAAACAAGCCCAAAGTCGCTTATAATAAGCGGACATGGCAACACTGGGAGGGGGGCTGGAGAGAAGTGAAGGGGAGGAGGAGGAGGGGGGGCTATTATAGGAAGAGTAGTGAGAGCGGGTCTTTATTCTCTGTTCCCTCACCACGTCGCTCTTTATCACTTTGTTCTATTGTTGATGAGTGCTGTGTGTTTGAGACTGATCTACACCAAGGAGTTATATATGTGTCTTTTTGTTTTTACTACTCCTCCTCCTCATCCTCATCATCACAACATTCTAGTCTAGTCTAGCAGCCGAGAAAACAGTGCATGGATTTAAAAAAAGCTGTGCTGTTTGAGTGAAATGCAGCATGGTTGGACTTTTTGGTCAGGATTTGCCATGCAGTGAATGACACCTGCTTTTCCTAAAAAAAGACAAGGGACAGTTTTGCTTTCAGGGGGACTGATCTACCCATGGAAAGTGAAATAGAAGGTTAGCTGTGTTAACTTCAATCCTATTTGGCTGTTGTGTTGTGTTGTGTTGTGTTGTGTTGTGTTGTGTTGTGTTGTGTGGTGTTGTGTGTTGGTTGATTGATTGAATATTGTATTAGACAGAAATGCAAACAGCACGAGTACAGTCATACACTTGTTCTAAAATGATTTACACAAAAAAAGTCATATAGTGGACTTGTTTCCATCTAGATCCTATATATTCAATTCATCAACATAACAAATAACACCAAAAATCAATATTATAAAACACTATATATACAGAGTAGAAAAAAGGGGGGTGTTGTGCTGTGTTGTGTTGTGTGTTTTCTTTTCCTGTACGCTGTGTATACGACAGGAGAAGTTATTAGTTGTACATTCAGCAGCCCATGCTGACACGAGTTATCATTATAGAATATAAGCCTTACTGTCGTTGTATAGCTGACTTTTGAATCTGATGGTTTTTGGACCATGTGTTTTCTATGCCTCATGTGACGGTTGCCTCATTGCAGAGAGTTCACAGCAGCCTTAACTCCTGACCGACGACTGTTGTTCACGATTCTAATTTTGGACTTTATATAAGGATTCGGAAATATTCCCTAATGTTTTCCTTCGTCGGATTTCATAGCTAAGACGAATGTCAAGTAATGTTGTCTTATTTGTTTCCCGTGTCTTTTGAAGAGACAACAATAGTAGCCTACTTAATTTTCCCCGATTTGGCAAAGACAAATTAATGATTGACGACAGCTTTATCAAGAGTTTTACTGAGCCATCATGATTGTGTGTTTATACCGTATCGAGATTTTTTGAGTTCTCTGCAGCTGCAAGTCGTGTTTCACGTGTTGTTGTAAAACAAGTTGCTCTGCTGCTCTAGCGCAGTGGAGAGGGTTGTCGCATCCTTGGGATTCGGACAGACTATTGCAGGTCCATCTGCTGATGAAATATCCGCGCTGTTTCTGTAAGACTGTTGCTGTTGCAGAGTTCAGATCTAGCGTGGGTTCGCCTCGTCAACGATACAGACTAATACAGATTAGACTGGGTCCAGCGATCCGGTTATTATACCATATAGTCTCCCCCACCACGAGTGCTGCCTGTGTAAGTACAGTTTCAGCACCACAGCTTTGTGGACAGCGACCTTTGCGAGTGTGTATTTATTGAGACGACGAGGCATTTCACGTTTCAGCCCTTTAGATTTCAGGGGGAGGAAACTTTGCTTTTGGCTGCTATGCTGCTACTTTTAGACGAATGTTAATGTTTTCAAACGGAGAGTGGGAGAGAGAAAGAATCTCCCTCGTGTGTTTTAAACTACCTGTTGCTGACTGTACCACCACGTTTCCCACTTTTCTTGGAGATCTGACTTTCACCATGTCCTCAAAGAATGCAACAACACGTGCTATTGTAACTTATATTTAAAATAAATCTGGTCTATATAGAAAATAAATAACACAACATATTAACAGTAAAACTTTAAAAAAAAAAGAGAGCAGCTTTTGATAACACATTCTCTGATGCTTTTGTCTACCTACAGTAGATGTGTTGTGAACAATTAGTGTTAATAGAAGTAATATAATTATAACACATGCCATTTATCTATCTGAATTGCTTTATTGTATTACATTATAATTTAAGTATGTAGTCATATAAGGTTGCCCCATTGGGGTCTAAATCACCTTCAATCATTGTAATTAGTGTCATATTCTAGTAGTCAAAGTAGCAGTACAGCAATAGTGCCTGTAATAGTAGCAGTACTAGTAGTGCAAGGAAAGGAACATTTATTTGTATGTTTGTACATTATAAAAGGACATTTGAATACAATTCAGAATAAGTTAAAAGAACATAGGAAAATATGATAATTAAATTACGTATAATACATTATTTAAAAAAAATCTCAGTAAAAGGCAGCAGCAAAAAGAAAGGTAATTAGCTTTGATTTAAAAGCACACCTGCAGTTTTCTGGGAGTTTGTTCCAGATATGTGGTGCATACAAACTGAACACTGCTTCTCCACCTTTAATTCTGATTCCGGGTTCAGAAAGCAGATCTGTCCCAGACAACCTGAGAGGCCTGGATGGTTTATAATGTAGCACAAGATCAGAAATGTATTTTGCAGTAGTGGCAGTAGTTGTAATAACATTGGTATACTAGGAGCAACAGCAACAGCAGCAGCAGTGGTGGTAGTAGTAGTAGTAGTAGTAGTAGCGGTAGTAGTAGCAGTAGTAGTAGTAGTAGTAGTAGTAGTAGTAGTAGTAGTAGTAGTAGTAGGAGCAGGAGCAGCTGCAGCAGTAGTGTAGTAGTAGTAGTGGTGGTAGTAGTAGTAGTTGTAGTGGTAGTAGTTTGATCCCTGGTTCCTCCTGCTGTGTGTTAAACTGTCCTTGAGCAAGACACTGAACACCTAACTGCTCCTGATGAGCAAGTTGGTGCCTTGTATATCGCAAAGCGCTTTCGAGAAAGGCGCTATATAAATGCAGACCATTTACCATTTAGTAGTACTGTTGTTGTTTTGGTAGGAGCAGTAAAAAGCTTATACCTGGAAGTGATGGATCGTTGCAGGCTTTACAGTTTAAAAACTTTGGTTGTAGGGAAATACTTTTCCATTTCGCCTGTCGTACCTCAAGGCAATTTAGAATGACCCCAATTGAGACCGGAGATATAATCAATGTCACTAAATTATATCCTAAAAAGTTTTGATCCCTTTGAAAAACTTTTTTATGCCTCAGTTATCGTTTATGTAATGTCCTCTCGTTCACGCTCGACTTCCCACTGTATTTCAGTTACTCACAATGTGTTTTCTTTTGGAGGACAAGCACAACACATATCCCATATGTCTGTTTTATATGCAGTGTGAAATAGCTATCATTTGAAATATGCGCTACACTCCCTTGCTCTTTCATAACAGTCTTGTTCCTTTGTGTAAAACGCATGAGGGTATTAACTTTTATGTATAGTCAGTTAATTGCATTGTAACGACTTACAATTGCAGCTAAGTGCCTTTTGCTAAAGGACAGGTTGTCACTCATCCTGGTGGCTCAGGCTGCCAGTGTGCTTATCACATATTCATGATTAGAAACATTAAGTCTCAGCTCACACTGAATAATGTTCTGCCCAGAGTCTTATCCCTCTTAATTGAACCTGCCATAATAGCTGACTGAAATTCAGGTGAAATGCCCTTTCTTCTCTCTCCTGTAAATAAAGTTCACTTAGGTACTACTCACTCACAATCCCACTTTGTGGTGTCTATCGTACCTGTCAAAACAACAACAGCAATAATAATAATCTAAGTGGATTGTGAGCAGTTTAGCTTGCTTTACTTAAATGCTTGAACCCCAGCATCCCTATTCTGGGGGAAAACATTCGCTGAAAATAGAAGATCTAGAGGCGTAGCAACACAGCCTGTTGTGACTTTGTAGATTGGGCTATTTTTGGCAAAAATATTTAGTGTAATGCAAAAACAGGAGGGGGCCTAGTATAGGGCCCTGGGGGACTCCAGTCAACTAAGTATATTGGGTTTAATCACATGAGCCCTAGCGTTCCCAATTGGGGGGCAAACATTAGGCAAAAATAGCAGATCTACAAGCTCCCGACGCATTGGCCGATGGTGTGAGTTTGTAGATCGACCATATTCGGCGAAGAGATTTGGTGTTGAGGGAAAACAGAAGCAGACCTAATATAGAGCCCTGGGTTATGCCAGTCAACTAAGTATAGGGTTTCAAGTGGTTACACAAAAGAAAAATACACTGCAATCTACAGTAGTGTTTTCAGCGCTTGTCACCACAAGGTGCTCTGGATAGAATTATATGTCAGATGGCTAGAATCTAATTCCAAGTGCCATGTAACTTAAAAGGATTCCTATGCCTGCAGGATAAAGCTGCCTATGAATATGTTTAGGATAACTGTGTGTATAGACTCGCTATTAATGGAAAGCTTTGGAGACGTCCTGTCCCGTGGGACTCGGGGTGTCGTAGCCGATTGATTCATCACCGAAAGATCTCTATGCTCATTTCTCATTTACACTGCCGCCTGCAGCTCATGAGTCGCACCGCATATACTTATCTATGCAAATTGGTCTAATGAGATGCGCGTGTTGTCAATCGAACAAACTCGTAAAAATCAAACTACCCTACTTTCTCCAAGACAAGAATTCGATACTGTACGTATGAAGCCCTCTGTTAGTGTAACAATGGATGACAGTGAATCCCCGCGGCATTTTTCTCTTGGCGTTTCACCTTCGACGTGACATATTGCAGGGAGTATTCAGTGTTGATTCAGTATTGACATTGAACTATGGATCTGGACATGTGCCATTAGGTCAGGAGTCCCTGGCCTGCGTGGTTTGTTTAACATGGACTGAAAAAGATTATTCAAAAACATATGTATTGTCGCTGCTGGGCAGAGACCTTGTACTGTATCTTCCCATTTCATCTTTTTGTCTGTGTCCTATTTTATACTTCATCATATGACAGTGTTGCGCAAAAGTAATAGCAAAAATAGCAGCTCTACAAGCTCACAGTGCACACTGCCATTAGCTTGTAGATACGCAATCTTTTGCTATTTTTTAAAATAATCTGGGGGGGGGGGGTTCCTATAATAACATGCCCAATATAGGGACACCAGGTTTAAGTATGTCTGTGGGTTTTATCATTTTTTATCAATGAAAAGTATTAACAAGAGCTTGTGACTAAATAATAACTATATTGGATCGATTGGAACATAGATTATTTTTTCCATTTCCTGAAAAGAAACAGTTTTGGTCTTTTGGGCATAGAAAGTTTTTCAGGCTTTTTATGACTTTATTATGGATAGGACAGTATAGGCTGACAGGAGATAGGAGTGACACGCAGCAAAGGCCGTAAGGAATGGGATTCAAACCCGCGATGCGCTGCCAGGCTACATTGTAGCCTAGGTGCCTGGACCGCTACGCCATCGGTCCAGGTCGGACATACAAAATTTCTGCCTGACAGCGACATATGCGACAATATGTAAAACTGCCTCTAATCCAAGCTTAACAAATCCTGAAAGTATTGTCTTCTTGTACATTTAGAGCGACAGTAGGGAGTTATCTTGTCTTGTGGCACATAACATGGCCCTACATCCTCATCTTACTTAGCGTTTTGCATACTACAGCGTGTTGGCATACCACAAGAGAACTGAGGCTCGTAGTGCGGCCGTCCGTCCGGCTAGCCTAACCTGTGCTGAATTTTTCATGGCTCAGAAATCAAAATGTTGACACCGGAGCTAAATGCTTTTGGGAAGAAAATGGTTTCTGCTGATGCATACCGGTTGCAAATTGTTATAAGCAAGTGCAGTCAAGCCAACAGTGCTATTGTGACAAAGATTTAGCCCCTGCAAAATGGATTTGGGATTGAGGTCTCAGGGTTAAAAAACAAGGTCAATAACATACGGTAGGACCACTATGTTTGACAGCACTGGAATAGCAAAAATATGGCTCAAATAAAAGTGACACAGGAATTTGCAGTGTTCATTTTAGACTTCAGTATGTGTTTTTATTTCTAGCAACAATTAGATTTGATTGGTAGGTCATCGGACTAATGTTCTCAACTGAGAGATGTTATACCAATGTAGCTTCCAGTGATTCTCAAAGTGGGGTCCTTGAAGGGGTTCCAGGGGGTTCCCAGCTAAATGAGGAACAGTATAACCACTTAAGCACTTTTTGAAAAATAATGAAAATAGCAAATCTGAAAGCTCACAATGGTTGTGAGCTTGTTGATCAGCTTTTTTTTATTTTCTTCTTTTGTTTTGCCTGTGAAATGCACACAAAATAGGGACAACAAGTTGAAAGTGATTCATTTCACTATAATTTCACCTGATAGAAGGTAATCCTATGAGAGAATGTACTGTATATTCAGATAATCGATTCCTCTCTCCCCACGTCTACCCCTGGTCTATAGACACCTGTAGAATTCTGCACTTATTCTAATCTAACAACCAAATGCTCTTCACCATTACCCTCACTGCTAAGCAAAATAAAAGTCTGCGCTCCAGAATGTCACAGGAAATGTGACAGTGGATGTGTGACAAAACCGGATCTGCTCTTTACTGTATCTCAGAGTAGAGTTGGCCTTTGATCAGCAGGCAGCCACGCGTCCCAGCTGTGAGGGCCGATGCCAGATGGCCTGCCCCCCACCCCCACCCCCCCTCCTTTCCTTTCCCTCTGCACGGTCACAAATACCAGCCCCTGTCACTCAGCTCACACTGAGAGCGAGAGGGAAAGCGTAGTCCTGGCCCGGTCTTTGTACCGGGCTGCAGCGTGTGAGAGGTGACCGTCCCCGGAGAGATAATGAGATCTTGATTGGCGTGAGCACAGGCAACAGGATGGCGAGGACTAAAGGTGGTCGATGTCGACCCTGCACACTCTGGCGGAAGTTCACGTTGTGATGTATGATGAATACACCATGAGTCGTTTTATAGGACAGAGCAGTGATTCTCAGTTTGTTATGCATAAACCATAACTATTGAGAGTGCACACATGTGTGAGAGTTACGGACTCATAAGGGTCCATTTGGTTCCTATCAATCGTTTAGCCGGGGACCCCCTGGAACCCCCTCAAAGACCCCTTGGTGTTCCCATAGGACCCAACTTTGAGAACCACTGGGACAGAGACATTGTATGTCTGCTTTCTGATGAAGGACATGAAGGTGAAGGTTAGTCATTAGTTAGTCACTTCTTCTGAAGTCTGATCAGCCACAGTGACCAGTCCCTCATACTGTGTCTGATCTAGGTGGTCCACAGTTTTCTCCTATTACACACAAACAAAGACTGGGTCCAATAACTTCACGTGGCTGATGCCAGTCGTCTATGACAGGGGTCTTCAACGTTTTTCAGGCCAAGGACCCCCTAGCTGAGAGAGCGACGGAGCAGGGACCCCCACTACATACAGTATTGTTTTTAACATTTAACCACTTAAACCTTCAATTTGACTAAACTTGACCGTTGGCTCTGTACTTGGTTTGCTTTTTCCCTCTACACCAAACCTCTTTGCTGAAAATTTGTGTGCTTGTAGATCTGCTATTTTCAGCTAATGTTCCCCTCAGAATAGGGATGATAGAGTTCAAGTGGTTGGTGTAAAACAAAAAAAGTCCTCACCATACAAAGATTTGGCGGACCCCCTGTAGTTACTCTGAGGACCCCCTAGGTGGACCTCCTGTTGAAGACCCCTGGTCTATGATGTATCTATGACTTAGGACTCCATTTTTGGGGCAAGGTTTCAGCCCGATTCCGATTGCCGCCATTCACTTCCGTAAATTCGGCCTGGTTCTGAAAGAGGCTAGCGGAAGACATCATCTGCGCCCAAATTTGGACAGTCAATTATTAAGTTACGTATTTCAAAATGTGAACATATCGTCGCTGTCGGGCAGAAACCTTGTATGTCCAAAACTGTTACTTTTCAGTAGTAACAGTTTTGGACCACCACCAACACAAAAAGAGATTCCCTTATGATTGCGAGGCAAAGAACCACTTCAACTGGCATTTTGTTTGGGGTGTCAATTTAACTCTCAGAGTGTAGAAATGGACCCTCATGGGTCCGGATCGAGTTAAACGGACAGTAGGGATTGTATCGTGTAAGTGGCTTGGACACGGTAGGTACAGTAATGTCCTGTTGTGTACAGTTAGTTTAATCATTTGTAATTCCGAGAGCGTACAAATGTAACCATTTATAATTCTGATCATGAAAAAGTCCTTCTGTTGTACTTCAAAACATACATTTTTCATAAAATGTAGAGGCCCTCAGTTGTGGAAGTCTGTAGACGCATAAGTCATCACCTTCCTTGCCAATCATTGGGAAACATAGAAAATATATATCTTCTCTCATCTACAAGTGTACCTGATTTAGTTCTGATAACTCTTATTTGTTTGTTTTCTGTCTATATTGTTTTCAATGTAGGTTTTGTGTTTTGAACTTTTACCATATGTCATTAAATGATCTTTTCTATAAGGAAAGGATTCTAAATAAGCCTATATTGGCTTCTTCCTTTTCTTGCACAATAGCTTGTTTCTTTTGGTATTGTCTCTACTTTATATACAATGCGCTAATAAACCAAACTAAACTAAAGTAAATGTGGTTACGTTTGTACGCGAGCAGAGTTCAATTAACAGTGAGGATTCGACTGTGTCTGTTGAGACCAACAACAGGGCTTAAAGCGGGAGGCAGGTGTAAATGCTGACATTTCCGCGGAGGATGTGGGGAGGTGAGAGAGTGAATATCATTAATGATTAATCAGTCCCCCGATGCCTCCCGATGTGTCTACCACGCCACGCCAATATACATCATAAACACTCGCTAATTAACTACAAATAAGTGCTTCATAAGCTGTTTGCACCCCGTGTTTTCCATAGGCCAAGGGTGAATAATAAAGTGTGTGTGTGTGTGTGTGCATGCGTGCGTGCGTGCGTGCGTGCGTGCGTGCGTGCGTGCGTGCGTGCGTGCGTGCGTACGTGTGTGTGTGTGTGTGTGTGTGTGTGTGTGTGTGTGTGTGTGTGTGTGTGTGTGTGTGTGTGTGTTCCCTCATTCTTTATAATTGTGAGTGAGGACAGACAAGCTGTCCTTCAGCCCTCACAGCCTCTTGAATTCTCACACGGACAACCTTGGTCCTCTCTGGTTCTCACCTCCGTCGAATCTCATCTCTCTTTCTTCTCTTCTCTCTCTCTCTCTCTCTCTCTCTCTCGATAGATAGATAGATAGATAGATAGATAGATAGATAGATAGATAGATAGATAGATAGATAGATAGATAGATAGATAGATCACACAGGGAATAGAATTAAGGAGCATGTAGAATGGCTGTCACTCAGGCTCTGCTCCACCATCTAGAAGAGTGAGAGCAGACGTCAGGGGCAGCCTCATGAGGATCTGGCTGTCATGTACCAGCGACGTGACAGATCACGGGGGGCTGGCATGCTCTGGGGATGTAACCAATCCCAGCCCTACACCAGTGTTACCATGTGCGCTTATTATATCTCTGCTGTCGGGCAAAAAAAAACAAGTATGTCCAACTATGTCTCAGTAAATGAAAGAAAGAACATGTAGGCCTACACAACACTACCTCATCAAAGTTGGTATGGTGACTTTTCTGCCCAACAGCAACGATAAGCAACTTTGGGCTTCTTTTCCTCTAACGTTGCTTGTAAATATTGGTATTGGTATTAGCGGGTTGCAGTTTTTTGGGCTTGTTTCTAAAGTGTAGTTGCTTCAACTTCAACAACCTCAACAGCGGGTCCTTGAGGGGGTTCAACAAAATCTTGAAGAAAGTTGGGGGAAAACTTCATATTTTTAAAACATTTTAACAACACAAATCTCATATATCCCTGCCACAAAACACTTTCAGATGTGGGTCCGCATTAATTCATTTGGGGGTCCTCGACTTGAAAAAGTTGCAGCAACAGACTTGAAAGTGCATGCTAAGCACACGCTAAGTCTAACATTGACTGCACAGATCAGGACAGTGAGCACACGGCACACGCTAAGCACACACTAAACCTACCACTGACTGGATCAGGACAGTCACTCAGCACATGCCAAGCACATGCTAAGCACATGCCAAGCCTACCACTGACTCTGCACAGATCTGGACACTCGGCACACACATGCTAAGCACATGCTAGACCTACTACTGACAGTACAGATGTCGTATATTGGTCCATTGATCAGACAGGAAAAACACTATTCCATAACTATTCCCTGAGTGCAAGAAGAACAAGGATCCAGTTTAAAAGAGGGTTTGTCCACAGAAATTTATTTATTTCTATAGACGTTGACACCTGCATTGCCAATCACAGAGTGTACCTGAATCACCAAAACATTGCACTTTATACAGACAGACATTTGACTTAGGACCTCCTCCCAGTCCTCCTTCTCGACCACTCATAAACAAGCTTTTAGAAACAAAAGGCTTCTTGGCCAGCCTTTCTCAGTCATCACAAGAAATTTGCATTTTGACTTGGTTTAGACATGTGACAATTTACTTTAACCCTTATCTATAAAGCTATACTTTTACACAAGCTCATATTATGAAATCTTTGTTTAACATCTTATTAAATTAAGTCCACACACATTATACATTCACAATTGCAAACAGCAGTTAGAAATACAATGAGTCAACAAAGTTTCAGTTACTTTAAGACTAAATATTTTCCTTAAATGACATTTCTCTTTGTTAACAACACAAGTAATAGTTATCAAGACTTTAATCATTTTAACTACACACTGCAGACCCCAGACTGAAGAATAATAAAAGTTCCTCTAAACCAAGGAACAAAAGGTTTATCAAAATGACTGTTGTGCCTCTCACCTCTTACCTGGACTCTACAATGGCCAGGAACTCTGAACTGATTGCATTACAGCTGATCCCACACAAAGGTCTCTCCCAGTACTTGGTCAAAAGGTCAAACTCAGTTCTAAGTACAAACAGTGTTTTACCAATTAAATGGAATATCATAGAAATACATGTTCTCATGTTTGACATGCTACTTTTAGTTATGGATATACCATACAGATCAGGACAATCAGCACACACTAAGCACACGCTAAGCCTACCACTGACTCTGCACATATCAGGACACGCCACACACAATAAGCACACACTAAGCACACACTAAGCCTACCACTGACTCTGCACATATCAGGACACTCCACACACAATAAGCACACACTAAGCACATGCTAAGCACACGCTAAGCCTACCATTGTCTGCAGAGATCAGCCCATGCTAAGCACACGCCAAGCCTACCACTGACTCTGCATGGATCAGCACATGGCACCTGCCAAGGCTACCACTGACTGTGCACGGATCAGGACAGTCAGAACACGCTAAGCCTACAACTGCACAGATCAGCACACGCTAAGCCTATGACTGACCCGGCACAGATCAGCACTCACCACAACGCTAAGCCTACCACTGGCTGCAAAGTTCAGGACAGTCAGTAGTACGTTATAAGCACATGCTAAGCAGTAAGCACACACTAAGCCTACCACTGACTGCACCGATCAACACAGAGTATGACACCTATATGTGTCGCTGTGGATTTGACTCGAGTGATGTCCCACGCTGCATGTACCGCTTTCATGTTTCCTTACACCAAACTGGTAAGAAGGTGCAGTGGTTCTCAACATTAGGGACGGGGCCCACTGGTGGTGTGTGAGGATATTGCAAGTGGGCCCTAAATACATGACAAAACACTGGATTGTAATGATAATGTAGCAGTATAAAAAATGTATGTAGGCCTATGTAACAAAACACTTCATGGTATTTCTTCCATTGATCCAGAACACAATCGATTGATTGATCATAACATGCTCGAATGCTTTTGAGATTTTCAAGTGGGCCCTGATCCAGAAAAGGTTGGGAACCACTGGTCTAGTACTGTGTCTCTGCATAGAGTTGTGTGTGATCATCTGGGTCACAGGAGGAGACAAGAAGTTCAGCATTTTGCCCTCAGCGTGAGAGATTTAGTAACATCTGCTAGAGCGTCTTAGGTTGTCACCAGCTATTTGCCTCTATGCTGAGGCACTTAGAACTCAGGCTACGATTTCGTTTTAACCCTTCCTCGCCTTTCGTTTAAGCTCTTGATTCTTTATAATTCAGAAAAGTACAGTTAAATAGTTTGTTTATTTCTATAGTGTTGAACTTCCTTGTTAATGAAACCCTATACTTAGTTGACCGGGGTCCCCCAGGGCTCTACTCTTGGTCTGCTCCTTTTTTCCCTCTACAACAAATCTCTTCGCCAAAAATAGAGACACAAACGCAACTTGTGGATCAGCTAGAGTTTTCGCCCCGATAGGTAGGGTTCATTTGGTTAACACAAATGACTTTCACTTGAATCATCTTCTTTTCTTAATTTCTTTTACGAGGGTCTGAGGCTGATCCCCCGCCGGCCCACCTCCTGCCCTGGCTTTGAAGGGCACGGCGTGACTTGAATCGTTGGTTTCAACAAAACCACTTCTGACTCCAGAGCTCCACGACCTCAGAGAGAGTATAGTATAGTGGAGCATCGTCACGGCACTTGAGGCTCCTTCGAGTCGCCGCCGTGTCGCTTCTTCCATGCATGCGGTGCTCCCTGGCGCCGCGTCAGGAAAAAAACATGTCACGGCCTGCCCCCGTTGAATGTGTGAGTGACCACGTCGCCTGCTTGTCACATAACACCGTCACAAGGGAGTAAGCCGGGGCGGAGAGTGGGAGGGGACACTGGGTGACGTTGCGTTGTTGTTGTTGCGCTGTTTGGCTGGTGGCCTCCCCCCGCCCCTCCTCCCTCTTTTCACCCCCACCCCCCCCCCCACCCTCCCTCCCTCCCTCTGCAGTAGACGTGCATCGCATTCAGAGCGAGCAGGCAGCAGGTGGAGATGACATCATCTGCACTGCAGCACACTGCAGCACTGGATCTGAACAAAGACATGTCAGCCTGCTGCTAACTACCCTCTCTCCGTCTCTGTCTCTCTCTCTCTGTCTCTCTATCCCTCTCTCGCTGTGTGTCTCTCTGTGTCTACCTCTCCCTCTCTCTCTGTGTCTCTCCCTCTGCGTGTGTGTGTGTGTGTGTGTGTGTGTGTGTGTGTGTGTGTGTGTGTGTGTGTGTGTGTGTGTGTGTGTGTGTGTGTGTGTGTGTGTGTGTGTGTGTGTGTGTGTGTGTGTGTCTCTCTCTCTGTGTGTCTATCTCCCTCTTTGTCTGTGTGTGTGTGTGTGTGTGTGTGTGTGTGTGTGTGTGTGTGTGTGTGTGTGTCTCTCTCTCTTTCTTTCACTCTCACTCTCTCTCTCTCTCTCTCTCTCTCTCTCTCTCTCTCTCTCTCTCTCTCTCTATCTGTCATACCATCTCATTCTCTCTCCCATCTCAGTGACCTGGAGCCTAGACAGGCTGTGGGGTCGTGACCTACAATACCTTCAACTTCTAAGCCCCCTCCCCCCTTCCCCGCAGTTCATCATGGCGCGCAGACAGAGGTGAAGGTGGATCCCACCGGGGGGGTTATGAGGAAAACGCAGCAGATGCGGCATCAAGCCTCCCTTTGTTGGTGGCTCAGTGTTTGTCTGAGGAGTCCGTCCGCCTGACGGCGGCGGGGCTCGCCTCGACAGGAAGCGCAAAGCGTATCATAGGGGACGGGAATCCATTATTCATAGTGCGGCGCGCTGTCGCCAAACAGAAGTAATTATCATCCGGTGACATTATGTTTCGCTGCTGAACAATAGCGATGACTTGACCCCCACCCCCCCCCCCCCCCCCCCCTTTCTTTAGACGTCAGCTTGCGGAGAGCGCGACCGTGACATCATCAGCCCTGCGCCGAGCCTAGAGTTCTGCCGACGTACCACAGAGCGTAAATGTCACCGGGTCGTGCTGTGAAGGGCCCCCCGCTTAGAGAGTCATTAGGTCCCTATACCTACAGAACCTGCACATTAAAATACTCAGTATAACTCTGAGAGTATACAAATTACATTTGTTTACTCTCAGAGTTACAGATGAATGAATTAACACCTACCTACCTACCTACCTACGTACCTACCTACCTACCTACCTACCTACCTACGTACCTACCACCTACTTACCTACCTACCTACCTACCTACCTACCTACCTACCTACCTACCTACCTACCTATAGGTAGGTACGTAGGTATACCTACGTACCTACCACCTACTTACCACCTACCTACAGTACCTAGCTACCTACATACATACATACATACATACATACATACATACATACATGTACCTACTTGCATATCTACCTACCCACCTAGCTACCTACCGTGCGTACGTACATACATACCTTCATACCTACCCACCTAGCTAGCTAGCTAGTACCTACCTACCTACCTACCTACCTACCTACCTACCTACTGTACATACATACCTTCATACTGTACATACATACATACCTACCTACCTACCTACCTACATACCGTACATATACCTTCCTACCTACCTAGCTAGCTAGCTAGTACCTACCTACCGTGTCGACCACTGAGCTTTCCCACGCAACACAACAATGGAGATTTATGAACTCCATATTTCTTCATTGTTTGCCTTTCCACTCCCCACATTTTGCCGTGCGCGGTGTCCCTCTCCTCCTCTCCATTCATCAATAAGCCAATAGCATGCAGGCAGACCATACGCACGCACGCACACGGTCACACGCACGCACACGGTCACACACACACACGCACACACACACGCACGCGCGCAAACACACACACACACACACACACACATACACACACACACACACACACACACACGCACACGCACACAGACACACACACACACACACACACACACACACACACACACACACACACACACACACACACACACACACACACACACACACACACAGAGGCATGTTCCTGTCGCCTAGTTACCGCTCGGCAGCAGGTTGCCACAGAAACGGCCTCACAGTGGCTAAATGGGGAATGCTAATGCAGTCTTCTACGTTCCCTGCTGCAGTGGGCTCTCTGTGCCCAGTCCATTGCAATGTCTGTGTGCTTGTGCACGCGTGCGTGTGTGCGTGTGTTAGTGAGTGCGTGTGCGTGAACTGTTTCTCATGCACTTCCTAAACGGACCTCCTGAAATGCCGTTTGTACAATGGTTTCACTCTGTTCAACTATTTTACACTCCACTTAATTTTTCAATTAGTCCTCAAGCCATAACATTTTACTTTCCGTGTACAAATTCCTCATTTAAAGACCCAGGCCTAAAGACCCAGACCTAACCCATAAGAGCACAGTTTACAAGTCATTACTCCGCTCTGTTCTCTCACCAGCTCATAAATTATGCAGCAATTAATTCAAACTATGAAGAAAAAAAAAACTTTACACGATGCAAGAAGTTGCACTTCCCAAAAGCAGAAACAGAAATAACACGATTGATTGACGCCGAGACGCCGGACAAGCTCTCAGCCGGGCCTGTATGCACTCGCACAGAACAAATACACCTCCATCCATCTTGATGAGTGAGAAGGCTGGCTTTTCAAGGACTACAGACAGGTGCCGGCTGATTGATTCCGTTGGGTCTGCCTTCTCGTACCCTCCTACCACATCAGACCGCGACGCCGCTGTCCGTGGCCGGAGGAAGCAGTGGTTGGAATGGGCCGGGGCAGGAGAGCTCGGCTGTAATGAGCTATACTTAATCAGCAGGAGAGGGCCTTCATCCGCAGCAGGCTCCCTCCAGGAGCGCTGTGTGAAGGGGTTGGACCTTTCGACAAGCCTGCACTCACTGGAACAATCATCCCGTCTTGTATTAGTCTGCCGGGACTGTGTTGATGGAGTGCCGGGGAGAGATGGAGGCAGGAGCCATTAGCCGATGACTGATGAGCTTTAAAGGTTATTTGAGTAAAGCCAATTGTTTTGATGAAGTTAATGATTGATGCTATTGTTATCGCCGACGTTCCCGGGAGATTAATAATGATTACGCCCCGATTTTATGTCCGCCAAAAGTAGAAAATGAGCTTGCCGTCAGGCAGCATGTTGGTCTTAATGGGTTTTGTCACGTCCCTGAGTCAAGTCACGAAGCCTTAAAGCTGCTTAGCGACCTTCAGAACCAGGAGCCCAGTGCAGCTTGAGAGAGAGAGGACTCCTTAGGACACACACACAGGTGGTTTGTGTTGGTCACATGCAGATGCACTCATTTTTGTCACTGTTTGCTCGATGCCACACACAGTGTGTGCGTTCGTGTGTGCGCGCGCACACTGTGTGTGTGTGTGTGTACTCTAAAGCTCTTAAACCCTATAATATACTTTGTTGACCAGGGTCCCCCAGGGTTCTATCCTTGGTCCCCTCCTTTTTTCCCCCTCCACACCAGATCTAGCCGATCTACAAATCGAGCCGATCACAACGAGACATGGTTGTGAGCTTGGAGATCTGCCATTTCACTTAAGATCTTCTACATGGCCTGTGCCTGAATGTCTGCCTATGTGTGAGTGTGCGTTATTATGTGCAGCATGCTGACATGTCATTCCTCTTTTGTTCCTCTCCAGATAACCAGTTCAGAATGTCCATCCTGGAGCGCTTGGAGCAGATGGAGAGACGGATGGCAGAGATGGCCAGCCACCAGCAGCAGAGCAGCGGAGGGATCGGCGGCTCAGGAGGCGGAGGGGCCGGAGGAGGAGCCGGGGGAGGAGCGGGTGGAGGAGGCGGTGGTGGAGGAGGTGCCGGTGGAGGAGGAGGAGGAGGCAGCCAGTCACAGGTAAAAGGGGAGGTGCCAGATGTGGTATAGCTCACAGTGGTGGAAAAAGGGCCAGTGAAAATTGTTTTTCTTAAGTAAAAGTATCAATACTGCATTGTAGAAATACCCTGTTACAAGTACAAATCCGGAATTCAAAATTGACTTGCGTAAAAGTACAAAATGATTGGTATCAAAATGTTCTTGAAGTCCCAAAAGTAGAAAGTACTCATTATGCAGAATGTCGCATTTCACAAGTTTTCAAAAGTATAAAAATATTTTGAAAAAAGACGATCTACAAGCTCACAACGCGTTGCATCGCGACGCATTGTGAGCTTGTAGATTGGCTATTTTCAAATGGCCAAAATGTATATAGGGCTGAAGTGGTTAATGTATGTTTGGTAATAATAATCAAAATCTAAAGTTCAAATAATCAAAGTAAAGTTTTCAAATAATTGTAGTGGAGTAAAAGTTTACTTAGTACTTTAGTACCGTACTTTAGTACATGTACTTAGTTACTTTCCACTACTGGTAGCTCATATCCATAAATCATAGAACCTCCTATAGCAGGGGTGGGCAGCATTTAAGGGCCACACATTGTACAATTGAATTGAAACTTGAAACACATTGTGCTGAATGATGTTAAAACTGCATGAATTTGGTTGACATGCCAGACTACTTTAGAATAAGGTCCTTGCTTTCACAACAAGAATGTTCATCAACAAAATGTTGATCTTTCATTATCTTTTTGTATCACTCTGGTGTACTCTGTATGAGGTTACAATGAAAAGATTACATAAAACAATCCACGTCAATGCTGTATATTATCTTATATGATATGCACCACTCCATAGGTCACTGATAAAACACATTGCATTCTAATTGCATTCATTATATATGGACTCACGGCAGACTGTTTCACTGTTACATTAAAAACATAAAACATTTGAGTACATACGGATGGAGGAATCCAGATGTTCTCAAATGGCAAATATGAATTACTATTAATTGGAGTTAAATTAATTTGTCTCAAAACCATTAACATGACTTGGCGGGCCGGATTGAGATGGTCAAAGGGACGGGTCCGGCCCCCGGGCCTTATGTTGTACATGTGTGTCCTATAGTCTCACCACTATCAGAGATCTCTACCTACCTTCCAATCGCATTTCAAAATGCAAGGTATAGTTGATAGAACGGCGGCGCCAACAAGCCTACGCTTATATGAAGGACCGCTCTAATATTGGTTCTGCAATGGAGTTTGTTTGTATTTAATTCTCCAAGTGTCTCCACCCCAGTCTCCACCACATGAACCCCTAGCATCCCTATTCTGGGCATGTCATAATAGGGGAACATTCAGTGAAAATAGGCAAACAGTAGCTGAAAATACTACAATCTACAAGCTTACAAGCGTGTAGATTGTAGTTGTGAGCATGTAGATAGATCTGCTATTTTTGGCAGGCTTTCCCGACCTGAAATCTTCCCGATTATCCTGTAGTGTGAGCACCGGGCCATAACATTTAAATTATTCCAACCTTATCCTTAAAAGGCTGTATAGTAAACAGAGGCAGTGTTTACAGTATAGTTACTGTATACGCAGAGAATACAGAATGGAGTGAGGGGTTTTGCAATACAGTTCATTGTTGTTGAGTCCCGACAAATCAGTTTCTTTTTGCTTTTCTTTGTGTGTGCGTGTGCGTGTGCGTGTGCGTGTGCGTGTGCGTGTGCGTGTGCGTGTGCGTGTGCGTGTGTGTGTGTGTGTGCACGTGCGCGTGGGTGCAGTGTATATCGGGTCAGAACCAGGCCAGCAGCTCCTTCGAGAGCCGTGTGGTGGTGGTGTGTGAGAAGATGATGAGTCGGGCCTGCTGGGCCAAGTCCAAACATCTCATCCACTCCAAGACCTTCCGAGGAATGACCCTGCTTCACCTGGCTGCAGGCCAGGGCTACGCCACACTCATCCAGACTCTCATCAAGTGGCGGTGAGGAAGCCAGGGGTGCAACAGTTAATCAAAGTAATCGATCTGATCGATTATGCAAAATAATTGATCATTTCATGAGATAATCGATGAGTCTGTCCCTATTTTAGGAATGTCATTATAGGCGAAAAGTTACAATTTAAACAATAGTGAAAATAGCAAGCTCACGACGGGTCACGATGCGATGCGTTGTGACAAAAACGTGACGCTTCGCAGAGGGTGTCGCTTACTGGCGCTGCTAATTACATACACCACGGAGACCAGACTACATTCACTTCCATTTTTTTGCAGACGCTGTCGGCGAGTGGCAGTGGCGAGCTCAGAACATTGTGATACACAGTGTGACGCGTTGTTGACACTTGTCACGCAAAGCATAAACTGACCTTAAGATGTCTTTATGCAGTACTTTAAAGCCTGACTCATACTTTGTTGTCGCATGGCATAAAAAATAGTTGACCTACAACCTCACAATGTGTCGTGGATGCGACGCATTGTTTAGGCTTAATGTGTATCCTTGAGACCTTCCATTCACACTGAGGAAGAGATAAAGATTCCCAGACCATTCTGTCATACTAATTGTGGTCTATTTCCCCACCCAGCACCAAGCATGCTGACAGCATTGACCTGGAGCTGGAGGTGGACCCTCTCAACGTGGACCACTTCTCCTGCACACCTCTGGTAAGTGGAAATGTGAAAATCTGTAGACGCTCAACCTTTTTAGTTTCAGGCAACCCATTTTGATATGCATTAGGCCACGGACCCTCATTTGATAAAGGTTTTATCTACACTGTAAAATCATTTTTTTTTTATCTTAGTAAATGAGTCTACATTTCATACATTTGAAGTTGTGAAATGGGACATTCTGCATAATGAGTACTTTCTACTTTTGGTACTTTAACACTTTAAAACATTTTGAGACCAATACTTTTTTTTTCACTCAAGTACATTTTTTTATTCCGGACTTTTACTTGTAACAAAGTATTTCTACTGTTGCAGTATTGATACTTTTACTTTTTACATTGTGAGCACTTTTTCCACCACTTGTTGGCTGACCTCGCCGACCGCCGCTTTCTCTCTAACAGATGTGGGCGTGTGCGCTGGGTCACCTGGAGGCGGCAGTCGTCCTGTACAAATGGGACCGCCGCGCGCTGGCCATCCCCGACTCCCTGGGCCGCCTGCCCCTCTCCATCGCCCGGTCCCGCGGCCACACCAAGCTGGCCGAGTGTCTGGAGCAGCTGCAGAGGGAAGAGCAGCAGACGCCCGCCCCTCTGCCGCCCGCGAGCCGCATGTCCTTCTCCCCCGCCCCCGATGCCACCGCCGCCACGGACAACTGGATGGTCCAATGGGCCAACGACAGCGCCGTCGCAGCCGGCGGGAAGAAAGGCGGCTCGGCCTCCACCACCTCCTCCTCCACCACCTCCACCACCAGCGCCACCAGCCTCAACCCAGGTCAGTCTGGACACCAGAGTGTAGAACAGCTTCAGCGCTACAGGGCGGGTCATGGAAGTGCACTATAAACCAGTTAACCCATTCAATCCCGGAACGCATCTGTGTCATTTTTTTTATTTCTTTGGCTGTTCAAAAATAGCAGATACACACGCTCATAGCACTGAGAAGGCCCAGATCAGAGCCCTCCAACTACTACAGCAGCGAGTGCCAGAGAGACCTGCCGCAGGCCAAGAAACACAAACCCAACCCGGAACTGTTTCAGGCCCGGCCCGACAAGGCCATGTCATAGCTATGAGCTTGTATATCTGTCATTTTTAATAGCCAAAAGTATAAAATAATGGTTATGGCTCAAATCTAAAATGACTCTGATGCGTTCCCGGATTCAAAGGGTTAAAGGTAGTGTCAAGTGATTTTTCTTTGTTATAATGACTGTTATATAGCTCTATATTCTGATAGAAATCATTGACACAGAGTGTTTGCTCCCCATCTCTCCAGCTCGTTAGTAAACTGAAAATACCTTTTCAGGTCGAGATACAAATTTGATCATATCAAAACTCATACAGGATGAGAATGAAAGTGATGATTAGCAGGCAAAACTGGAATCGTTGATAAATCATCTCTGTGGGGTTCTCTCTCCTGATCATTTTTGTTATTATACGTTGTGTAAAATGATTGATTTCTTTATTAAGTAGCTGTGTATTCAGTGGAATAATGAACAGCAAGGCAGTCATTATTGATAAATACACCTCTTCAGGATGACTCGAGACCACTCCACTCCGGGGATATATTTCTCAATAATGACCACCTCGCTGTTCATTATCCCTTATATGTGAGTGAAAGAGTTAAAGATGAGTCACATTTTATTGAATACTTCCAGGAGAAATCAAACCAACATCAGGAACTTCAACCTGCATGTAATTTTCCTACTCTTTTATAGCATTTAAGTAGGCACAGGGGGCACCAATGGTCACACTTGGTCACACATATCTTTGAAAATTCATTTATAGGCAAAAATGGTCCGAAATTGTTGTTCAAGAATAGCAAAAGAAATAGTAAATCTACAAACTCACGAAGCAATGCAACGAATCGCATCATTCGTGCTTAAGTACACGCACAACCTCACTCGAAACCTTGACACTTTGATGAAATCCTGTTTCAGCATGTAGTAGTATTTGAACATTATATTCACTTCACATGCTGAGTGAGCTCGCACTAATTCTAAAAAGTTGAACACGGCAAATCAAACCAATCATATATCATTCATATTAATCAAACCAATAGTCATAAAATCCATATTTCATATTTCCCCTTACAGGGGCTTAGGAATTCTTAAGTCAGCACAATAGCACTTCTAAAGGCTAATTTATACTTCGTCACACGTCTCCTTCGACAAAAATGTCACTCGACAAAAATGACCTATATTTCAACTCGGGAAAAAGTGCCTTTCGCCACTTTTTTTCTGTTGAAACTCTGTTGAGCGAACAGCAAAGTGTAATTTAGCCTTTACAGTGGCCAAGGAGTCTATGACCCCCAAAAATCTCCCGTTGTTTGTCGTTTTGCGCACTCATCATTCATTCTCGTTTTCCTTGCAGACTTGAGAAGGCCCAGATCAGAGCCCTCCAACTACTACAGCAGCGAGTGCCAGAGAGACCTGCCGCAGGCCAAGAAACACAAACCCAACCCGGAACTGTTTCAGGCCCGGCCCGACAAGGCCATGTCGGTCCCTCTGAATCTAGAGCAGCAGCAGCTCCACAAGCTGTCCACCAGCCCCAAGAGCATGTCTTCGGAAGGCCTCAGCCCGGACAAGGGCCTCTCTGGAGGGGGGGCCAGCACAGGGGGGGCGGCCAGATGGAGCTCAAGGGAGACTTTCTCTGCCAGCGGTGGCTCTGGTAGGAAAGGGTCAGGCGGCGTCGGCGGCGCCGCCAGCAGTCTGGGGAAGGAGAAGCTGGCTAATCGGCTACGACAGCGAGAGCAGCTGGGCATGCTGGTGATGGCAGACAGAGAGATGGTGGACACCGACCTGCTCTCCTACCGAGAAGATCTGGAGAACCAGGACTGTCTCACGCAGATGGACGACTTGCAGGTGAGAGAAGGAACTTGTCTTTTGTCTCATTAACCACTTAAACCCCAGGATCCATGTTCTGAGGGAAAACTTTTGCAGAAAATAGCAAGCTTACAATGCGTCGTGTGCGACACGTTGTAACCTTGTCGATCTGCTATTTTCTGAGAAGATATTTAATGTAGAGCGAAAAAAGAAAGTACGCTTTCATGTCCTAACCAAGATTTGAACTCCGGTCTCCCACACAAGTGCTGACATTTTTATTTTACAACTGAGCTAATAGAACCTGCCTACTCACTCTGGGAGAAATTCAGGCAGAACCATTTTTAACCAGTGTGTTCCGACAAGCCCTCAGGACCTACAGTAAAGGGCTATGGTATGGATTGGAACTAATACAATGGAACTAATACAACTACTGCAGTTTTAACCTACTCTGCCATACAGATTGGTAAAAAAAAAAAAAAAAAGGTGATAGTGTAGCTTTAAGCTTAACCACTTAAATAAGCTCTCGAGCTTTTTTATTGTTTTGACACATTATGTACAAATATATGCTCATGTTTACGCATTTTTGTCAATTAAAAACATCAGCCAATGGTGCCTGTGTTCATAGAACTAGAGATACAATGCGTAGCTATCGTTATATCAGTTATAGTTTTGAATTTAATTATCTTTTCCGCTCTGGAAATGTGTCCTGATTCCTCATCTTGATTGACGCAACTGAGACTATAACATTCAGTAGAGTGCATACTGGCGCCAACCGGTTTTTGGTTTTGGGGCCGGTCAACGTGGCTGATAAGATTCAATTTCATTGGCCAAATGTGAAATTGAATGTTAATGTAAATTAATGTAATACACTTCATGTGCGTGTTTGCAGATACGTGTGTGTGTGTGTGTGTGTGTGTGTGTGTGTGTGTGTGTGTGTGTGTGTGTGTGTGTGTGTGTGTGTGTGTGTGTGTGTGTGTGTGTGTGTGTGTGTGTGTGTGTGTGTGTGTGTGTGTGTGTGTGCGCGCACGGTGCACCACCCAACCGATCGCTACACTTTGTTGCTGTAGCGCAGCGCTTCTTTCCACCACTTTTATCAAAGAATCACTGCTCTTGCGTTTATAGTTTCCTGAAGCATAATTTATCTACTCCATCATGCCGGTGTGACGCTTGCCAAAAAGAACAGAAAGTAGGCGATTGATATATCTACAAGCTATCAGTAGATCTACACGATTGCACCACATCGTGTGTGGTGTAGGCTTGTAGATCTGCTCTTTTTGGTACACGACACCATCATACTAAAGAGTATAACTAGGCTGGACATGCAAGGCTGCGAGCATGAGAGGCTTTGCATTTCATTCAGCCTTTACATAGTAGCCTACATAAACATGTTATTTTTTGTTACAATCATGTTTACTGTTTCATGATGTCAAGTAGGAAGTCACTTGCCTGCAATGTTTCGGCAACTTCTTCCAATACTTTGCTCCATTTCATTGACAGAGTCACTGTGCTTGCATTGTGTATTGTATCCGCGTTGGTGAGACTTTTACAGATTGTAGAAACTCGTTCATTGCAACGAATGTATTTATGATGTCATTTTGTGACATATCTATGACGGTTGCCCCGTTTCATGTTGGTCAGTTGCAGTTGTGGAAAATGAAAAGTAAAAGTCCATAATTAAAAATGTACTTGAGTAAAAGCACAAATGTTTTGGCATCAAAATATACTTAAAGTACCAAAAGTAAAAGTAGCCTACCCATTATGCAGAATGTCCCATTTCACAGGTTTCAAATGTATAAAAATCTTTTGAAAATAGCTGATCTACAAGCTCACTACGCGCCGCGATGCAACACGTTGTGAGCTTGTAGATCGGCTATTTTCAAATAGCCAAAGTTTAGGGCTGAAGTGGTTAAAATCTTTTGTAATAATAATACAAATCTACAAAGTAACTAAGTAAAGTTTTCTAATAATTGTAGTGGATTAAAAAGTGCAATATTTGACTCTGAGATGTAGTGGAGTAGAATTAAAAGTATAGAACATTGGAAATAATCCAGTTAATTAAAAGTACCTCAAAATTGGCTGTGTTTATTGCGAGGCGCAGGAGGGCAGTAAGCTAGTAGTAGACAGCAGGCTCTCAGAAAGCCACACTGAATGGACCGTATGTTCATAGAAAAACTTCAATTATTATTTTAATGGTTGTGTTACTTTATTTGATATCTAAATAATGATTATAATTAAAGCATTCTTCCAACTGGCCAAGGTGGCTGGCAATATATCTAATGGCCAATTACGGCCAAAACGTTTAAACAACCAATGGCTTTCCAGCTAACGGAAACCTTGTTGCCAACACTATGCAACTGCTAAGATGACATTTCCACCTGAAATATGACTCATTATGTCATTTTTACCAGGAGACAAACATAATCACAATGTTTTGATGGAGGTAACACAAAAAAGCAAAATCACAACATCAAAAGCAGAATCTCAATGAATGGCACAATTTCACTTCTCTACACAGACACTTCCTTGCACATGCACATGCACATGCACATGCACATGCACATGCACATGCACATGCACATGCACATGCACATGCACATGCACATGCACATGCACATGCACACGCACACGCGCACGCGCACGCGCACGCGCATGCGCACGCGCACACACACACACACACACACACACACACACACACACACACACACACACACACACATGCCTAGGCATACCTGGCTTCGCTGTTGACCTCCATCACTGCATAATAAAGTCCCTCCATTGATCCAGGCCTGCAGTCATCCATCTCAGTCTCACCAGGCCAGTGAGCTATGAAGATCTGGATCAGGCCTCTCAATAACATCATTACCACCAGCATTATTCTCTCCATTATCATTAGCGCCAGTCATTTTTCATCCACGCTCACACTGCCAAACATTGCTGCAGCCTTCAGAACAAATAAGAGGCACAATCACCAAATGAACCAGGCTATAGGGAGAGATCCAAACCACACCACATTGACTGAGGCTATATTCACACTGGCCGCCAAAATCTCAATTTGTATCCAGATTGTAATCAGATTATTTTTTGTTACAGGAAAACAAAAATATTATGATTCAGATTTGAAATGTGATTTTAATCGGATTCCTAGTCTGGACACTGAAGCCTAATTTAAGGGGTTTTCACATCAAGCACTATCCCTTTATACTTCATCGTCCTACGGTGTCGCTCACCAAAAATAGCCGATCAGCTATTTTGGCGAGCATAAACATGAAGCATTACTCAGGCCTACGTCGTTACGTCGTTATACCACAACAACCAACGCAGATAGTTTGACAATGCCAGAATGCACAAAATCCGATCCGACGACATTGTGAACAAAAGATCCCGATTTGAAAAACAAATCGGATTTGCCTGCAGTCTGAACGAAAGCCTTTTGGTTCTGTTCTCAGATCAGCGTGGCTGTTTTTCCTCCTGTGCAGGTGAACATGATGACTCTGGCAGAACACATCATAGAGGCCACACCGGAGCGGATCAAACGGGAGAACTTCTCCAACGTGGACACCGTGCCCTTGGACACCAGCGGAGTGAGCAACACCATGAACTGGCTGGCCAACTACCTGGGCGACGTGGAGCAGCTGCCCAGCATCATCCACCTGCGGTGAGGAACGCTTGGTGGAGTCAAACTGAAATGCGCAGCGTTCATTTAACCCGAATCCGGGAAACCATCTGTGTCATTTTAGATTTGAGCTATTAGCACATTGTTTCTCAAAGTGGGGTCCGGGGACCCCCAGGGGTAGCGACGTTTCGGCCTCAGGTCTAAATATGAAGAGAGAACAAAAAAAAACATTGTTTTTCATGGCGTAGTCAGATTGCAGGCCTGTTGATGCGTCTTTCAGAGCACGGTTCTATTTTCTAGTCGATGGGGGACACAGACCACCAAAATACAATGTCTATACGGCACACAGGCATTGACGAGTTCAAACTCGTATTGCTGTGTGTATGTAATTTGTGTTTACACTTGTTTGACTGTTCTACATTCTCTTTTGAGAAGCAGACAGAAGTACATTTTTATTCAAACAGACAAAGCTCTGCACACATCCTGAAACATAATAGGATTGTCTGTGTTCATAGAACCATCTGCACGTATTAGTTGATGACATCTGTGATTTGAATGGCAAAATGATGTATGAGGAGAGCAACGTGGAAAAGTACCCTGTTCTATATGACGCCAAGGTCAAGGTTCAAGTTCAAGAGCTCAGCTTGCCGGTCGGAGGGCAGGGTTGCAGGCGAAACAGAGAGAAGAGAGAGAGAGGGGCTGTGATTCTAACTGGATTGAATCGTTGACATGCATAGCCTTACTGTGATTATGGCAGTAAACCAAGTTTATCTGTTTTTCGCAAAAGTCAGGTTTTGCTTGCAAGTACAGTACTTCCTACAGTTTCTGGCAATCTTGTTACAACTTACCGCTATGTTTTCAAATGTTTATAATACAAAATAAAAACATTGGGCAATAAAACAGTTTAAGGTGCAGTTAAAAACACACCTGCCGAAAATGTTTTTTTTAACTGTGTAGAACGCAAATATTACACGCAATAAAGCAACACAATTTTTATTCGGAACAAGGTTGATTTTTCACATGAACTTTTCACATAAATGTGGCATCTTTGCATTTCCCTGGTGGTCTTTAGGCATGCATAAAAGTTCCATTGTTTTCTTACCCCCCACAGATCTCTGTACAGCGAGCCCCTGACCCCATCCTCCAACCCCAGCCTCAGTCCAGGCGGGTCTCCGCTTAGAGAAGCCCCCCTGGAGAGGTCCGCCCTGCCCTCCCCGGCGGACTGGAGCGAGTTCATCAACGCCTCCAACAGCAAGGTGGAGCGAGACCTGGCCCAGCTGACTCTGTCGGACCCCGAGCAGAGAGAGCTGTACGAGGCCGCCCGCCTGGTACAAACCGCCTTCCGCAAGTACAAGGTACAGGCCCCAGGGCTCGGGTGTGTCACATGACTCGTGTGTGCACCGTCTCCCGCTGTGGGCGAGGTTTACGTTGTGTTAAGATTTAAAGGACGCATCTGAGGGGTTTCACTTTGCATTAATGACGGATGACATGTGACAGCAGGGGGACAATTCCGACTGGTTCATCAGGGTGCGAGCTTCAGAGGTGCAACACAGCCCTCTCTGGGAGATATTCCACAAATGTTCTATCCACGTTCATATATTTTTGTCTCCACCTCTGTCTCTGTTTCTCTCCTTTGTATATACAGTACTGTATGTATATATATATACATGTAGCAACTCTGATTAAAAACTAATCTATTTGTATGATGTGCTAGATGAAGTTCAAAGTCCTCTGGCCCTGTGGTTTCAGCATGGGAACGATGGCTTGAGCGGAGCATGGCCTGCACTGCCCCCCCCCTACACCCCCCACACCCCCGCTCCGATTAAAACCGATTAAGCTCACCTCTTTTTCAATCTCTTTCTCTCTCTCTCTCTCTCTCTCTCTCTCTCTCTCTCTCTCTCCCTGTCTAAGTCACCTGCGTTGGTTCCCGCTGCTGCCTGCCCTTAATTAGCACAACACACACACACTGCCAAGTCCCTCGCTCTGCCCGACCCCCGTGCCTCACCTCGCTACCCCTCCCCCCCTGTGGCTCCTTTTAATGAGTTTCCGTGTATCAAACTGTTCGCTGTCATTCACATCCTCTCTTGTTGTTACCCCTCTGCCGGCTGGCTCTTAGGTGGACGGCTGTCTCTCTCTGTCCCCCCCGTCCCCCCCACCCACCCACCCGGCCCAGGCCGGGAACACAGCCCAAAGCGGAGAGAGAGTCTCACAGCCGCAGTGCAGCAGCAGCTCACCCAACTCGCCCACATGGCCCCATTTGGCCTCCAGCGAGGCCTGGAGTTTACGCGGGGGCCTAAGGGCGGACACCTTCCAGGGGTGTCGTGGGTCATGGGCCAAACAGGAGGGTTTCCGTAAGGGAGACCTGACCAGAGGCTTGTCATGACCTTTGTGGCATGAACAACAGCTCCTATTTGTCACCTCTGACCTCTCCTCACTCTACTCTCCCCCACAGGGGAGGCCACTCCGAGAGCAACAGGAAGTAGCCGCAGCCGTTATTCAACGCTGCTATAAGAAGTACAAACAGGTAGGTTACAGTGGCGTACAGCACATTTTACTCAAGTACTGTGCTATTTTGAGGTATGTTTTACTTTACGTGAGTGTGTCCAATTTTTCAAAACGCTATATATACTTTAGTATACTTTAGTTACTAGATTTGTTATTATAAATACAAAACCCCTACTTAATAATACACTATTTGAAAAGAGCCTCTCAGCACGGAACGTCTTAAAGCATTGTGAGCTTTTAGATCTGTAATTTTCGAAAGAATTTCTAAAAATATCTTCATCTGCATCTACTTTTGGTACTTAAAGTACATTTTGCTTGCTAATACTTTTGTACTTTTACTTAAGTAAAGATGTCAAATACAGGACTTTTACAGAGTAACAGAGTATTTATACATTGTGCTATTGATACTTTTACTTCCACCACTTATTGACAATCAGTAGATATGAATTCTTAGAATTCATGAGTCTAAGTCAGGGGTCTTCAACAGGGGGTCCGGGACCCCTAGGAGGTCCTCAGGGTTACTACAGGGGAGCTGCCAAATCTTTGTGATAGGATATTTTTTTAACATTAACCACTTCAACTCCAGCATCCCATTACTGAGGAGAACTTTAGCCAAAAAAAGCTGATCTACAAGCTCACAACCCCTCGCAGCGCAAGGCGTTGTGAGCTTGTAGATCGGCTATTTTTGGCAAAGAGGTTTAGCGTAGAGGAAAAAAGGAGCAGAGTGAAAGGTCAGGTTTGCTAAGTATTGACGGTTTAAGTGTTTAAATGTCTGAAAATACACATTAACATCAATCTATGGAAAAGTTTAATCTGCAACACAATTTTATACAATATGTAGTGGGGGGTCCCTGCTTCATCTCTCTCTCAGCTAAGGGGTCCTTGGCTTGAAAAAAATGTTGAAGACCCCTGATCTAACTTAACACTCCCTGAAAGTGTTTTAACAATCTTCCTCCAAGCCTAGACTGATCTTATGTTATGCTAGTCCATGATTCACAATCTTTCACTTGTTTCTGTTTACAAGCTAACATGGATAGCCTTGAAGGTAACACCTTTTCAGTGTCCTAGATCCCACTGCCAACAGCCATTATATTTGACCAGACTATACAGTATTGCTATGTCAAAGCAATTTTTTTGTAATACTACTGGCGCGCACACACACACACACACACACACACACACACACACACACACACACACACACACACACACACACACACACACACACACACACACACACACACACATTCATACAGTACTCCTGAGTGTAAAAGTGTGCGTGCATCAGTGTTGCCAGATGGGAAATGTTGAATTGTCGTACCGGAGGCTTAAAATGATCGTATTTGAAAGAAAACTATCGTACACAGCCAAAAAAGATAAACTGGACTGGAAAGACGCGACCGGTGTTTTTAATGCCTCCAAGTACAGATCTAGGGCACACATGGGCAACATAAGGCCCGGGGGCCGGACCCGGCCCTTTGACCATCTCAATCCGGCCCGCCAAGTCATATGCCATATGTTAATGGTTTTGAGACAAATTAATTTAACTTAATAGTAATTAATATTTGCCATTTGAGAACATCTGCATTCCTCCATCCGTATGTACTCAAATGTGTTATGTTTTTAATGTAACAGCAAAACAGTCTGCCGTGAGTCCATATATAATGAATGCAATGTGAATGCAATGTGTTTTATCAGTGACCTATGGAGTGGTGCATATCATATAAGATGAGATACAGCATTGACGTGGATTGTTTTATGTAATCTTTTCATTGTAACCTCATACAGAGTACACCAGAGTGATAAAAAAAGATAATGAAAGATCAACATTTTGTTGATGAACATTCTTGTTGTGAAAGCAAGGACCTTATTCTAAAGTAGTCTGGCATGTCAACCAAATTCATGCAGTTTTAACATCATTCAGCACAATGTGTTTCAAGTTTCAATTCAATTGTACAATGTGTGGCCCTTCACTCATTTTATCGAAGTCACTATGGCCCTCTGGAAATAAATGCTGCCCACCCCTGATCTAGGGTCAGATTTACTGATTTCCTGACTTATTTTGAAAAGCCAAATCGGATCCCCAATCAGCAGCCAGGGAATTTTGTCAATTGTCAATTTTTCGGTGATTTGGCGAAATGATTTGGGCATTTTTGGAGTTATTGATTGTACAGAGGGTAAAATGATCGTGCAAATACCATAATTATCGTACATCTGGCAACACTGGCGTGCGTACGTGCGTGCCTGTGTGTGTTTGTGTGTATATTCCCGTGCCTGTGAGGGTGACCCGCTGTTTCGCTCTCTCTCTCCTCGGCAGTATGCACTTTATAAGAAGATGACGCAGGCCGCCATCCTTATCCAGAGTAAGTTCCGTAGCTACCATGAGCAGAAGAAGTTCCAGCAGAGCAGAAGGGCAGCCGTGCTGATCCAGCAATACTACCGCAGCTACAAGGAGTTTGGCAGGCTGAAACCTCACCGCCACGGGGCTACTGCTGCCCTGGTGCAACACACACTGAGGTATAGACACACAGCGGGAACACTGCACTGTTCAGAACAAAAAAAGAAACTGCTAAAGACAGCAAAGATGTTTTGCACTGAAAGAAGTTGTACTGTTTAACCCAGAGGTTCCCAAACTTTTTCATGTTAGACCACAGAGCCCCAATTTGGAGGATTTAGTCTTATCCCACTTAAATCCTACGTGTATGCTTAGTTAGTCCCACAGGGCTCTATTTGAGGGTCTGCTCTTTTTTATGCCTCTAAACCAAATATCTTCGCTGAAAATAGGAGATCAGATCGGCAATGTTCACCCCAGAATAGCGCGCGCGTGTGTGCGTGCGTGTCCAAAACGACTTCCGCAATCCTCTGGACAAATCAGTGTCAATTTTTTTTGTGCCACAGAAGTACCTCCACTATTATGGTTCACAAACGTTTTGTACTTTTGGAAATACTGAACTTAAATTTGAAATGTTAGTAAATGGGTATCTGGAGTCATACGTCATAGATATGAGATGTGTCATAGATCAGTGGTTCTCAACCTGTGGGTCGGGACCCCCAGGGGGGTCCCCACATGATTTCTGGGGGGTCTCTAGATGACAGTGAAGTAACAATCTAAGGACTTTTAAGATATTTTTAATACCTAAAAAAAAGGAAAGAAAAGAAAAAGACTGTTACTGAATCAAAAGTAATCAATAAACTGAAAATAGATGATCTACATACAAGCTTCTTTTATTTTATTGCTATTTTCGCAATATTTATCTGTGGAACCAAGTAAAACAAAATTGAATGCCTCAAATGCCTGAACTCCTACAATTCCAAGTGCTTGTCAGGTTGGGGGGTCTCCAGATCAAATATGATTATTTTGGGGGGTCACGGCCTGAAAAGGTTGAGAACATTAGGCTTTCATGGGCTTTTCAATCCTATTTAGTTGACCTTGTAAACTGTACTTTCATGTGCTTTTTTTCCCGCAAATTTCTAAATAAAGTATTCAATCAGTCAAACCACTGTCATAGATGACCATCATCATAGATGGCTGACATCACAGGCTGGTCACATGATGTCCAAGATTCGAGCCATAACTCTCTTGTGTGGATCCTCAGATCATGATTATTGTTAGGTTTGAAGATAAAAAAAAAAGTCTTAATATTCAATCAATGACCAAACTATTGCTATAAAATCAAAACAGACAACAATGTATTTCCTTGCTCCAACTGCCACAAAATGTAATATTTATTTTGCTGGGCATGCCCCATAACCCACTCAAGGACCCTTAGTGGTCCCTGCAGGAGCCCAGTTTGAAAACCGCTGATTCTATCCAAAATCCAGAGCCCCAATGAAGGCTGTAGTGTCCTGTACACAAGTAACCCACCTGTGTGTACCAATTTAAATCCCACTACAACATGAAAAGACCACGCCGGCCAGGATGCTGAAATACTGTTCTCCGTCTTTTCTGTTTCAGAAGCACTCTGCTCACTAAGAGGCAGGATCAAGCTGCAAGGAAGATTATGAGATTTCTACGTCGCTGTCGCCACAGGTAGACACACACACACACACACACACACACACACACACACACACACACACACACACACACACACACAGTCACACAGTCACACACGCACACGTACACGGACACGGACACGCACAATTGCACACGCACACGCACACGCACACACGCGTACACACAGGGTTTGTTTAAAAAACAAAAAAACAGAGGGGGTCACTTAAGCCCTACATAATACTTTGTTGTACAACAAATTGCCAAAATAGCAGATCTACAGTACAATGTAGTAGCACACAATGTGTCACATCGAGATGCATTGTGTGCTTGTACTGTGGACGCCAGGGTTAATGTGGTTAACATACTTTTTTATTGTTAAAGTGTGATATTATCAACCGTAAATACTGGTATCAAACAGAGAGTCTACAGTACATTTCCCAAAAGGAAATGCATGTATTTAATTAACTTCTACCAGAAGCAGGGACCGGCCATAACAATTTGTGACCAAGTGGGATATCAAAAGCAGAGGCAATTCCCCCGATCCCCCCACCCAATTGAACCCTGCATACGAATGCTTGCATGCACGCACGCACACACGCACACACACACGCACACACACACGCACACACGCACACACACACACACACACACACACACACACACACACACACACACACACACACACACACACACACACACACACACACACACACACACACACACACACACACACACACTAGCCATGCTCCTACAGTACTTCATATTGTACTTACAATTGAATTGCATTAACTGCCAATGTTGGTAAATGGTCTTAGAAAGTAGAGATACTCATATCGTTAAACATCTTTCCCTTCATAACTGTCTTCCTTTTAACTGTTTGTTATTAAATTCTGTGAGATGAAAGGCTTGGACGGGTCACGACTGCAGACCCCCCCCCCCCCTTCTCTCCTGTCTATATTTAGCCCCTATGTGTCCTCGACCCCCCCCCCCCCCCCACAGTGCCTACCATGTGCTAATAGCTGTCTGGTATTGTTTTGCTGTTTATGCCAAAGCCCATTGGTGGACCATAGACTGTTCAAGCGGGTGAGTGCAGCCTCAGCAACTCACCATCGTGCTTCTCTCTCTCTCTCTCTCTCTCTCTCTCTCTCTCTCTCTCTCTCTCTCTCTCTCTCTCTCTCTCTCTCTCTCTCTCTCTCTCTCTCTCTCTTTCTCTCTTTTCCGTCTCCTCTCCATCACTGTTGCTTGATGCCTGCTTGCATGATGGCTGCCGACTGGAGCCACAGGGTGGATTGAGGCGCTCCGATTTAGAGCAGAACTTAATCTTTAATAACTAACTAACCACTGCTTATGAATGACAACATGACTGCCACACTTAACAGGCTCTCTTCTCTCCCTCTCTCTGTTGCTCTTTCTGTTAGCTCTCTCTCTCTGTCTGCCTCTCTCTGTCTCTCTCTCATTCTCTCTCATTCTCTCTCTCTCTCTCTCTCTCTCTCTCTCTCTCTCTCTCTCTCTCTCTCTCTCTCTCTCTCTATTTCTCTCTCTGTCCTCAGAAATGATTTTCAGTTTCATTTCTGTTTTTTGGTTTTGGTTTTTGTTTGTTTTGTGTGAGTATGAAGATGCCAATTCAAGAGAACTGCAGACGGTTCTTTGTGTCATATGTTTTTATTCTGTTGCATGACAAGTGGTGACGAACTCGGGCCTTGCTGTTCTACTCTTCAGGCATGCTATGGGCCGGCTGCTGTCCGTATATCTGTCTGACCGGCTGGCTGTGTGTCCTGTTTCTAGCCACTCAACAGACTGGGATGGGGGACTGGTTTCCCTTGTGTGCTATCAAACGATTGATAGTGTGGTGGATGTTAGGCGAGGCTTCGCTGAGATCCGGACGCACTGTAAACACACTCACTGGTTCAACCATGTGTCGCCATCGAAACATAAACCATAGAAGTGATGCAGGTTTTTAGAAACCGTGTTCAGAACGGCGTGGCCAGCAATTATAGCACATTTTTCCTTATTTGAACAAGTTCTGGAACTCAAGTGTTGTATCTTTATGTTGTTGCTGTTGACTTTCATATTATTTCCCCTGCTACTCTAAATGTAACCTCGTTCCCAGTCTTTTCTCAAGGAGAAAAGCCTGGTAAAGAACTACGGTTGAAAGTGTCTACATGGCAGGATCTGAACAGCGGCAACGTAACTTCCTTGGGCGGTACTTCCTGTACTTCCGCTTAGACCCTCTCAGTAGCACTTCTAAATGCATCCATATGATCGGGGTGGTTATTACGCTGAAACCAATATAGGTTACTGTGCTTTCGGGGCAGTTTGGGACGGTTCCTGCACCTCTGCCGTCTGACGGCAGGCAGGTTCGTCTCGGAGACTGCAATCTAGGTTACAGTGCCGTGATAGCATGTAGGTCACCATCGAAAAGCAAGCAATAGAAGACCCCCCCCCCCCCCCCCCCCCCCCTTGCCTCCCTCCGCTGGGAGCGTGGAGCGGAGCTGCAATGGATTCACACCTCCAGGGAACACGAAAAGGAAGCAGCACACAGCCATACAGATGAACACACACACACACACACACACACACACACACACACACACACACACACACACACACACACACACACACACACACACACACACACACACACACACACACACACACACACACTGTACTGTACTGACTGTGCAAGCCATTCACCCTCTCTCTCTCTCTCTGTCTCTCTGTCTCTCTCTGTCTGTCTGTGTGTGTGTCTCTCTCTCTCTGTCTCTCTCTCTCTCTCTCTCTCTCTCTCTCTCTCTCTCTCTCTCTCTCTCTCTCTCTCTCTCTCTCTCTCTCTCTCTCTCTCTCTCTCTCTCTCTCTCTCTCTCTCTCTCTCTCTCTCTCTCACACACACACATCCACACACAATATGTCATGACAGTATTTACCTACTGGGTAGTATGGTTCCGTCCTCCATCACACATATATATATATTACAATCAATTCACAGGAAACAGTACCGTTTACTCGGCATTGCAGGCAGGCAGACTGCATTTGGCTCAAGCTTCGTTTGGAATCCTTTCTCTGTTCTAAAAGCTTGCCAAACCAGGCCCAATTTGGTCTTCATTTTCTTTTGTAGAGTGCCAAACAATGCATATTATATGCCGTTGAACATTGCAGATGGATAATCCAGCTATAAACCTCCCCTCCAGCCTAGAGCGGTGTGTCAGCCAAACAAATATGCGCTGAATGTCTTGGGAACAGGCCTATTTTCCTTTCCGCTGGTTGAACGTGGCGAGAGCGGCATAAGTACCCATCGCAAACTTTTAGCAGTCTTTTCTTTTGAGGCATTATAGATGGCACCATTTCGCAACAATGCAGTTGTTTTTATTTGCAATAGGATTTCACAGAACATTGTATTGGTGGAATGTAGCTGTTATCAGCTTAATAACCTACTTACTGTATAATGCAGTTGGTAGTTGGCACTGTCTTCAAATTGATTACGCTGATCAGTGAGCCGTGTATGAACATTAACTATCTTACTTACTTCATCTATCAGTGTGGTAGAGTTCTAATAAACCTTGACAAAACATTTTCTTCGCAGGCCAGCTCACGTTCCTGATAACCTGAGCTGTCTTGATTGGCTCCCATCACCTGCTGATGTTGAATGGTGCTGATGCTGGCGTCGTCGCGGCGACGAGCTTGTCGGTGTTGTTGTCTTGTTTGTTTGTTTATTGGTCGTCCGAGGGAAGCGCCTTCCGTACTCACGTCACACCTTGTCTTTCTGTGTTTCAGAGTCAAAGAATTGAAAAGGGCCAGGGCACATGAGACCCCTCCGAAGAGCCCCCTTGCAATGTGACATCACTCTCCTCCTGACTCCTCCTCCTTTTTCTTTTTTCCGTTTGTACCCGAGACATTTTACAAGAGAATTGAGAAAAAAATGGGGAAAAAATAAAATAAAAAGAACAACGACAAAACGTCAATGAAAACACTGCGATGATGATTCGTCCTCCGGCGGTGTTACTGGTTCTATTGTTACATGTACAACAGCATTTTTCTTCACGTTATCCTTTCTTCCCACTGACTTGATTTCAGTTGGAGAGTTTGGCAACTATGGGATGATAAACAATGGGGGCGGGGCGGGTTTGGGGGGGTTTGGGGCGGAAGGGGGATGCAGGACATTGGCTTCATGGCATTTTTTGCACTTTTTCATGGACCGCTTTGTGTTTTTTGTGGCGTACGGTTAGGCGTCGCGTCTGGGAGGTTTTGGAAGGGAAGAAAGAGAGTGCGCATGGGACCCGTCCCACCCAGAGGATCTCACGAGGCAGACAGACGGACGGACAGACAGAGGACGTCAGAAGATAGAGGAACCATACAGAAACACTTTGGGCTCTTAAAAAACCACATGAACCCTAGCGTCCCTATTCTGGGCGAACATTCGCCGGAAATAGCAGATCTACAAGCTCATAATGCATTATGGAGCTTGTAGATTTACCATTTAGAGAGGAAATAAGAAGGAGAGGACCAAGTATAGAGCCCTGGGGGACCCCGGTCAACTAAGTACTACTGTAGGGTTTAAGTGGTTTTAATTGTATTTCATACGTTTTTTGTTTTTTTACGTGACTAATTGATTCATGTTTAGAGGGAAATCTTTACCAAATATCGGTAATCCACTGATCCATAATTGCACACATCCCAACTTGTGTCCACCTGCCACAGACGAGTGCAACGATTCTTCTGTCCCACGGCTCCGCCCCCGCCAGGCTGTCCAAATGGGCGGAGCTACGTATGAATGTAGGCAGGGTTCGACTTAAGCAGAAACAGGCGGACTGCCTCTTTTTCTTTTTCGCTGGCATTTCTTAGGATATGTTATTTACCATTTGTATTCTTACTTTATTACTTGAATTTCTTACAAACATATATATAGAAATAGTTGAAACCCGTATCTTCAGAATTCTGTGCTGTTAAATTTCACCACAGCAAAAAACTAAAACAAACACATGACGACTCTTGCCAAAACTCTTCGCCTGTGTGCTTATAGATCAGTCTGTCAGCCTCTCTTCAGATTTTTCAACTTTCTTTTGGTTTGTTTCTTGTTTAGTGCCCCCCACCCCCACCCCAAGTCACACCCTCTAATGAATTAACGTATCACCACATCGTCCTCTGTCCTTTAAAAAAATGTATAGTTCATTTTCGTTTTGTTAAATTTTTCGATCATTTCATTCGATTGCTCCTCTGGAACCTACCTAGGGGGGGAAAAGTTGCCTCTTTTTGTGTTGTATTGATTATTGATTACGGTCATGAAGGTTATTGCTGTTCTTTTTAAACGAACTTCAGAGCCTCTGAGGGCTTTTGAGGACGATCACATACATTGCCTTGACGTCTTAGAGATTCTTTGAGGGGTCACTAAGCTAGTCCCAAAATAGGGGTTTGACAAATCCATATTTTTGACAATTGAGCGGTTTCTGTATATAAAGAAGGCTGAAAGTACGTGGGAGAAAAAAAAACATTTACCCAAAGGGGATTGTATTTTAGAAATATATTATTTTATTCATTAAAAAGGGGTCAAAAACAGGTACAAGACAAAAACAGAATATTTGTATAGTTTTGTTTGAATGCCTAAGAAGTATGGTTGTATTGTTTGTATATAGTGTAAATACCTGGGATTAAAATGAGCTATGTGCATGAAAAACATGAACAGAGTCAAAAGAGAAAAACAACAACAAAACAGTAGTGGCTATGCTCTGTAAAATGATTAAAACTATTTCACTATAAGAGTATTTTATTTTATTTTGATTGTTCTTGAGAAGAACATTTTGCTAAAGCATGAACTTATTGCAATATGAAAAAATTACAAAAAAACAAACAAACAAACCAACATACTGTAGAGTTAGGACAAATCTGCAAAATTATCTTTAAAAAAAAAAACTAGTATGGTTATGTTTACATTTTTCTTTTGGGCTACCAAGAATCTTTTGCCAATGGTGCCAAGTAATGTGAATGCTACTACTGCTTAACAAGAGAACTTAAGTTAATTTTTTTTGCAGAACAGATAATCATACAGTGGAAATTTCACACTAGCATTGAAGACCATTTCGCCTGATTTGTACTTGGTGACCTGTCATGTCGTGCATCGAAAACAACAAATTGACAAGCTCACAGCGTTGCGCGGTGCGACGCGCTGTGAGCTTGTAGACTGGCTATTTTCGGTGTGCGACACCAGCGGTAACTAATTACGAATGGGCCTTTAGATCACAGTTGGCCGAGGATCACACAACACGTTGCAGAGAGGGAAATATTTATATAACAAACAAAACGGAAACAAAAACCAAACATTGAAGTCTCTTCATGTCTACTACATTCTCATAGAGAACCCGGAACATTCTTGCCATCACTGAATTTGTGCTTTATTTTATGACTTGACTGAAAATGGAATGTGTCAATGAGACAGTTTTGTATGATTTTTCAAAGATTGTAAATGGCAGCCTTGCCCATGGTGACCCCATAAAACTCTTTAAAAGGTCTTTGCCCTTGGTTATGAAATGTAGGAGCAGACCAAACAGATCAATTTGCTTCTTCCAGCAAGCATTGGATTTAGTGCTTGTTATTATTTATTTTTATTGGGTTTGGTTTTACTTTACTAAACTCCTTACGTCCATTTCCTAACACGGTATGGACCAATAGCAAACTCCCTGCATGGTCAAGGCTGTCAGGGTCTGTAAGGACCTGGTAATCCATGTAAAAAAAAAAAGAATGGGCAGCGTACATGAGTGACAGCTAAATTAAACATTCTCAAAAGGAAGTTTTCAAACAATCTAGCGGGTAATTCAGACTGCTGCGGGTTTTTTTCTCCGCAACATTATAATGCTTATTTTATGCTCCATTGTACGCCGGTTTATAAATTAGGCTTAAAGCGGTTTCATCTCATTGCCAATCTTTGGTCTGAACTATAGGATTAAGGTGCTAAAATGATTTTGTCCAAAGGGAACGTATAGAACTTGTCACTCTTGTCAGGATCAGTGAGCCAAAGTTCAGTAAGTGGGTTAAATCATGTAAATGTATGGAATAGTGCACTTATTATTTACTCCTGAGGAGTAAATAATATCTGGACCAAAAGATGCTTTGAAAGGGTGAAAGCAGTTTGAATGAGAATGCACATGTTAGCCACTTATCTACACGTGCCTGTTGGGTGCAAATTAATATAACAGAACAATGACAAAGTGTATTTTCTATCCAAGTAATGACATTTAATCATTCAGCCAAGGTGCAAGTGACACTGAATAACTTGTTTTGCTATTTTGTTTTTTACACAATTATTGTCATGTATGCTTTATGTATTGTCATTTATTTATTTTGTTTTTCTCAAATTCATTACTGTACTGTAATGTACGTACGTTATCAATGGACGGACTCCTTTTTTTTTTTACACCGACCTGACATGTGTAACTTTATTTCTTGAGTGTTTATGTAGGAAGTGCCTAATCATAATCCAAATCGCACAAACCCAGTGTCAGAATTCATGTGAGATACCTGCATTTTTAAATGTTTGAGTTGTTATAACAAAAAGAAATAACAGTGGTCATATGAATTCACACTTCTGCATCCAGGACATACCATTGCTATCACCTTTGTCACTCACCCAAAGTCACAATATGGTGTTCCCCGTTCAAACCAGTATAATAACCACAGCATTCCAGCTTGTCGACATGCTTCTTTCCTTTTCCTCTCTTTTTATTATTTCAGTATTTCTTTTGCTCTCTTTTCTACCTGGAACTGCTTGTTAAAACCACAAGAATTAGAAGTGCCACTACTGGAGTTTGTTGCCTGGCATTCATCCTCTAGACTGTGGTTAGAATGCATAGCTGATGCAGTGCTAAGGCAAAAGGGGAGAGAGGTTTTATTATGCTTGCATGGGTAAAATAGTTAACTGGGTGACAGAACTGCACCTAAAGCATGCTTATTTTTCCTAGAATCGGTAGTCAGATAGTTAAAAGACTTACTGTTCTGTAAAACGAAGAACGCCTAGTTTGACGTGTCACAGAACTCAGAAAGAGGGAGGGCATGTTGGGGCCCCGCAGGGCAGAAACCCCACAAATAGAGACAATGATCCAGTTAAGCAGTATTGACTGATGTTTCCATGGCAAAGCACGAGGACAAGATTGTGTTTAGAGCAAGTTTCTACTTTTTAGACTTTTTCAGTTCTTGTTTTTTTCGTTGGTTCATTTGGATTCAATAAGTGTGCTCCCAAGTTCAAACGCAAGGACAGGAGACAGTACTCAGTAAAAAAAACTAAAGTTACGAATGGAATGAAACTAATGAATTCTGGATGCACACCAGAGACAGGTTTGTTTTTTAACACCTGGACATGACTTATGCGCATGTGCGTGGTGAATATCCAGGCATTAAAACCCTGTCTCTGCCGGTCAGAAAGAATGAAATACTGTAGAACAGTACTATAGAGCAAGTATTTGACTAGGCGACTCACGTTAAGGGACACAAACAAACACAGGCACAACACACAGCGCGTCAGCACACATGCAGACATGTTAAAGTATAGTTAATCAGTCAGTTTCATTTGTAGGCCCTAAACTGAGCAGCAGAAAGGTCACATGTTCTTTACCTGACTGATGCCTGATTTATACTTCGTTGTATGATGGTGTCACTCGTTGAAATTTGCCAATCTCAAAGCTCTCTTTGCGCCGCAGGTGCGACGCGTTGTGAGCTTGGAGATCGGCTATTTTCAACAAGCCTCCGACACACAATGAAGTATGAATTGGGTTTGAGGGACTGGTTTCACCTCCCTTATGTAATTTACTCAGGGTGCCAAAAGGGGGAGGAGGAAACAGAGCAGTGAGCATCATCCATGGCAGACGAATGGATGCATGGATTTATAAACCTCACAGCAGTGCTTTCTGGGAAAGACAAACAAATCCACTACTGTGATACTGGACCGAGTCGTTATATAATATCAATTCTCTCTAGTCCTCTCGGTGAGGATTAAGATGAGTAATAACACAGGTGGCGCCATGAAATAAATAGTTTGTCCTCATCATAGCTCACTTAGATAAGGGTTGTGACCTTCTTTTATAAACTCCTGTCAAATGAGGGTGTCATCTCCGCAAATTGTTTTTCATCTTGGAATACATATCTGATGTGGAGGGCATCAGCAGGTCTCGTTAAACGATATAAGCTCACCTGCAAATCTAGTTTTTACTGCCATTTGTGATTGGGATGACGGGTTTGCTGACAGGCACGTATACGCCTCATTACTGTATTATCGATCTTGTGACATTCTGCTAATTGACCTGGGAATCTGCCTTTCCTCCTCTTCTTTTGTCCAAGCACCCAAACCAGAGAAAGGTAGGCACAACAGGACAGCAGAAACAGGCCGGATCTCACAACATAACCCACTCGTGGACACAGAGCAATAAGCATTCTTTTTCTGGAGACCTAATAGACCTAGTGAAGTTTAAAAGCGATTGGACACATGTAGTCGACTTAACTCTTATGCAAATGCCAGTGTTGCAAGACAAAGCATTCAGTAGTTTATGGACAGCAATTATATGGCACCCTTTACCGAACTGCACGTTTTCATCAATTCCAAAACCGAGAAGAAAAATAAACGGCCCTGCTTTGATACAAAGACTACGGGTCTTCGACACTTTGCATGTGAACTAGTGTAGATCTCTTTTTCTCTCTCTCTCTCTCTCTCTCTCTCTCTCTCTCTCTCTCTCTCTCTCTCTCATATTCTCTCGATCTTTCTCTCTCTCTGTCTCTCTCGTTCTCTCTCTGTCTTTCCCTGTTATGTGATCCTATATTTCTTTCCGCCCACCCTCTCACCCCCCCTCCCCAAATACTTTCATCTCCTCTCGGTTCTACCTGATGTGTTTTGCTTTTCTCTCCGTTCTCTCCCCCTCTCTCGTTTGTAAGTTTTATTTTTGTAATTGTGCATGTACAAGCGTCACTGACTCGATGGATATGTAAAAAAATAAATTTTAAAAAGTTATAAAAAAAAGAGATTTCAGCTGCTGAAGCCATGCAAAACGTTTTGAAATGCCCTTAAAATATGGAAGATGTTTTCTGAATGCTTTATATTCTTTCTGCTGTAAAATAATAAAAAAATGAAAAAAATGAAGAAAACTCTAAAGCGAAGCTTGATTATTATTTTTCTTCCTATATGCATTGCCATAAGAACAGCTTGGTGGTGCTAATGCCATTAATATCCAAAACCATCTCATCAAAATATGGGGTGAAAAGTTACAAATTACTTTTACCTAAGTACACTCATTAATGTAACTTTTTCATGTAGGTTACTTGTACTGTTTTGACTAAATTATTATATATCAGTAATTCTACTTTAACTTAAGTAAAAGTAGAATTTGACTGAGCTACTTTTGGAAAGGCACATTACAGAAATAATGTAACAATCAGGAGGATATTCCATTGATGAGAAATCTTTCTTATAATGAGGAGATCACTGAATTGGAGAAGGATTGGTTGGCATTTCATATTTCAGGTATTGCATTCTATGTAACTAATGCAAATGCAATTAAGTAACCGTTACTCAGAGTACTACTAGGTAGTGTACTCTATGTACTGTATAAAAACGTTTTAATTTCTAATCAAATTCAATACAGAAGATAATTGTGCAAGTTTAAACATGTAGGCCTAATTATTGTCAAAATGTTACAACATTCTTCAAACATTTTCAAAGAGGGGGGCCACAGCCCGAGGCTATGGCTAGGGGGTCCTTGGCATGGACAATTTTGGGAACCCCTGATATCTATTACCCCTGCCCTATCTAAATACTTTACTTTACTTTACACAGTGAGAGTGCGAGGAAAAAGACAGTGAGCTTAATGTGTTCCAAATAGATGTTTTTTATTTCTAATCCAATATATAGCATTGACTTAGATATGCAACGTGACACTTGGTTAGACAATAGACAGCTATGAACGGTTGAAACAAAGGTCTTTACATAATCAGAATTGAAAAAGTATCTTGACATCCTCAAACAAGAGTCTTCAGAATTGTGTGTGTGGTGGGCGGGGGGATGTGTGTGCATGCACCTGTTTGTGCATATGAGCACATGTGATGAGTCTTGTATATGTCTGCATGTACTTGGGTGAGTGCGAGATAGGACTGATTTCATAGTGCAAAGCCCTGTCTCTAGTGGAGCGCCGTCTGGACAGCGTCTGGCTGTGGACCGCAGTACTTCCAGAAGCACTCGGAATTCCCGCCCTGTTTCCGGAACTGTCTCCTGATGCCCAGGAAGCGACTCTGTTTCTCCAGCATCATCTGCAGCCAAGAAACAAGATGAAAGGTAAGAAATTCTATTCCAAAACCTGTTGTGAATAATGTACAATTATAATGAGGCTCATAGATTGTCTTTTCACACTTGTGGGACTGAAATGAATTGAAAACACAAACCTCTCTTTTCATCTGCCTGGGGAGCAGGCCAGCTGATCTAATACCTGAGAGACAGAGACACACAATAATAACAGTTGAATAGAGGAGTATCTATAGAAACATCTCTTGTTTGAAAGTTATCACATTGTCTATGTTTTTGTGTACACATAGTGCTGTACATGGACCATGCTTTTTCCCCCATTTTCTTGTTTTTTTGCTGTGTGGTGCTCTTAAACAGCCTGGGATAAAACCCTAGGTTAATCTTGTTATCTCCACCAGGCCGGAAGGGCCTGCATAAGGATTATGTTTTCACTCCTGTCCGTGAGCCTGTATGTGAGACTTAGCAAGCACGCTCCCAGTAGGCCAAGGAAAAACCTCTACCACAAATCTGTCAAATTGGCCTCATAGTGGCGCTATAGCAGGTCATAGAATTTTTTTTTTTGCCCTGGTTTCCTTAGATCATGAATGATGCAACTCCCCATAGGCCACACCCATTTAAGATTTTCCACCATTTTTTTCTTCAAAACACACACAAAACGTCCACAAATCGGTACATATTCTCTCTGGCATCATGGGATGTGGGCGGGCCCTATTTCTGACAAACACCAATCAAAAGGGTAAAAAAAAACATGACAGGCTGCATAAGGTTGACCTTATAATACACCGCACACAGCTGTGGCTAATCAAATTAATAACAGGTGTGTAAGATTATGGTTTGTCAGTGAGCATGGCCTGACAGACTTGACATTGACTGAAACAGACTGTTGAGTTCCCCAGGAACCAGTGAGGAATATCTGAGTCCAGGGCCATCTTGCTCGGTCAGGGACAGATCATCCAGACTTCCAACTCCTCTGTCCTCCACGGACACTGTGGACAGACACACACCGAAGGTAACAACATTTTCCTCTATTTGTCATACATTTTGCACAGTTTGCCAAAATGTTCATGAATAGTGAAAAGGCAGAGAGGTAGGAGTATGTCTGTAACACGTGTGTCTTAGGGTGTGGGAGAAAACCCATGTGAACATGGGGAGAACACGAGAAAACTCCACACAGAAAGGCTGTGAGGCAACAGCATTATAACAGTACTACCACTGAGCGACTGGACTCAATTGTGTTATAAAAAAAACATCCCACAGACAGGTATAATACTCTTGGATACACAAGACTTATGCTGAGGAAGAATTTAGTCTTACCAAATGGGTTCAGAATGATACAGTATGTATTTTGTAGGGGGGGAATGCAAAAAAACTAAACTAAACGATACATCCAGTTTTTACTGGAAGAATCCTCTGTGCAATACAAATTGCACATGAGGATACAAAGTACCATGGAATGACTCAAAGATGCTTTGAAACAGAGCCTTTTATACTACATACTGTAGCACCCAACATTTAGAGATTCTCCTAGAGTCTGTAATGCAGTGTATGTGTGTTGGGATGCATGTTAGTGCAAGGTCAATCCAACGAGTCACTTTGACTGTATTGTATTCTTTGGATCATGAATGTCACTGTCATTGTAAACTGATTGAATCAGATAGCAGAGAAAACATGGTCACATGTGTTTCTACGTGTGTCATTATAATACAAGGCTCCTTAAGGGCAGTAGGACAATACGTTACTTAATCCCCATTAAGTAACTGGCAAAACAATGCATTGTATATGACAATTAAATACAATATGTTAAATGAAACCTATCAATCCTCGCCAATACTCAATAGTATATACAGTAGTAAACAGTAATAGTGACAGCAGTGAGAGGAACACTTGTAGTGCAACTAGTAGTTACACATTTTCAGATACATACAAAGGTAATACAAAGGTAAATGTTTCAGAAGCGAGAGCTTGGATTATCACCGAATACAAACATCAATATACAGTATTATTCACCCTTGACTTGATAAATTGCTGTTCTTTGAGAGAACAATCATTGCTTCAATGAAAGGACTTCACGCGATTAACTCAGGTCTCTCATGACTTCTCTCATATTAATCATCTCAAAGCAGAAATGCTGAGACACAGAGTTAATTGAGGTTTTAAACTGGCGACCCTCTGTACTGCACTGTTGTCTCCGCAAGTCTCAAGGTGCACAGAGGCGGATGTACTCACCGGGGCCCGAGTAGGGCATCTCCGCAGAGTCTGTGATGGGGTGGGCCAACAGCGGTCCTGAGACCACAAGCAGGAAGGTCCACGATAACAGCTGGTGGCGCGTCATGATGTTCTGAAGGGCTGTGGTTGGATGGAGTAGCTATCGCAGTCGGTGGCTGACCGAAAGTCCTCAGACGGCTTGTTGGGTCCTGCTGAGACCTAGAAGGAACACTTCTACATATTCTACAGACCACCCACTGGGTTATATACCCCCTGTTGTGTGAGTGTGACCCCCCTCCCCACACACACACACACACACACACACACACACACACACACACACACACACACACACACACACACCACACACACACACACACACACACACACACACACACACACACACACACACACACACACACACACACACACACACACACACACACACACACACACACACACACACACACACACACACTCACTCACAAACCCACCACACACCTAAAATCGACTCAAAGACGCACCACTCACACAGGGCAAATGTGAAAATGTGAAAATTTAAAAAGTTATAAAAAAAGAGATTTCAGCTGCTGAAGCCATGCAAAACGTTTTGAAATGCCCTTAAAATATGGAAGATGTTTTCTGAATGCTTTATATTCTTTCTGCTGTAAAATAATTTAAAAAAAATGAAGAAAACTCTAAAGCGAAGCTTGATTATTATTTTTCTTCCTATATGCATTGCCATAAGAACAGCTTGGTGGTGCTAATGCCATTAATATCCAAAACCATCTCATCAAAATATGGGGTGAAAAGTTACTAATTACTTTTACCTAAGTACAATCATTAATGTAGCTTTTTCATGTAGGTCACTTGTACTGTTTTGACTACATTTTTATATCAGTAATTCTACTTTCACTTAAGTAAAAGTAGAATTTGACTGAGCTACTTTTGTAAAGGCACATTACAGAAATAATGTAACAATCAGGAGGATATTCCATTGATGAGAAATCTTTCTTATAATGAGGAGATCACTGAATTGGAGAAGGATTGGTTGGCATTTCATATTTCAGGTATTGTTTTCTATGTAACTAATGCAAATGCAATTAGGTAACCGTTACTCAGAGTACTACTAGGTAGTGTACTCTATGTACTGTATAAAAACGTTTTAATTTCTAATCAAATTCAATACAGAAGATAATTGTGCAAGTTTAAACATGTAGGCCTAATTATTGTCAAAATGTTACAGCATTCTTCAAACATTTTCAAAGAGGGGGGCCACAGCCCGAGGCTATGGCTAGGGGGTCCTTGGCATGGACAATTTTGGGAACCCCTGATATCTAGTACCCCTGCCCTATCTAAATACTTTACTTTACTTTACTTTACACAGTGAGAGTGAGAGGAAAAAGACAGTGAGCTTAATGTGTTCCAAATAAACGTTTTTTATTTCTAATCCAACATATAGCATTGACTTAGATATGCAACGTGACACTCGGTTAGACAATAGACAGCTAGGAACGGTTGAAATAAAGGTCTTTACATAATCAGAATTGAAAAAGTATCTTGACATCCTCAAACAAGAGTCTTCAGAATTGTGTGTGTGGCGGGCGGGGGGATGTGTGTGCATGCACCTGTTTGTGCATATGAGCACATGTGATGAGTCTTGTATATGTCTGCATGTACTTGGGTGAGTGCGAGATAGGACTGATTTCATAGTGCAAAGCCCTGTCTCTAGTGGAGCGGCGTGTGGACAGCGTCTGGCTGTGGACCACTGCGTTTAGACGCAGTACTTCCAGAAGCACTCGGAATTCCCGCCCCGTTTCCGGAACTGTCTCCTGATGCCCAGGAAGCGACCAAAGGGATTGAAGAGACTCTGTTTCTCCAGCATCATCTGCAGCCAAGAAACAAGATGAAAGGTAAGAAATTCTATTCCAAAACCTGTTGTGAATAATGTACAATTATAATGAGGCTCATAGATTGTCTTTTCACACTTGCGGGACTGAAATGAATTGAAAACACAAACCTCTCTTTTCATCTGCCTGGGGAGCAGGCCAGCTGATCTAATACCTGAGAGACAGAGACACACAATAATAACAGTTGAATAGAGGAGTATCTATAGAAACCTCTCTTGTTTGAAAGTTATCACACTGTCTATGTTTTTGTGTACACATAGTGCTGTACATGCACCATGCTTTTTTCCCCATTTTCTTGTTTTTTTGCTGTGTGGTGCTCTTAAACAGCCTGGGATAAAACCCTAGGTTAATCTTGTTATCTCCACCAGGCTGGAAGGGCCTGCATAAGGATTATGTTTTCACTCCTGTCCGTGAGCCTGTATGTGAGACTTAGCAAGCACACTCCCAGTAGGCCAAGGAAAAACCTCTACCACAAATCTTTCAAATTGGCCTCATAGTGGTGCTATAACAGGTCATAGATTATTTTTTTTTGCCCTGGTTTCCTTACATCATGAATGATGCAACTCCCCATAGGCCATGCCCATTTAAGATTTTCCACCATTTTTTTCTTCAAAACACACACAAAACGTCCACAAATCGGTACATATTCTCTCTGGCATCATGGGATGTGGGCGGGCCCTATTTCTGACAAACACCAATCAAAAAGGTAAAAGAAAACATGACAGGCTGCATAAGGTTGACCTTATAATACACCGCACACAGCTGTGGCTAATCAAATTAATAACAGGTGTGTAAGATTATGGTTTGTCAGTGAGCATGGCCTGACTGACTTGACATTAACTGAAACTGACTGTTGAGTTCCCCAGGAACCAGTGAGGAATATCTGAGTCCAGGGCCATCTTGCTCGGTCAGGGACAGATCATCCAGACTTCCAACTCCTCTGTCCTCCACGGACACTGTGGACAGACACACACCGAAGGTAACAACATTTTCCTCTATTTGTCATATACATGTTGCACAGTTTGCCAAAATGTTCATGAATAGTGAAAAGGCAGAGAGGTAGGAGCATGTCTGTAACACGTGTGTCTTAGGGTGTGGGAGAAAACCCATGTGAACATGGGGAGAACACGAGAAAACTCCACACAGAAAGGCTGTGAGGCAACAGCATTATAACAGTACTACCACTGAGCGACTGGACTCAATTGTGTTATAAAAAAACATCCCACAGACAGGTATAATACTCTTGGATACACAAGACTTATGCTGAGGAAGAATTTAGTCTTACCAAATGGGTTCAGAATGATATGTATTTTGTAGGGGGGAATGCAAAAAACTAAACTAAACGATACATCCAGTTTTTACTGGAAGAATCCTCTGTGCAATACAAATTGCACATGAGGATACAAAGTACCATGGAATGACTCAAAGATGCTTTGTGAAACAGAGCCTTTTATACTACATAGCACCCAACATTTAGAGCTTCTCCCAGAGTCTGTAATGCAGTGTATGTGTGTGGGGATGCATGTTAGTGCAAGGTCAATCCAACGAGTCACTTTGATTGTATCTTTGGATCATGAATGTCACTGTCATTGTAAACTGATTGAATCATCAGATAGCACAGCAAACATGGTCACGTGTGTTTCTATGTGTGTCATTATAATACAAGGCTCCTTTAAGGCAGTAGGACAATACGTTACTTAAACCCTATTACATTTGTCTGGCAAAACAATGCATTGTATATGACAATTAAATACAATATGTTAAATGAAACCTATCAATCCTCGTCAATACTCATACAGTAGTAAACAGTAATAGTGACAGCAGTGAGAGGAACACTTGTAGTGCAACTAGTAGTTACACATTTTCGGATACATACAAAGGTAATACAAAGGTAAATGTTTCAGAAGCGAGAGCTTGGATTATCACCGAATACAAACATCAATATACAGTATTATTCACCCTTGACTTGATAAATTGCTGTTCTTTGAGAGAACAATCATTGCTTCAATGAAAGGACTTCACGCGATTAACTCAGGTCTCTGGTCATGACTTCTGTCATATTAATCATCTCAAAGCAGAAATGCTGAGACACAGAGTTAATTGAGGTTTTAAACTGGCGACCCACTGTACTGCACTGTTGTCTCCTCAAGTCTCAAGCTGCACAGAGGCGGATGTACTCACCGGGGCCCGAGTAGGGCATCTCCGCAGAGTCTGTTATGGGGTGGGCCAACAGCGGTCCTGAAACCACAAGCAGGAAGGTCCACGATAACAGCTGGTGGCGCGTCATGATGTTCTGAAGGGCTGTGGTTGGATGGAGTAGCTATCGCAGTCGGTGGCTGACCGAAAGTCCTCAGACGGCTTGTTGGGTCCTGCTGAGACCTAGAAGGAACACTTCTACATATTCTACAGACCACCCACTGGGTTATATACCCCCTGTTGTGTGAGTGTGACCCACACACACACACACACACACACACACACACACACACACACACACACACACACACACACACACACACACACACACACACACACACACACACACACACACACACACACACACACACACACACACACACACACACACACACACAAACCCACCACACGCCTAAAATAGACTCAAAGACGCACCACTCACACAGGGCCCATGATGACCATTGGCAAAGATGTGCCGTCCCATTCCCTCTGGCCCTGATAAATCAAAACGCAGATGCTGCTGAATTATGGGCTCTATAAAAGAAGACAAGCCCTGCGCTTCACGCTCCAAGGGCAGAGTGGTTGTTTTACTGGCCCGTTGGACTGATTGACTGCTTTTACTGACTGTGAAGATGAGATCTAACCAGGTGTTTCAGATGTCCTTCTCATCAACGTTCACCAGGGGAGCAGGTGGACGGGCTTGGACAGGCAAATGACTAATGTTTTTATGCAATGAATTCATTAACCTTCTTGACCATTTTGAATCCTCTAAGCTTAATTTATGCTCCTTCGCACGGCAGTGTTGCTTCCCAACGTAAAGTGGTTACCAAACAGTGTACCGTGACACGTGTCCAGGTGTGCCTTGGGATTTTGTCTCAATTACGCATTATTATTGCAATATAGTATACAAATACAAACAAATATGAATTCTCTTTTAATGTACTGTACTACAACTCATTTCTCAATACAGAGGCAAATTCTATAACCAAAGAATAAAACCTGGCATTTTGGACATCACATTTAAATTGTACTTTTTCACAAATGTTTTAATGTTAGTGAAATAGCCCCAGGTAGGCTCCCCAGCCTGGCGAGGACCTGCACTCCAAGTGCCCTTTCTAGTTATTTATACAGCGGTTCAGTGGATTGCCTAAATGTTCAGGAGCACTTAGCCCAGAAGCCTGCTGACATTTTAAGGCGATTGAAGTCAGTAGAGACTTTGCAACGGGTCATTGACTCCGATTGATTGATGCACAACACAATTTCAAAGGCCTTGTTCTGGTAAGATGTTATATTTGTGCTTTCACTTCTCCTTATTGTGCAATAAACTCTTCTTTATGGGCATGTCCATCATGGTGGGACAGAGACTGGTCCCCTGGAGGGACAGATGGGGCAGCTATTTATAAAGTCACGTTTTTCACTTCCATATGTTATTTGAATATTTATTATAGGTCTGACGTCAGTGCTCTCTGTCTCTCATATGATAATGCAGGTCGTGGAAGCAACAGTGACATTTGGTTTTATGGTGGGAAGGCCAGACGCTGTGGAAGGTGGTGGTGTATTTCATGAAAGGCTAATAGGATTTATACGCTGTATTAGTCAAAGACCCAGGGCCATGCAGCCCCGCCTTATTCTGAGGTCTGAGCCTTTAGTTTGGGTCGCCCCACACTCACTTGTGTTTGGGCCTACTACAGTACAAACACAATTAATGAGCCACTTTCAACCTGGCTCAACCCTATTTTGGGTATGTCATTATAAGATTATGTTTTTTTAAGAAAGAAAAGAAAAGTCTTATTTTATTAAGAAATAAAACATAATTAACAAAGAAAAAATGGCAACGAAATTGCAAAGAATTTCAGAAATTTTCCAAAAAACGTGTTCAAGAAATGTCAAGAATTTCAAAAATAGTGACAAGGAGCATGTTTAACTACAGCAGTACAAAAATTATTGAAATAAATAATTTATGGTATTAATTAAATTAATAATAATAATAATAATAACAAACCTATTAAAATTGGCTTAAGGGAGGACTGGCCGGCGGGCGGGTGGACAGACCTCTGTTGTCTGATGTCATGTCACTACGTCGTCACGCTCATGTCACCATGACTCAGCCATAACCATATAAGGAGTTCCCAATGCAGCTACGCCCAAATATGTAGAGTATTGTTTAACCTCAATGTGTCACATCAGTCAGCTCCATATATGGGCACAAAAAGGGGCATGCCCATATATGGGCATATAGCCTACTGATGACATCAGGGATCTCCATATGTGGGCACAAAAGGGGTATGCCCATATATGGGCATTACTGATGACATCAGGGATCTCCATATATGGGCATAAAAGGGACAAGGACTGACAGATACAGAGATCTCCATATATGGGCATAAAAGGGAGAAGGACAGATATCCATATATTTCCATATGGGAATATTAGTCTTTAAACAAAGTTTACAAAGTGATTTAGAAATACATATAGAAACATAAGGGACTCTCTTTAAAGCAGTCACCTAGTTAATATGCTAAGTACAGAGCTCATAAAACACGTCAATCACACCACATGGGCCTCAGGGTTCATTCTAAGTGTGCTAATTGGCACAAAATCATTGCATAGGGATATATTCCCTCGCAATGATTTTGTGCCAATTATTACTCCACACAAGTGGCAATTTAATCACTCTCCAACTTCTCAAAAACCTGTAGGTGTGAAAACTCATTTCCAAGTCATAGATAAACTAACATTCACTTTTAATACAAAAATTAGACAAGTTAATTTAGGCTAATATAATACATATACTGTAGGAAGTCGTTATTCTCGGTAATACTAAAATATTGTAGATGACACCACCTCTTTCTAGATGTTAGTGTGTTGCCCAACTTGCCTAAAAGCCTTCCATTCAACTTGTATAACTTATAGCTTTAACTAATATTTTGAAATGTTTTCAAATACCCTTTTACACCTAGGACAACATGACTTTAAACTCCTGTGTGTGTGTCTGTTGGACACAAACACAGGTCTGTGCTTTCAAGTAAAATTTCAAAAAAATATATAGCCAGCAGAGGGCAACGTTATGCTTGGAAAGTTTGGGAACAAAGTATTTATTTTGCCTTTTCTTTCTTCTTTCTTTCTTTTTTGCTTTCCACACTTGCCCACCAGCAGGGTGATACTTTATTAAATATTATTTTTCAGTGCCTTTCAAATTATTGAGTCTGGTACTGGAGGGATAAAACTCAACCCCTCATGCCCTTTGCACTTTATAAATCACTCTCTGGATGAGAGTGTCTGCTTTAATGCCTAAATTGTAAATGTCACAGGCAAATCACTAGATTAGTTGCTTAGAAGTGGTATTTTCCTCTCATGTTGATAGCAATCTTCAAAAAAGTCCAAAGCTGGCTAAAATGGCCAACACTTTGAACGAATATGTCTTTCTAAATGTCAAGTAAAAGAAGCAAGTATTAGAAATATTAGATTTTTCTCAACCAAACATTCTTCTAAGTGATTAATATGCATTCCAACGCTTGTAACTTTAGTAAAGTTATGAGTGGGGCATTTGCATAGTTACTGTGGATGATGCTGCATTAGTTATTGTGAAAATGTCTTTTGTCTTCATTTTTTTCTTTCCTTTTTTCTTTTTATGCTTTCATATATAAGCATACATATTTGTATATTATTTCTGTAGTTTGTGTTTTTTGTTATTTTTCTCACTTTGATTCTCTTTGAATACACTTTTGTTATGTTCATTTGTCTTATTTGTTCTGATAAAAGTAAAACTCAAATAAAGTGTTGATCATAACAAAAATGTGGGGCAGTATACATTAGTTGTCTGCAAGGTGACACTGTAATAATAGTCTACATTAATACACTTATCGATTAAACCCTAACATAGCCCATGCATCTGCAAGCTCAAAATACCTCACATTGAAAAGCCTTGTGAGCTTAGTAGATCAGCCATGTTTGAAACAAATTCTACAACAGTTTAGATTTTTTGTTCAAAATATGGACGTCAAGGTGAAAGTGGTTAAACTAATTAAAACGAATTAATCAGAAACAGACACTTGTGGATCCCAATGGGTAACAGGATACCCACCCCCCCCAAAAAAAAGTAAAGTAAAGTATACATGATTAGAACATGCTTAAATATTATAAAATATATCGAGAATTAAGGTCTAATATTTCTACACTTGCTACAAATTGCTACAAAACCTGTATATCCAGTCATTTTGGGCCATAAACAAGAAGTTGAAGTGCATGTTCACATCATGTATTCTTTACATTACTTAAGATTATTTTTCAAATATTTATTTCTATTTTGGACAAAAAAAAGACAATTTTACATCAAGGTGCCCAGTTGTCCCTAAGTGCCCACATATCCTGTATCCCCTCAATGCTCTGGTCATGCACTGGATGGTGGATTGGCGCCCCCTACTGGTTTTCAGCTGTAGCGACCAAGAAGCCGCAAACCCCAGGAACTGAAAGAAGAAGCGATGGAAGTTTGTCCTCCGCGGCTTCCCGTCGGCAGTGAGCCGACCGTCGGGTCTTTGTTTGATTGACAACTTAAAGTGAAGGATAAGTTCAAACATCACAAAATAACGAGTGATGATCGCGTTTCCTGACTTTCCGTTCATCACGTGCAGACAGGAGGAGAGCCACTGATCACTGATCCACTGGACCGAACAGAACTGAACACAACCCGCCGACATTTGACTGTCATATGTTTACTTGTTGAACATTACTATACTCACAGGACACAGCCATTGCATTTGTATGCAACAACAGGTAGGTCATCTAATGCTAAAGCCACTAGGTTTTCTGACTGTATATTATAGCCATAACTAGTGTTCGTCATGTGTTGGGTGTTTATTTGACATAGTTTGATTATTTTTCATTTATTGAACCTGTCTGATATTTTTATTTAACCACGCTCATTGGTGATGCATGTTGGAAAGTGCTCTGTGCTCGCCAAATAAAAACAATCAATCATTCAAACTAAATCAACCTAACGGGCATGTCATAATAGGTGAAACTAGACAAACAAACATTTGGCGAAACTATAGGCAAACATTTGGCTACAATAGACAAACATTTGGCGAAAAGCGTGTATAGCTTGGCTATTGACGTACAATGAAGTGTTTTATGGGTTGAAGTGGTTAAACAACAAAGTTGCCTTGTGTTGTGGAGAATCGCACTCCAGCATCAACAATACATTCCAGTCAAGATCTCCATCTAGGTGTTCTACAACAGGTGTCCCACCCTGGGAGTATAGAGAATAGCCTATAATGATCTTGTCAGATCGTATTGTGTATGAATGTATGGCTGCAGTGACAGAAAAAGAAAGGCAATCGTGTCCAGTAGCAGAGCAGAGGGATGTCCCATCATGTGTAACCTTACACTGTCATGTTGCAGGATATAACTCACACATCTGCTAATGTCCCACATCAGGTCTCCTGTGTACACGCCCCCCCCCCCTCCTCTCTGTGTGCCATGAGGCACTGACTGCACCCTGGGGACAGACTGACTGACTGCACCCTGGGGAGTGGGACAGACAAGCCACCATGGCAGAGCTGGAGATTGACCAGTCCAATCTGCCACGCGTCCAGGAAGGTAACCACACACACACACACACACACACACACACACACACACACACACACACACACACACACACACACACACACACACACACACACACACACACACACACTCACACACACACTCAGGCTGACTGATGTGATATTTATAGAAAATAAGTGTAATGTATTACAGATGCGTGGCTGGTACTAATTTAGCCAAAAGCAAAGTACAGTTAGACTAGGGGCGTAACAGTATTGAATTTCACAGTCTGGTATCTATCTACTTTGCCGTAATGCCACTGTGTGGGTTAGTTCATGGTATACTTTAGGCCCAAATCTTTCTTCCCCTTTTAATTAAACATAGTATGGCCCATTGAGTAAACAGACAAACAAGCATTTTTCTTTTAAGAAAAATATTGCTTGATGGAATTGAAATGCGTGTCTGTGTGTTTAGCTGAAAATGCTCATGCATGAGCACTATAACATTTACACACAAATATTTAACGCAAGGGTATTCATACTGCGACTACAGTATTACATGGAAAGGCTTACGGTTCAGAACCGTGGTTGCTGGATAATACTGTGGTTATACACAGTTAACAGTCTTCTATAGACGTGAGTGTGCATGTGTGTGTCCATAAAGAGATCGGCATCCTAGAACTTTGTCACTTAGTGTCACATGCAGCTGGTAATGACTGGCCTTGGTTCTCCAGCAGTTTTGTGTGACCTTGTCTGTCTGTCTCTGTGGTGAAGTAAGTAGTTTGTATCCAGCCGGGGATAAGCAGCATGTCTGGACAAGAGTGACTGGAGATAAGTATAAGTCTCACCAGAGTAGAGACGGACCGCTGTCCCCTGAAAAGACAATGTGTCAAAGCCCAGTCTGTGGGGAGCGCCAGCTTGCTTGCGCATGTGGCATCATGCTTTTGTGCAGATTAGAAGGAATGCGATGGAACACCCAGATATAGACGCCACCATGAGGAACTTGAGGAAGAGGATGGTCATCAAGGGATGATTGTTTATGCACAAACTTTTGTTGAGTTCATTCAGATCCCGTTTAGAGATGGAATGTAGTTTACCACAAGAACCCTAGTGTGCCTATGCTGGGGACAAAATGTTTGTGAAAATAGCAGATCTACAAGCTCACAACGCATTGCGGTGTGATTTTTTTTTAGCGAGCTTGTAGATATGCTATTATTGGTGAATAGATGTGGTGTACAGGGAAACAAGGAGGGGGCCTAGTAGGCTAGGATAGACCCCTGGGGTACTAAGGGCAATGAAGTATATAGGGTTTCAAATTTGACCGCTTCTTTTTTACATTAAATGAAAAACGGAGGGAAAAAATTACTTCCTTCATACAGTACGTAGAAAAACATTTTTAGACCACCAGAAACAACTTCCAGAAATGTTATGTGAAATTGCTTTAACAGCTTAGTTGTGAGTTTGAATTTAGACTGCAGTTAGAGACTCATGTTAAGTTTGTGGCGTGGGTACGATGCTCGTTTTTACTCTATGCTTTGTAAAAACAGGTTAATGACGAGTGAGCGTGGTAGCAGTAGGTCTGCATGTATTTTATGATGGGCTATAATTCTCCCTTCTGCTCTCGTTTCCATAGACAAAGGGCACACTGTGTGGCTTTGCATTGTCATGCTTTATTAAACAGAGAGGACAGTGAACAAACAAAAGCAGCCGTGCCCCACATTCGACCCGCTCTAAACTGCTCAATTAAGGCAACGCACAAATAAGATATGTCTGATAGTCGCTGTCATTTAGGCAGTTTTCCTCTCTACGATCTGTTCTCACCCACTAGATGTGTCAGCGTTGCGTGTGCCTTTTGTCCCTCCTTAACTGTACTCAATAACGCTTGGCTTTATTTATCTTAACGTACATCCCGCCGCCGGTGTTTATGTTTCGGTTTCCCACAGGGCTGGTGTTTCTCCTCGCATGCTTGCCTCGTTCCCAAATTCTTGGCCAAATCAACATGCTTTGTTTTCACCCGTCTTATCGGTTCCTGTTTTTTTTTCTCTCTCTCTCTCCCTCTCTTCCTTTGGCTACTCCTGATATAGCCTGACATGCCGAGGGAATGCAGCTCCCCAAAGGAACTAACCCCCCCCCCCCACCCCAATTCCTAACTTGACTCTCAACCAGTGACCCAGAGAGAAGTCCCGTTTGCTCCTCACTCACCTCTCACCGTGACTGGCTCTCAGGACCGGTCCTGTTTTTAACCACGTTAACCTGGGCATCCCTGTCCCTTTCCTTTTGATTCTATTTTGATGTGGTGTTTATCTAGCCCTGGCTTCATCTTGGTGAAAGGTCTTGCTTAACAGGCCTTTCAGTAATGGAGCAGCTTCGTTTTGATTCAGATTACTTTCTCTACTGTCTTTTGTGTGAACTCTGGGAACTTCAGAACTATAATAAACAGATTGTGGAAAAGAAAAAAACCTGGGCATCCCTATTTTGAGCATGTCATTATAGGCGAACATTCTCAAAAATAGCCTAGGCCTCCCCTCTATGGCTAAAAGTGATACATATTATACGCCGGTGGTGCTCAGATAAAATAGCTCTACAAGCTTACACAAAAAGTGTAAGCTTGTCTCGTGTCGCACCTCGACACGGGAGATTTATTTTCGACGTATCACAGTGTCAAAGCATACATTGTTAAACAGCAGCAGTGTGTGTTTCACAGTGGTGAGAAGAACCTCACACTGAACACTTTGAGCAGGAAGGCAGCGAGCTGCTGCAGCAGAGACCTTTTGTGGGAAAGACGGAGCAGCGGGAGGAGAAACAGCGTGGGCCGCTGGTGAGGCGATTTTGGCTGAAAATAGAACCTGTGTCATTTTGTCCTCCTCCTCCAGCGGGCGGCTCTCTTTTTGGCAGCCACTCGCCACCGCTGCTCTCCAAGTGGCTCGCTTGATAAAAGAGAAATACCTCTGTCTGGGTTTCATCTGTTCTCTCTCTCTCTCGCACTGGATAGCTGAGACACTTTGCACTTGAAATGTTTGCCGTAACATTTTCTTTTTAAAGTTAGTTTTTCATTGAAGAGAGACATTAAACGTAGGGCTGCACAATTAATCAAATTCTAATCAGGATCACAATATTGGCTTCCCACAATTAAATTAACATGATATTTAAAATGTGTGACGCATTATGAGCTTGTAGATTGGCTATGTTCAGCACGCGAAACTGTCTTACGACAAAGTATCAGTCAAAATGTATGTCAACTAGTGAGGTTCAGCAGTTTTATTCACATCCATCAAGCAGGTGCAATTAATGTTGTGAAATACTTTGTTTTGCTCATAGGAGATGCACTGGAGTGAATACAAAACACAGTGTTTAAGTCTGCAAAGATGTGTTTATTAGAAGGAGCATGTAAAAGTGAAAGCATTGCTCTGTTGATTTCATTTAGTGTTAAGTTTTGGTATTTATTATGGAGGACCCGTTTTATTTAGATCCAAACCTACATTAGCAGGGATGACAATAGCACAACATGAATGTAAAAGCAGTGATATGCTTGTGTAAAAAAAAACTCACTAAACTCAGTGAATTATCGTGATCTCAATATTGGTAAAAATAATCGTGATAATCATTTTGGCCATAACCGTGCAGCCCTAATTAAACGAGAGAGAGAGAGAGAGAGCCAGGAAGTGACGCGCAGCAAATGGTCCGCCCGGCCCAGGAGTCCAAAAGGGGACTCTATTTGGTATACTCCCTAATCACTTGGCACCCCCGCTGTTCCATTTTCTAACTGTTTTTCTGGACAGTGTACACACACATGCACGAGCGCGCACGCACATACACTTGACACTGAAGCTTACTTTCTATTTAATTTTATCAACAAAAGAAGCATGCTCTGTCGGGGCCTGGGTTCTGAGTATGACCCAGAGCCAAATGTTGAACTTGTGCAAAACAATAGGACCGGTCCTGACCCTACCCCCTACTCATCTGCCAAGTTTGATCCAATTTGGAATAGAACTGTTTGATTTATTGCTGTGACGGGCAAACAGAGAGGAGTGATTACAATACACCCTCTCTGCTTGGCGACGGCCGACGGGGCAGAAATATTCTAGAGCCGTCTAGATTTTATCGGCCGATATTGGCCTATCACAGATATCGGTATGTTGTCCAATATGCGCTGATATGAAAACCTTTTCTTTTGCAGAACATAACTAGCCTGATTATCTGACTGAAGCGAGCAGTCCACTCAGTGAGTGGGCGAAGTCTATGGTCTGGAGCCAGGCTAGAACATAATACTTATTTATATGATTAAATTCCCATCATTTTGGACAACCAATGTTTTATTGTTGAACCGTAAATTGTCCAGCCTACATTACATATCTTTGTCACAAGCGTTTGAAAACGACATCCAGTATGAGTGCTGCAGTAAAATATTCACACTCCATTCTCCAGTTCATGGTGTCATTTTGTCCCCATTGACCAGGAATGGCTTGGCTCCAGACAGTGGTGGACTCTTAGGAGGGGTTAAGGAGGTCAGAGAGATAAGTGTTAGCTGTGGTGTGTTTTGTTGACTCTTGTGACCTGGAGGGCATGCAGGTCATGACTTCCTGCTCTTAAACCCGACCTTTAACCTCTCTCTGAATCTGCAACATTCAGCTGCTACTGTTGGAAAACAAAAAACATTGCCATCCAGTCAGTGGATGCTACTATTGCTGCTGTCTGTACCTCTCCATTAGTTTGATACATCATAGGCCTGGACCTTTTGGAATAAAACTGATATCATGGAAGGGCTGGATGATATGGACAAAATCAAATATAATATATTTTTGAATACTGTGTACCTCAATATCGATATTGTGACGATAGTATCTTATTATGACCATAATATGTTTTTAAAAGATTGCAAATCTACAAGCTCACAATGTGCCGCGAGCTTATACATCTACTATTTAAGGTGTTTTTGAATTTTTTAATAAAGCATAAAATAAGAATTAAGTGTCTAAAACCAGGAAAAGGCAACACGTATGCCATATCACGATATTATGATACCTAGTCTCGTATCACGATATCGATATATTGACATATTGCCCAGCACTACTGCATATGGCGGTATCACTGGCGCTAACTGTATACAGTATATCACAGCATATTCCTATATTAATGCCATTTGAAGTGGTAAAGCTCTGGTATAGCAAATGCATAGCAGCTATTATGGTACTCTTAAATGTATTACCACCAGGACATATTTCACATAGTATAGTGGTATTTGAAGACTTTTTTTTTTGTGTGCAAAACTGTAAATAAAAGAAGAAAAATAAACTTTTTCTCAAGTAACTTCCATCTCTGAAGAACACTTTATTCGTTGTATGAGGAAGTATATAGGGCTTAAGTGGTTAAGTAGCTTACAGTAGGATTCTCAAGGAACTACAGTAAAGGAGAACACACTGGGCCAAGATAGCAGCCCCGAGTGCCTCAAAACCTGTTTAGCAGCCATAATAACAACAGTGTGTCTATCCCCGCCCTCCCTGCATGCCTTTAGAAGACAAGTAATGTGACCGTCGTTTGAAAGCAGCTCCAAAGAACAGGTCAAAGCCACACACACACACACACACACACACACACACACACACACACACACACACACACACACACACACACACACACACACACACACACACACACACACACACACACACACACACACACACACACACACACACACGTTACACGCACACACGTCACACACATACACACTCCTTTCTCAGCTGTGAATGAGTCCAGTAAAATGTCTGTTGTTATGATTCGCTGTCATTGTGTCCGGTCAGATTAGGGTGTCGTTTTTTGTCCAGCCAGGTTGGGGATCTGTTTAGTGGCCGGCCGGCCTCTTAAGCTGCACAGCAGGCGTAAGTGCATGTCTGGCCTAGCGAGGGTTAATGCCCATTGTAGTCGGACTTAAAGATCACCCTGTGTAGCTAAAACCCTTGGATTATGCTGTGGGGGTTCCTCCCTCCGAGTATGATGAAGTTTGGTTGTTGTGAACCAGTGCAGGCTGCCTATTTACGGTAATAACTAGTTTTGTGATTAAAAATGTTTTTTTTTTGGTACAATCTGTATGGTAGAATGTATGGTAGGGTTAGGGTTAGTATAGGAATATAGTGTAACTGACGCAACTTCTGGTTGTAGTAGTTGGCCTACCTGCTCCTATATTGAGAAATGATTTATATATCCTGTGGTCGGATAGGACCACAACTGGTAGACAACCAGTGGTGCATTAAGCTCAAATTACAATATATCCTCTGCCCAAGTTACGGGCTTTCTGTATTAGCGGATGAATTAACGGATTGCAGCTTTAAAACCATTCTGTTCTGTTCCGTTCTGTGCATGCTGAGAAGGATTTGGCCAGAAAGTCACCCTCACCACAGTGTTTTAGGGTACCGGATTCCCTCCCTTCCCTGTTGACACTGGGACAAAGAGGAGACATCCTCAGTTGGACTGGCTGGTCGGTTTGTGTAAATGTTGATCATTATCGGCCGGGGGAGGGCAGAACGACGGGCCAGTCAACATTTAGGAGACGGAAGTGTGCAAGGAAAGGAGAGGTGGGTCGCGGGTGCAAAAGTGAGAGTTGCAAGTCATCAGCTTGATGCTGATAATTATGCCTCCACAGACAAAAGCCTCTCTTCTCAGATCGGCTCCGCATTAAGGGGCGATTATCAGGACGCCAGGTGCTTTTAATTGGCCCAACTTCTAGGCTGTAGGATCCCCTCGACGACAATCGACTCCTAAGCGATGTCTCCGGTCTCGCTAATGGCATTTTGAAAGTATACCCTATAAACCCTATAAAACCAATCCTAAGTACATTCTGTGATTACAGCGATACACAAGACCGAGTAATGACTGATATAGTGTATACTCCGTAGTATAAATCACCCTTAAAAGAGGCTCGATGGGCGTCTGCTCCAAATGGAGGAAATGGAGAAAGTTAAGTGAGTTACTGTGTTGCCGACCATCTGTCAAACATGGGATGTTTATTTTCTACCGAGGAACCTTTTGAGTTTGTTTAACAGACTCCACCACAGGCTCACTGTCTGCAGTGGGCAGAGCCATTAAGGGCTCCTGTAAACACACGAGCATGTTTAGATGTTAGCAGGACCGTTTGAGCTGCGCTAAAGTGGTCACAGGGCTGCTGTCGTTCAGTGTCGTATGATGTCACTCTTACTTTAGAATAGATTAACCACTTTCAACCTGGCCTACCTAATTTGGGCATGTCAATATAGGTGAAAATATTCCAAAATGTTAGTAGCAAAAATAGCCATTGTACTGTACAAGCTCACAATGCGTCAATTGCCTCTCCTCGCTATTTTTGAAAAGTTTTGAAATGATAAAATAGGGCTTAAAGAGGGATGAAACCCTAAGCTGATTTTGTAGTTTGTTTTCCAGTTCAGGTTACAAACTACAGCAGTAGCAAGATGGCAGCAGCTAGACAGCAGCAGCTAATCTAATTAATAATGGGTGTATTAGATTTAGGTATGTCAGTACTGTCTATGCTTGCACATTGGCACACATACCTCTGCTGGTCACACCTAAATGTAACACACCCATTATTAATTAGTTTTTAATCTGCTGTAGTTTTTAAACCTGAACTGGATAACAAACTACAAAATCCTCCTAGGGTTTCATGTCCCGTTTAAGTGGTTTAACAAACCTGTCTCTGCTTGGATTTCTTTTTTGTCATTTTATAAAAATAACCCCTCGCATCTGGGAAGACGTTCCTCTTTGTCACACTGGTTTATCTTTCTGTCTTTGTCATCATCTTGTTTCTGGGGACAGCTCGCTGGAGGAGGACGGTGTAGGGGCCGGTTTAATGGCATGAAACTGCGGTGGCTTTTTACCTTTTTATCCAGCAGGTGGTTAGTCTGGAAGTCTGCTGAGGGACTGCTGAACCACAGAGACGGATGATTTGTGTTCAAAAGCGATTTTGCAGACACTCCTGCAGTGTTTCCCAAAATATAGAGCCATCCATTTAGGGTCACGGACCAGTTTTGATGGGTCACGAGTAAACGTATCAAAGAAAAAATAACACACATCCTCCGTTTTTGGTGCTGAGACAAACTGCAAAAACAGAATAATGAAAAACAAGAGGGGGCTCGCAACTCACTTTTAAATGCTCCAATTTTTATTCACAGCAGCATGGAGCATTTAAAGAGTGAGTTGCGAGCCCCCTCTCTTGTTTTTTACGAGTAAACATATCCCGAGTAAACATATCCCATTTGTATAACATTTCCAAAAGATTTTCAGAAATACCCCCCCCAAAACAACAACAAAATATTAAATGATGGGAACTTGTGAGCGTCTGAGCATTGGGCATACTGTACGCACGTGACTAATTCAAAATGTATTTTTGTACGTTTCAGTGGGGAAACGCCATAGTTCTGTTTTTGGTCTAGAGCTGAAAACGTTTCGGAACCCCTGCTCTAGAGGTTTGTCCACATTGTAAACACTTTAGTGCACTGGCTTCCCAGCACAAAGTACTTTGCTGCATGTGGTCATTTCCTAAACTTTGCATCTTAATTTGGTAGTCACAGTGACCGCATTTGCAATGGGAAGAAAGCGTAATGCACTTCTCAGATTCTTGCAAGGCCACAAAAGTGAGATTTGAAATGTCATAAAACAGGAAAACTATAGCCAGATTGGCACTGGAATGGACAGTTGAAGGCTAGTGTGAGACACACACACACACACACACACACACACACACACACACACACACACACACACACACACACACACACACACACACACACACACACACACACACACACAGAGCAATGTCTGCAGACTGCAGCTTCTGTCACAATTACGGGTGTTGTTTGGATAAAGTGAAGCCGCTACGTTCTTGGACTCTGTTGAAGAGACCAGAATAGCAGCACGTGGTTCAGGAAACACTCTCCGCACTGTTGAGATGATGAGTATAGTTTCTAAACACAATTTTTTAAAGTTAAAATTACATCAAATGTGGTGGATGGCTCCTCTGTTGTTTATAGCATATTCGTGGATGCTTTTTACTGCCTGTCTGTCTGTCTGTATGTCTGCTATAAACAGAGAGAGTATAGGACAGTGGGACGGTTCTCCGTGGTTCCTCATTGTGTACCCCCCCTTGCCCCCCCCCCCCCCCCCCATAGAGAACGCTGCCAAAACCTTATCAGCCCTCTCACACATACTCCCTGCTCTGGTCTGTGCTGTTGGTTGATGCCACAGAGCAGTGATTCTCAACCTTTTTAATTTTCAAGGACCTCCAGTTTGATATGTATTAGATTACGGACTTCCCCCCAGAGTTGATTTTACACTCCTAGAGTGTTCAATACAAAATGGAATCAAAAGGATTTTGTTTTGTTAGGATTAGGAGTCCATTTCATTCCATGAGTCTCTAAAGACCCATTCAGTCCCCAGAGAACTCTCCCCCTGGGGGTCCACGAACCCCATGTTGAGAACCACTGTCATAGAGGACATTCGTGGTTGTTATTATCGCTGGTTTCAACATTAAGCTAAACAATGTAATAGATATTATTTGTTTTGCTAAACATGGGTTGCATATCTGAATCTGATTGATTAACAACATTTGTACTCTTTAGGATTTTACTGTGGAACTTGAGATCAAGGAAGGTAGTTTCGTTGTTAAGACCGAGTCATGGCAGTGAAAGCGTAGACATCCGTAGATTTGAGCTGGGATTTGATAACAGTCAGTCGACCCCTTTCCGAGGAGTGCAGGCTGCATTCTGGATAGAGAACTAACATGTACTGAGTGTCTCGCCTGATATTATCTAATATTTGCCTATAATCAATATTATTCAGTATTGAATTTATTGACGTAATATTCCTCTAAAATAAAATATACTGGTCAATGGTGCAGTTACATGTACATAGCGTTTCTCCAAAGTGCTTAGTTTACACTGGCCACAGTTACATGGACACTCATGTATTCATTCAGAATGAATTCATTCCGAATGAACTCATTCTGAATAGAGGAATCTGATCCACTCACCTGTTTACATGGGACCTGAATAAAAGTATTCCTCGTTTACACGACCAAAGCATTCATTCAGAATATAACTTTTGACATGCGCAAAGTGGTTCCCGCCTACGCCCGGGCATGGACCAGGGGCCACTACCCGGAGCAGAGCTTCCCCTGGTGGGCATGGGAGGAGGCAATAGCCCCCTTGTGCCTCCGCGGCGGCGGAGGTCTATCGGTCGTAGGCAGGCCGGTAAGCAACGCACCGACTCCTGGCCAGGCAGCGTTGTATGCGGTGCAAGCCTGTGTTCCTTTGTCATCGCCGTTTTAATGCAAAAGTAGCAGATCTACAAGTTCAGACCAGTTTCTTTTTTTGTATTGGTACCAGACACGGTAAAACGTAGGCTAGCCTATAGTATTTGTCACATTTCTCATGTAGGTACCGTACGATGATGTCATCGCGCATTCGCACATGGTCATTATAATAATAAAGAGAGAGAGAGAGAGAGAGAGAGAGAGAGAGAGAGAGAGAGAGAGAGAGAGAGAGAGAGAGAGAGAGAGAGAGAGAGAGAGAGAGAGAGAGAGAGAGAGAGAGAGAGAGAGAGAGAGAGAGAGAGAGAGAGAGAGAGAGAGAGAGAGAGAGAGAGAGAGAGAGAGAGAGAGAGAGAGAGAGAGAGGAGAGGGAGAGGGAGAGGGAGAGAGGGAGAGGGAGAGGGAGAGGGAGAGGGAGAGAGAGAGGGAGAGAGAGACACACTACAGTCTATGATCAATGCGTTTCTGCGTTTACGTGTGGATAGGGATTTAAAAAAAAAAATCTTTGTCATGTGGCCAGGGATTCTTTTTAAAAACTGAGGACTAAAATACCTGTTTAGAAAAAGATCCCAGCAATCCTCAGAGCGTCCGTTCTCCTGGACAAGTCTGGGCTTAACCATTACAGGCTTATTAAATGACGCTATTAGAATCATTAATTTTATCCCGCAGGAGCGAGTGCTTCTCAGCACCAACCGTGGCTGAATTAGAGATTTGATAGGTCATTTTTGGACAATTCTGACAGCCCTACTAAGCACAGACATGCGCAAAGGAATGCATGTATTCCAAACGGACAGGAGCGTTTGGAATAAAGTGTTTACATGGTCAATTCCGATTGATTTAACCCGATTCAAACGGTCTATACCACCCCTCCTATTTCGAATGAAAATGCATTCGGGTCAGACTGGAATGGAATATTCTATTCCAATTGGGGTGTTTACATGAGCAAATCTATTCGGAATGAATTCATCCATTCATCCATTCCGAATAGAAGTGTATTCATTCCGAATACAACTGTCCATGTAACTGTGGCCAATGTGTATTATATTCACCCATTCATACACTGACGGCAGATGCAACCATGCAAGGTACAGGTACCAATCTACTCATCAGGAGCAATTAGGGGTTAAGTGTCTTGATCTCAAGGACACTTTGATAGTAAGCCAATCATCTGTATCATTTGGCCTGTAACCAAACCATTTCCAAATGACAGACGATACGTTCCTATTTTTGGATCTACATTTAATTTTATCTCGTTCACATCTCTGTTTCTCCGCCATGTCGTCTATAAGTGCTCTCACTACTCTGTGCAGCATGTGTGTGGAGTCTTTGCCCCTTTCATGTTATCCACTGTGTGCGCGCGCACACACACACACACACACACACACACACACACACACACACACACACAAACACACAGGATGGAGTGTTTCCGTGGACAGAAAGCAAGTGCAATAGAATGTGAACACTTTTAAGCTTGACCCTAATAAAACTCATTATGACCATTTCCATATTGAGCATTTAATGAGATATCGATTGAATCGAGGTTCGTGACATATCATCCAGCACTATAGGTAATGTAACTAAGCACATCCATGTAAGGCTTTGAAATGTAATCAGAAAAAGATCTGAAAATCTATTCTAAAACACAGGCAACCATTGGAGAGAGGCCAGGATGGGTGTGATGAGGTTGTTAGAAGCCTATCTGCTGCATTTTGGAGTAGCCTGGAGGTGAATGGGTTTCTGCGAAAGTCCAGGGTACAAAGAATTACAATAATCTATCCGAGACAAGATGAAAGCATGGTTGACCTTCTCAAGGTCTGTAGAGGATAAACAGGAGTGAGGACTTGATTGCAGACATGTTCCTGAGCTGGATGAAACTGGATTGAATGAACCTGAGTACCTGATCACCTGGCTGGCTTATTGAAACAAAACTTTACACCCAGGTCACAAGCAGCATGACAGAAATCTGAGCTATTATTATTATTATTATTATTTTTATTATTATTGTTATTATGTGAAGTTGTGTGCTCTTCTGCTCTTTTTTCAGTGTGTCAGTGTTTCGCTGTGTTGGAGGATGGTGTGTTGGCACATAGCCTGCAGGAACAGGAGAGTAAGTATCATGTTAAACACAGTTTAAAGACTAATATATTACTTCAATGGAATACGTGCTCTGCATTCCAGTGTGTCTACTGTAACTTACATTCAGTCCCTTCTATTATATATATGAAAAAAATAATCTCACAATCGGTTATTTTAATTGTTTTATAGTTTCATTCATTTGTGATATACTGCACTGACATGCATGGACATGAGATGCCTCTGTACTTGGTGCGCTCTTATTTCCCCCTACACCAAACTCCTTCACCAAAAATAGCTGATCTACAAGCTCACAGCGCGTTGCAGAATGTGTTCTCTCCAGGATAGGGATGGTAGGGTTTAAGTAGTCCAGACACGGAGAGTGTAAAAGAAACGCATAATAAAAGGACATTTGAATGTTATAAAAGGAAGAAAAAATAAGTTAAAATAAGACAGAAAAATTAGAGAATAAAATTACAGTGCAGAAGAAATGATTAAAAGGACAGTCAGACATGACTGATGTCACAGGCTAGACCACATGATGTCTGAGATACACATGGAAGCCACGGCGTTCCCATGTGGATCCTGAGATCTTTGTTTTGTTTAAGTTGTCTCAAGTATATCTTGTGTTGTACTGCTTGAATGTGTCCTTATATTATCATCACTTTTCCCAAATACAACAGTTAGGAGTTTTTTTTTTTTTTTAGCACTTTTATTTATATTTTCATACATTCTGTAATCATATTGTGGGCATACAAAAAACATAAAAACAGACAAAAACAAAAACATAAACAAAAACAAAAACAAAAAGAACAATTGCATCACTTATTCGACATCATCAGACATTCAACGAAATATTTACAAAGACATCACAGGCACAGGCAATCAAAGGTCATTGTTCCAATTTCCAGCAGTACCAATCGTCCATAAACAGCCTTCAGGACAGACCACCAAATCTGTCTACAGTATCAAGTCCAGTCAATTTGACATTAAGGGGGGACAGAATCCTTAATCAGTCTTGGCAGCTGCAGCACTACCGGTGTCCATCTGATATTGAAAAACTCTGTCCTCATATGTAGTCTAGCTGTAATGCTTTCCATCATGTATATGCTTATTAACCTGTCCCTCCATTGCTGGATAGTTGGTGGCTTCACATTTCTCCAAGACACAGTAATCATTTTTTTGGCGATCAACAGCAACACCCCAAGCAGATATGTCTGGTTCTTGGTCACTATTCCGCCCGGAATCTCACCAAGTATGAAGAACTCAGGCTCAAAAGGAATGTCAACTTCCATAATTTGTTTAATCTCGCCTTGAATTTCCCTCCAAAATGTTTGTATTTTTGGACAATCCCAAAATATGTGGGTATGATCCCCTATCTTCCCACATTCTCTCCAACATAGTTCTGAAGTGTTGCTGTATTTCGCTAACATTTGGGGAGTCTTAAACACTCGCATTTTTGTTTTCCATTCAAACTCTCTCCAAGTAGGACTGCTTGTTAGTTTATGACCATTAAGGCATGATTTTTCCCAATTGTTGTCAGTCATACAGATGTTCATTTCTAGTTCCCACTTCTGTTTAATATCTAGAGTATTTCCCATAACATTGTCTTGGAGCCACCTATATAGATGAGATATCAAATTCTTTGTTATATCTCCATCCATTGTTAACATAAATATTTTTTCTAGATTTGAAGGCAATTTACAGATCTGCTCCCAATTTGTATTTGTTTGTAAGTAGTGTCTTAATTGAAGAAATCTAAAGAAGTCCATCCCTGACAAGCCAAATTCTTGCTGAAGCTGCATATATGATTTCAGAGTTTCCCCTGAAAAAAGCTGATCTACAATGATTAGCCCCTTGTTTGCCCATCTACTGAAACCGATATCTAATGATCTTGGCTCAAAATCTGGAATGGCTGCTATCTTCATCACTCTGGATATGGAATTAAAGAGATGTAATTTCTTTTTTATAGACAACCATGTTTTTACAGTGAATGTAATCCACTCATTATCTATTTTAATTTTCTTCCATTGTTCTTGGCTTACAAATGGCAGCCCCTCCAATGGAATATTGGGACAAGCATTCTGTTCTATGCTCACCCAGCCTGTTTCCATATCATTAGTTATCCAAGCTATCACGGTCCTAAGCTGTGCTGCCCAATAATAATACTGAATATTGGGCAAATTCAGGCCTCCAGCTTTTTTGGACAGCAAAAGTGTTTTGAGTCTTACCCTAGGCTTTTTGTTTTGCCAAATAAATCTTGATAACAGTTTATCTATGTTTTTAAATGTCCCCATTGGTACCCCTACTGGCAATGCCTGAAACAAAAACAATAACCTAGGTAAAACATTCATTCGTATCGTTTCAATCCTGCCTATCAGTGACAGTGGTAAAATTTCCCATCTAAGTAAGTCATCTTTTATCTTTTTCAATAGTTTGCCATAATTAGCTTCGTACAGGCCTGAAAAAGAGGGGGTGATAACAATTCCCAAATATCTAAAGCCCTCTCTGGACCAATGGAACCGAACTTTGTCATCCAGTTGTGGTGGCCAAGTACCTGACAACATCATTGCTCCCGATTTTGAGTCATTAGTTTGATATCCAGATATTACTCCGTATTCTGTTAGGACTTCTAGTATGTTGGGTATCGAAATAATAGGGTCCATTACATATAAAAGTACGTCGTCCGCGAATAAGGATATCTTGTGTTCCTCCCCTCTATCATCTCTAATACCTTTTATCTGCTCTGATTGTCTAATGAGCTCTGCCAATGGCTCCAGACTTAAATCGAAGAGCAAAGGAGAAAGACTGTCCCCCTGCCGAACACCACGTTTCAAGCCAAAGAAATTGGAGCAAAAACCATTCACTCTGACCCTTGACCTTGGATTTAAATAAATGACTTTAACCCATTTTATGAATGTGGGATGAAAACCCATCCTGTCCAGTGTATGGTAGAGATATTCCAGATCCAGAACATCGAAAGCCTTGCGTGCATCTAGACTAAGTAGCATGGAGGTCTGACCTCTCTTTTTTGCACATGACATAATGTTAAGGGTACGCCTGATGTTGTTTGCACCCTGTCTTCCTGGTATGAATCCTGTTTGGTCAGGTGAAATCAACTGTGTCACAACCTTTTGGATTCTTTTGGATAATATGGCAGTAAGTATCTTTTGATCATTGCATAGGAGACTTATTGGCCTATATCCCTCACACTTGGTAGGATCCTTACCCTCTTTATGAATAACCGAAATTATGGCTTCTGCCCATGACCCAGGAGGAATTCCTTCAGTCAGAGCGTAGTTAAAAACTCTAGCTAAAATCGGAGAGAGCTCTTCTACAAAACATTTGTAGAATTCAGCCGGTAGTCCATCTGTACCTGGTGACTTGTTGTTTTTTAATTTTTTAATCAATTCTTTTATTTCACCCACTTCTATATTTCTTATCATATTAGTTGCGTCTGCGTTGAAAATAGTTGGTAAGTTCAATTTTGAAAAGAAAGAATTTAACTTCTCATCTTTATCTATTACTACTGGAGATTCATATAGCTCTTCATAAAATGATGCAAATGCTCCTGCTATTTCTCTTGGTTTAACTACTAATTTTTTTGAGGCAGGGTGAAAGACCTTGGAAACCACACGGTTGGCTTGCTCCTTGCGTAGTTGAAATGCCAGAAGGCGACTGGCTCTGTTCCCTCTCTCATAATATTTTTGATTAGAAAATCTCAGGGATCCTTCCGCCTTATATGTCAAGAGCTTCTCCAATTCGTGTCTTTTTTGTTTCAAGTCAGTCAACAGTGCATCATTCATCCTATTATTTTTATGCTCCGACTCTAGTATCCTTATCTTGTTCTCTAATTCTTTTTGTTCCTTCAGCCTGTTCTTTTTTATTCTACTTGATATTTCAATCATTTTACCTCGAAAAATAGATTTGGCCCCATCCCATAAAATGGATGGATTAACTTCCCCATTGTCATTTATATCAAAATACTCTCCCATACATTTTTTGATTTCGTCAGTCACCAGAGAGTCATTCAGTAAAGAGATATTTGCCCTCCAATATTTAAAACACTTTTCTACTCCTAAATCAAAAGTGAGGATCACAGGTGCATGGTCGCTAATTGTTATTGAGTCTATAGAGCAGTCTATGACTTTATACAAAAATTGTTTTGGGACAAAGAACATATCTATACGCGAATAACTTTTATGCATATTGCTGAAAAAACTGAAGTCCCTCACCCTTGGGTTTTTATGTCTCCAAGGGTCCGCCAGCCCCAACTCTCCCAGGATAATATTTAACATTTTAGATTTTTGGGGTTGTTTGCGCTCAGGTGGTGATCTGTCATGCCTCCCTTCAAGTACGGCATTCCAGTCCCCCCCTAAAATTATCATACCTTTTGCATTTTTTGCAATTAAGTTAGCAATCTCTCTAAAGAAAGTGGGGTCATCTTCCGTTGGAGCATAGACATTCAGCATAGATATATCACTTCCATCTATTGCACCTGTGATCATGATGTATCTACCTGCTGTATCCTGGATCACTTTTTCTGCAGAAAAGGTTACACTTCGACCGACCAAAATTGCCACTCCTCTCTTCTTACCAAAGGAGGCGCCAAACACCTGTCCCACCCACTCTCTCCTAAGCTTTTTGACTTCACTTTCCACCAAATGAGTTTCTTGTAACATTGCAATTCCACAACCCAGATTTTTAAGTTGGGCAAGAACTTTTTTCCTCTTGATTGGATGGTTAAGGCCATGTACATTGTAGCTTACTATTTTTAATTTAGTCATTACCCTTCAGAAGATATATTAATACCTGACTGTAACAATTCTTTCTCATTTGATTTACCTGTATCTGTCTGTCATACCTCACAAAAAACATAAACCATGGTGATGCCTTGATGTTGTTCCACAAATACAAACACATAAAAAATACAAAATTTGCCCATGTTCTTACAGTAACGACCCCGGGGGACAAAGGGGTTCGAACAAAAGGAACTGACCATAAAGAAAAATAGACCCTGCACTCAGACAGCATGGTGTCTGGACAGACCTCTGGGACCTGGTCCCAGGCTGCAGCACAAAAACTAGCAGCTAAGCGAACTAAAGTGTTCGGCTTTGGTTACCCAATACCCGAAAGGGGAAACAAAAGTTTAAGAGCAACTCAGGCTCCTACAGAATCTGTATTAATCTTAAAAAGTTAAGATTACAGCGGTATTCCTCTGTCTAGTCCGCGTCCCACTGAGCACCGGCGCCGCCCGCCACGAGGAGGCGGCCCCCAGACCCGCAGACGAGGCAAAAGCGACGCTCTGCAAGCCCAGCAGCCACCCCCCCCCGGCGCCCGGCACCGCCACACAGCAAAACACGAGCCAGACCCAACAGTAATTTTTGAATGCGAACAAGTCATCCATTACAAAAAATATTATAAAGAAAATGATCCGATGATGGGAAAGAAAGAGAGAATGGGAAAGAGAGATGAAGAGAGAGAAGAAAAAAAAAAAGGAGAGAAAAATGGGTTAAATAAATAATGATAATAAAATAGTAAAAAAGGGTAATAATAATGATAGTTATTAAAGGAAGGGAAAAGAATAACAAAAAACTAGATAATAGAAAATAAACTTAATCTTGACATGTATATTTCCAGACACACCTCATTGACTATGCACAAGATCAAATACCCATATACGTTTGTCATGACCATATACATTATATACACACCCTCAAAGTACTCCATATTAAGGATATAATAATGAAACAAAATGAGAAAAAAGAAAAAGAGAAAGAGAAAAAACAGCACCTTAGACCCTATAGTCAAATATAAAATGATTTTGTTTAAATAATATGTCTAATAGAAAAAATAAATAAAACAAGGTAAAGAAAGGGATCGAAATAGAACTTGTACTCATAGTGTTGAACCTTAGGCAAAAGAGATGAAAGGAAAACATTCTGTCTACCCCCACCACTGCCTAAAAGGCAGCCTCACAATAAATGAATACACATATAGAACACTTGTGAGAGCAGACTTGGTGTATGCACCATATACTAGGCTAGTTAGATTTCACCTCAATACTCAGGATACATTCATTAAACTTCATCATCTTGAGCCGATGTAAGGCTCTGGTCTTCAGCCCCGGCCAGGTCTGGGGGCGGGGCCGCAGCGGCTCCCGTTGTGTTGACTATAGACTTGGCATAATCCATGGCTTCTGTTGCATCTAAGAACTTTTTCTCCACGTTGTTGTGCGTGAGAACGAAGGTGGCTGGGTGTTTTATTCCATACCTCACATCACGCCGATCTTTCAACAGCAATCTGACGGCTGTGAAGGCGCCTCTGGCTTTAGCGATGCTTGCTGGATAATCCGGGAATACTGAGATGGTCTTGCCGTTGTAGTGTAGCCGCCGTCCGTCTCTAGCCATCTTCAGAATGTCCTCCGCGTCTCCCTCATTGTGCAGCTTGGCAATGATCATCCGCGGTTTATCTCCTGGCTTCTTCTTTGTCAGACTTCGATGTGATCTGTCGACACGGACATCTCTTCCCAATTTAAAAACTTCCTTAAGCAGTTTAGAGATCGCCTGGGGAGAGCTCGAATCTGGCAGCTCCTCGACGTTGCATATACGTACATTCCCACGTCTCATCCTCGAGTCCATGTCCAAGCATTTCGCATTCATGAGATCGATTTGTTTCTCAAGCACGTTTACGGTATCTTGGAGTACAGCAACTTCATCTGACCACTTTGTTAGACCTCCCTCAACGTCATTGATAGTAGATTTCACTGAGTCGAGTTCTGCACGAAACGCACTATTGCCGTTTGTAATTTCCGCTTTGATTTCCTGCATTTCTTTTCTCAGATTTTCAAAGTCGTCGGCCAAAGCACTCTTCAACTCTTGCCTTAGCACCGTGGATATATCACTTCTCAAGGATGCAATGATATCTGCTTTTAGCGCCATGCTATCATTAGCCAAACTTTCCCCAGCCATGGGCACGCTGGGCTCAGTCTGTGTGTCGTTGTCCCCTGCACTAGACTCCGAGGAGGCGTCAGGGTGAACAGGCCTTGAATTCACCGGCATGAATTTGTATTTTCTCAAATCATACGCCATCCACCCGACACTTCTTTTTGCCACAAACTGAGCCCTAATCTGTTGGTGACTTGTTCACAAAATCACAGCATTCAAAACGCCGCCGAAATATAGTTTTAAATTAGACTCTGTAGGAGCTCTGATAAGCACGTCTTACTCCATGCGTTGCTCAAGAGCGCCCCTCAGTTAGGAGGTTTTTGACCATTAATGTGGAGATAGTAGTTTTGTCCATCATTGATTAGAATGATGAAGTCAGACAGAGAAAAAGTTTGACGATCCAATGGAGTTAGGACAGGGGTGGGCAACTTTGATGATGGAGAGGGACACTATATTTCCACACTCACTCCAGGTGGCCACATTGCATATTGTTGTTGTCGGGCAGAAACCTCTTATTATCATATTGTAACTTTTTTTTTCTTAAATGATGCCGTACTTCATCATTCTATTACTGTACTGTATGTCACACAAAAGTAGCAAAAATAGCTACTTTAGCCATAGACCCGTTTTGAGCTTGTAGATCTGCTATTTTAGCTTTTTTGGAGTTGGAATCCTGAATTATATTTTGGTATTTTTTAATTGGAATCCTGAAAAGTAACGTTTTTATTTGATTTCAAATGCATTTAGTTATACTTAAGTTAACTTTATGAACTTAAATACAAATACATTGGACATAAAAAATAATTGCATGTTAGGAATTGTAAAAGCTGAAATCAATAATATATCAGTATTCCGATATTAACCTGCGGGCCGCATTAAGTGAAGGTGAGGGCCGCATGTGGCCCCCGGACCGCCAGTTGCCCATCTATGAGTTAGGAGGTAGAAGTTATTTTTTATACTTTTCATTGTTTCAATATTTGTAAAAAAAAACACACACAGACATAATAAGGGTGTTCAATAGCACTGATATATTCAAAAAAATAATAAAAATAAAAAAGTTGAAAAATTGAGATATTTGGTTTCTGCCCGACAGCAACGAATCATGTCATATAAGATAGAATAATGTATCTTTGTTTGTGCTCTGGGCTCTAAAGTTAACGGCTTGACCCTGTGTTATCATAGTTGAACAGTACTACACCACCAACATCCAGAAGAACCAGCTGGTCCAGAATGATATCCGTGTAGCCAAGAGGCTGCAGCATGAAGAGGAGGAGCAGGGAGCCCAGGAGACAGCCTTCCATAGACAGACCTCCAGACAGCTGTATGTACTGTATGGACACACACACACACACACACACACACACACACACACACACACACACACACACACACACACACACACACACACACACACACACACACACACACACACACACACTTCACATATTTCTGCAACATGTCCACTCTCCTGGATAACCCGGCCTGGATACGTAATGTAAAATAATAAAGGGGAGAAAAGTCTGGGAATTTTAATTTGCGGGGTGGTTCTTCATTGGGGAGAGAGGGAGGGAGGGATGGATGACTCCCCCTCATCCATCTATCACGTAGACTGTATGTACAAATCAGCGTGACTCATGGAGAAGTTTAGGCAAGGTTTTGGTGTTTTTTTAATGAAAAAGGGTGTGAACCGTGTTACTAGACAATGCAAACTGTCCCCATTCTTTGTCTTCTCTCACACACATTTTATGTGGAATGCTCTTAGTTGTGGAATGCACGCATACTGCACAAGCCAGAGAGTTTACTAAACACTCACACTTTAAAACATAATCAAACTGTTTGAGTACATTATGCGTACGAGCCTGCTGTCTCCTGTCATTTCCTGCAGAGAGGAGCAGGATTCCGAGTATGCACGTTTAATCCAGGAGGAGATCCAGCGGTGCGCTGAGGAGGCGCGCAGGAGGGAGTGTGAGGATGAGGTGAGCTGTTATCTTATGCCACGACAAACCCGGATGAGCCATGATAACGACACAACAAAAGCAGTAAAATGTGTGGAAAACAGACAGGATGTATTTGTTTATTTATAAGGATCCCCATTAGCTGACGCCTTAAAGGACAACTTTAGTTTTTTACAACCAAGGTTTATGTTTTAGATTGTAATTAAAGTAAATAAAAGATGAGTGTTAAAAAATTTAAATGTACTGCTTTCTATAGTTTTAGCAATTTTCGCTGTCTTTTTTACAGTGGGCGGGGGCATTCTGTCCGGTGGCTAAATATGTATTTTTTTACATAATAACCCGCCGTTTTCTTTATTATTATTTACAGTAGCTCTTCTAGCCCCCAATAACTCACACCTGGCCATCAAAGACCACAGGACCTTTTTTATTGTGTAAAAAAAGACATTTAGCCACCGGACAGAATGCCCCCGCCCACTGTAAAAAATATCATGAAAATTGCTAAAACTATAAAAAACAGTAAATGAAAAAAAAATAACACGCATATTTTATTTACTTTAATTACAAGCTAAAATATAAACCTTGGTTGTAAAAAAACAAAGTTGTCCTTTAACGTCAGCTAGACATTAATATACATTAACAACAATAGAACATATCACAGTGTATTGCAAAGAAATACAAAAAAATACATTTGACAAAAGTCAAGTATCACATAAAAAGGGGTCAAGATTCAAATATTTTATTTATGACAGTGAAATGTTGGTGTGGACAGACTCCACCAGACTGTGCCAACAACGGTATAATAAAATACTGCAAGATAAGACAAGTTCTAATACAATTAGTAATAAAAAATAGAAAAATGTAGGGAATTTAAGTAACCCTAGTGAAAGTGTGCAAAAAAACTCCACCAATATACACAGACATTGGTGTATAGAATGACCCAAAAATGTCGAGTTCTAAATTGCACTTTCCCTGGGTTACTGAGGAAGGATGTATAACTATATGTTGCAGCCAAAAATAAAATATACAAAATATAGAAATGTACAGAATATAAATGGATAACCTAAGATATACAGAATATACGTACATATTCTTGCAGCAGAAGCATGAATAAGTTGGCACCTAAAGTATGTCATAGTGCAAACAGAAGTTTTAAAACAAACTTATGTTGCTACTGTATATTAGTGGTGCTCCAACTTTCCCATTTCAAGGACCCCCAAAATGATATGTATTTGGTCGAGGACCCCCATCTCAAAATATGTTGTTCCAGGGACCCCCAGAAGCACAGATCGGAGTAAAAGATGTTCGCTTTAAAACATATATTATATATATTTAAAAAAAAACATTTTCACGATTTTACAAAAATAGCAGATCTACATGCTCATAGCGCAGCACCCGCTTGTATATCTGCTATTTTTGAATAGCTAAAGACATCTAAAAATGACACATGCGTTCCCGGTCTAAAAGGGTTAAAGACAGTGGTGTCATTGTCCAGAGCTCTGTTTTAATGAGCTTGTTGTGGCTTCGTGGCGGTGCAGGCGTTCGCCTGACCGCAGCAGCACAAACACAAACAACTTCATAATGTCACCTATAACAATGTGATTGCTTGTATAGCAACTGATTGAATGCCATTTTCCAGCAGACGAGGGAGGATCGTTATTTATCTCTCTCCCTCTCTCTCTCCCTATCTCTCTCTCTCTCCTTTCTCTGAAGACTAAGTGAGGCTGTATTGAATGGAAGTTTAATAATTATAATATATCAAATTTATATAGTGAAGAGAAAACAACAAAAGAAAATCACCTTTTATTAGGAAAAACACTAAGAAAAGGCTAAGACTATGGAATAAAATCAATACAAACAGTGGAATGGTGAGACGGGGACAGGGGGGTGTGCAGTTAGTTGGGGAAAGCCAAGTTTGGGGTCTGATTTATCCACTCAGCCTGTACGCTGTTTGAGGGAGGTCAGAGGTCAACCACAGCGTCTGTGTGATCAGTCAAGATGGTTCTTAAGCGACTCCAGACATGCACTATTGAACCCACGCGCTTGTGTGTGTGGGTTCAAGAGTGCACGCTAACCACGGGTAAATCCTTATGCACATTGAGAACAGGCAGGATAAGCAAGGATCAGACTCTGCCTTTGTTTTGTGGTCAGTTTCTAGACAGTTCGGTCCTACACACTGCCTGAACCACTTAAACCATGTATATACTTAGTAGACCGGGTCCCCCAGGCATCTATGCTTGGCCACTTCCTTTTCTCCCTCTACACCAAATCTCTTCCCCGAAAATAGCCAACTCAACTTCAACTTCAAATGTTGTGTAAAATGTTTTTTCTTACAAGCTCCCGTCAATTGTGTTTTTTCAGGAAAGTGAAGAAGAATAGAGATGGAAGAAAAGTACAGGGAAACGGGTCAGATGTTCCAAATATTCCTGATATGAGTAGAGTAAAATATTGAATAGCACAAGACAAGTGAGGTTGTAGATCTGCTATATCCGCCGAATGTTTACCCATTTCTGACAACATTTTCAATTCCACCTATTATGACATGCCCAGAATAGGGTCGCTATAGGATTCATGTGGTTAAAGACCAATTTAACTAATCCCATCTAGAGTTGAGTTGTAAGGGTCCGTGGCACAGTAGCGGCCTCCCTCCTCCGTCATTTTGCTTCTGCTCCTGAAGGAGCAAGGCGTAAAGAGGTCGCTCAGATGGATTGCATCAATCAGCTCTCCCTTGCTATCACGCTGTGCACAGAAAAACAGGGCCCCACAGGGGGCCCTTCCTTTCTGTGTGTGTGAGCATGTATGCATGTGTGTCAGTGTGCCGTGTTAAAACATCATTTGCTTTATGTTACACAGGCAGCGCACTCATAAAAGCCAAGTGCAGTGGACAGAGCTGTCCACGTCACACTCATGGCATCATATTTTCCTTCCCCCAGCAGTTTCCCTTTTGGATAAGGCTGCCATGGAAAGGCTTATAGAGGCGCCTTGTTTGGTGTCTGTAAAAGCAGCGAGACTTTACTTTTAAGGGATTAGGGTGGAGCTGACTTGAGGCAAGTAGGCATAGTGAGTTACTGTACACTGCAATTAAAATGAAACGGCAGTGCCTAAGTGTTCTTCTGCAGACACGTTGAACTCATGTAGGAGTGCAACTGTTAATCAAACTAATTGATTTAATCGATTTATTAAATAAAAAAGCAGCCGATCTACAAAATCAAAACAATGTTGCAAGGTGCACTGTTGTGAACTTGTAGGTCAGCTATCATCGCAATTTTGTGCTATAGCGTACTACTACCAACAAATAATAAAATAGGCCTTACATTTTTGTTGATTAGCGAAAATAATGTTATTATTTCAAATGACGCACTTCTTGATTATACAATTAACAGAAAAGGGAATGGAATGAATAATCACTCGCAAGATAATCGATAGTTGCAGCTCTAAATTTGTCCCAGGCACAGTCTGCGTGAACGCAGGTTGGCCTCTGCAAGCAGATATCAATTCTTTGATTGAGCGAGATCTTCCGTGGCCCAAATGATGAGCCATTACCGCTAACCCGCCTCCCAACGACGGCTGGCTGATCTTTAGTGTTGATTAAACATTTGCCTCCCTGTAGATCATCTCTTTAATTAAAGAACAGAAGGCGTCGGGCTGTGCAGACGTAAATGACAGGTCCCCATGGCACTCCACTCCGATAACCTGCCATGGCACGACGCTAATTGTCAGCGGCAACGCCGGTGAAGCACTTCATGATTTAGAAAAAAAACAAAAAGAACCAGGTTTGCGTTCATGGATTCAGGTCATAATTTGTTACAGTCGTGTGCTAATTGAGTTGAAAAGACTACTCCTACTACATGATAAGAGTAACACATAAAATAAATGCATAGTTTTTAGCCAGTGTGTTACAATTAAACTCTGTGGAGACGTGTGCAGTGGTTGGGGCTTTTCCAACTGACCAAGACCTCATACTGCATATTAAACGTGTTAATGTTCATGTAGCGTACCAGAATGTGTTGACTTGTGGGGCACATTAAGACCACTGACCTTTTGTGAAAGACAGAGAGCAGAGGAACACGCCAGCGGAGCCCTTCTCCTTCAGAGAGCAGGCCTGTAAAGTAGCACTCTGGTGGCAGTGACAGGGCCACTCCAGTGACAAGGTGCTAGTTCAAGAGAAACAGTCTTGCTTGTCCTCTCTGTTAGGAGTTCAGCAGAGTTTTGTATTTTCCAGGCCACAGTGCAGAGAGTGGGGGGGATGAAAGGTTCGCCTGTCTGTCTTGTAGGCGTCCATAGTCTTCTAGTTTCCATTGAGTCAGCCCCCCCCGGCCTGCCTGAAATAGCCAGCATGGCCACCTGGAGCGGGCTTTCTGCTGAACAGCCAGATCGCCCCACAATGGCACTAATTCACACAGCATGGCTCTGCGTTCAGCAGGCATGTCTGTGATTCAGAACAGTGAGCCCACACAACATCATAGACCTGTTTTTTAAAACATCTCTGTTAACAGCCAAGAGAGCCCACACACAACTTCAGCCTTGTTTTTAAACATCTCTGATACAGCCCACTCACAACTCGGCCCTGATTTAACCACATGAACCATAACGCGGCCATTCTGGGCATGTCAAAATAGGCGAACATTTTTTGGCGAAAATAGCTGATCTACAAGCTTGGTTCTATTTGTACTGAAAGTGTACAAATACAACCAAATGGACCTGTAAGGGTCCATTTTGAACCCCCTCAACCCTGGACCCCACTTTGAGAACCACTGGTGTAGAGGGAAAAAGGGAACATGTTGTACTCTAAGTAAGTACAGTGTAGGGTTTAAATGGTTAAGTGTCTTTGATACAGCCCACATACTGTATGACTTGCACAGTATACAGTATTAGACCTGGTTTAAATGACCCAGTTCATCCCACACACACCTTTTATACATGGTTTGTCATCTTGCTTTCCTTGAACCCACTCGACTTCAAACTGGTGTTATGTCTCTGTGCCGCCCTTGGTACTGTAATTGTATAGAATCAATAGAATATTAGATGGGGATGTTAGGAGGTTTAAAACAGAAAATATACATATATTATTAACTACATACATTATCAACGGGCGACCCTTACTTCATTGATTCTATTGCTCTGCAGTTGGAGTCAGGGGTTTAACTCCCTCCATATTAGGGTCTGTTTCTGTGATAAACAACTGGTAGTGTACCATTCATAGTTATGGATAACATGCCACTGCCACCTTGTGGTGGAAAAACAGCACAGCTTTTAGTCTCTAATGTGTGTGTGTGTCTCACACACACACACACACACACACACACACACACACACACACACACACACACACACACACACACACACACACACACACACACACACACACACACACACACACACACACACACACACACACACACACAGGGCAGTCATGATTATGAAAGTTTACTTCACGATTAATTGTCCCTCAAATTATTAACAAATGACGATTTAATTGTGTTTCTGTCGTTTAACATTGGAAACATTATGAATAAGAATTACATTTCTGTTTTTAGGCTTCGTAAACAAAAGGTGCACAGGGCAGAGGAAATAGCCGATCTACAAGCTAAAGAGCTTCTAGCCCAAGAGCTTGTAGATCTGATATTTCCACAATTTTTAAAAAAGTTTGAAAATATATTTGTTTTTACGTGGACATGATTATGACGATTATGCGAAAGAAATTCAAATAGTTGCGATTATGTAATAATTGTGACAGGCCTACACACACACACACACACACACACACACACACACACACACACACACACACACACACGCAAGTTGATAGTATTTAATTCCATGCAAGGCAATTAAATGTAATCAGTTTTAAAGTGGATAAAGAACCTAACCCTCTCATGATGGATCCGATCAGCATGTTCTCTCCTGCTGTATGTCATATTATGTTACCTACAGTAGTAGTTACTGTAGCAATCCAGGAATGATTGATTTTGATCCTTTCTTCACAGGAAATAGCCAAACGTATCCAGGAAGAGGAGGAGCAAAGGACGATGAGGAGGAGCAGAGGACATGACAGTTTCAGTGATGGTACGTCTGCTAAAACTTTGTAGATTAGCGGTTCTCAAAGTAGGGTCCAGGGACCCTCAGGGTTCCCTGAGGGGGTTCTAAATGGACCCTTACAGGTCTGTAACGCTTGAGAGTGTACGAATTCAACCAAATGGACCCATAAAGTTTGAGGACACTGGTGTAGGTACTTGACTTTACATGTGACAAACAATGTGTCCTGTGCTCAGTGTTAAGCAGGTTGCTGTGCGGTCGATACGCAGATTTTATCCAAATATCACGCAAATCGGTACACATGATCTTTATAGTCATGTGATTAAGACGGATCTGTCCGATTTTTCATATTCCACCCTGATAGGCATCTAAAGTTTGCAGGAGTGGTCCGTTTTAAACAAAATGTCTCAAATCATGAACACAGCGTCCGATTGCTGTGAAACTTTTCACGCCACCCTTTTCACATTGTCCTATTATAGCGCCACCAGGAGTCAGATTTTTGCAAATCGGTACACATTATCTCTATGGTCATGTGCATACGCTCTCATCCAGAGGAACAATGTATTGATGGGTTTTTTAGACTGTCATTTTACCACAATTTGCTCTGCTTTTTTGTGCATTTCATAGCTTGCTTCCAAAGGTTTCATATCAGCATGAACACTGGCTCTGCCGTGTAACTACTGTTGTTACACGTTTTGTTGGCAATGCATTGTTTTTCTCTAAGTATCCATGTAACACGCCAGCCTGTTCTATAAGTGGCGCGCACTGGTTGTGTCTTGATAGAACTCTTATGAATGATAACATTTCTATGGGAATGTTATAAGAAAACAGCCTTAACACACAACCCTTCTTAACATCACATGTTATTACGACCGTATTCTGTACTAACGTTAACCTCTTTAACAAGCCTCAAATGCCCTCCCTGCTGCTCTGTCTGCATGTTTGGTTGAACCCGACTCAAGACGACAGCGGGGGTCCGGCTTCAGCTTCTATACAGAGGCGAGCGCTGAGCAGCCTGCGGCAACATCATCACCACCCTGCTCACGCCACCAGGTGTCGGCGTTCTACCTCTCACACTCAGTCAGAAGTCACTGGGCCCCGCGCTCAGGAGTCCCTCGGAGCTCCTCGGCGGTCAGATGGAGGTCACCGGGACTCCAGGAGCGAGTCCGCGGAAACTCTGAGTGACGACACGGAGGATTCGGACGCCGTGTTCCCCCAACGCCTCCCCCAGTCGAGGAGCCAGAGGCCGAACGGAAGCCTGCACGCCGCCCCCTGCCAACGGCGGGCCTCTCTTCGTCTCCCACGAGAACGAAACTACAGGAGTCTTTATATTCACTCTCACGTCAGCGGCTCCACGGAGGAGGAGCAGAGAGGCTGGGAGGAGGAGGAAGGAGGAGGAGGGGGGCGGCGGGAGTGGGAGGAGCGGGTCTGTGACCTGGACGAGAGGAGGAGGAGGTCGGGTGGGGGGGAAAGGAACGGCAGAGGAGACGGCGAGAGCCGCCGTTGGAACGGAGATCGTGATGGAGACGCACGGCAGAGACGATGCAGTCGCAGTCAGTCCGTCAGGCTGCAGGACGGGGACAGACACACAGACGCACGCACTGACAGACACACAGACAGACGAACAGACACACACACAGACGGACATGCAGACAGACGTACTGACAGAGACCTAGCACGCACCTGGTCCTACAGGGAGAGCCCCGACAAGCATGTCCGCTTTCAGGACAACGGCAGGCGCTGTAACAGTTACCACGGCGGCGACGACAGCAGAGTCGGCGGCGTGTGGGAGATGCTGGGCCAGGTCCTCAGAGAGAGGGGCGTGGCCGTGAGGTACGGCGCCACCCCGCAGTCACAGCCGCAGGCGAGACCTCGAAACGGAGAGAGCCGGGGGTCTCGTGGCGGGAGCGAGGCCTCGCACGGTGGCGACGACGACCTCCAGCCACGTCGGGGGGCCTTCCAGAGAGCGACCCCCGCCAGGCGCAGTTACCACGGAGATGTCAGGGAGGCGAGGAGATCATCGCGCAGAGAGGGCGTCGAGAGAGACTACAGGGGAGACCGGGAGAGGCGCCATTATGGCGTCCTGGTTATCGAGGAGGAGGCAGATGGCGTGGAGGTCGTTGATGATGAGGAGGAGCCCAGGAGAGATTCAGAGCTGCAGAGACGAGAGAGGGGAGGGAGCAGGAGGTGGAGAAGGGGGGCAGAGGTCAGACCCAGTACCGGGTCGGTTAGGGATGAGGCGAGAGAGGAGGAAAGGCGTTGCCACGGCGACCGCAGGGTCAGGAGGAGCTCGAGTGAACGCCGGCGTGGGCGCGTGGACGCAGAAGAAGGTTTGAGCTCAGAGGAGGAGCAGGAGGTGGAGGAGCTGACGGTGGAGAGGAGAGAGGAGAGGCCACATCGGCGAGCACCACAGCGTAGCCAAAGCCTCCTGTGCAGCAGCATGGCTTCAGCCAGCAGGGCTAGGTCCACACACGCACTACCAGGTAACACCCAACAGGGGGAGGCAACTCCCCAGCCGGCAGAGGGGAACCTTCCTACCTCTGTGTTTGTTTGTGTGTGTGTGTGTGTGTGTTTTTCTCCATCTATTCCTCTCATCTTCCCTCAATCATGATCAAATTGGGGCCTTTGAGGTGTGACTCAGTGTGGTCGGTTCTCTCGTGTGACGTTTTCCTGTTCCCTCTTGGTAACGTCGGTCCCTTCGGCCCTGAAATCATCATCTGGGAAATGACTTTCAGTAATCATGCTTTCATCTTCATGGCGTTTGTTTCGTCTGGGTCCGTAGAGTAGAAGTTCCACATCTCCATTGTAGCTGCTCTGTGTGCCATCGTCTCGTTCCGTCTGCTCTCTCCATCTTTGTCTCATCTTTTGCCGTGATTCAAGTGTTATGGCTTTGAGCCTCTGGTTTCGGTACTTTCTTTAGATTTTCTGGTGAATCGGTTTACTGCAGAACCTTGGGTTTCCTTTCTTTTCGGTCCATCCATGAACCGTGTTCAACCTCTTCCACAGGAGCGGCGGTGCAGTGTCTGGACCTGGTGGAGCTGCAACAGGTGCTCCGAGATGAAGAGCTGGCCCGCAGACTGCAGGATGAAGAAGACCGGCTGGTGGTGGTGAGGAGGGTGAGCAAGGTTCCATTTGTAAAAATTATAAGCCCTATTATACTCGTCATATGACAAGAGCTCAGGCAGGATACACAAGTGAAATTGGAAGTGATGAAACAAAACGAAACATGAGCTGGCAAAATTTGAACTGGAACTTTATAGAAATGAAGATGATAAATGGGTTCTCTATCCCGATTGGATGAAATTGGTGTCCCACCAAAAAAAACTGAACAAAAACACTATCAATAATGGAGCTTTAACTTTTTAACAAAACACTTTTTTTTAAACAAAAAATATCACTTTTATCACAATAGCACTTTTAAGTCATTCAAGAATGAATCTGAGAATTAAACAAAACTAAAATAGCAGTAAAGAAATCCTGAGTCCTTTGGTCCGAGACCGTGTCTTGAGACTGCTCTCCAGTACTACAGCCGTATAAATAAAATGTATAAACACACTTTGAGGTTTCAAGGTAGAAGGATTGACATGCACTTGGCAGCATTCCCTGATGAAGCATTCTCTGATGTATTTCTTCCAGAGCCCTCAGCCCTCCTCGTCTTCACGCAGCTCTTACCCAGAAGGAGACTTCAGGGTGGCTCAAGTGGCCCAGGATGAGGTGAGATGATGTTTATCACACTGCAGCGGAGTGCTGGGCAATTAACCGACATACTGTATTATCGAAACCGATATTTAGAACCAATAACCGACTTAATCTTTAAACAGTTTTTTCTTTTATACATTTTTTGAATTTCTTATATATCAATGAATCGACATGAAGGAATTCTAAATCGCTAAGTCTGATTAACCACTTAACCATGTAATACATTGTTGTGGTGTAAAAAATAGATATTATAAATATTGTAGTGTATCTGCTATTTGCAAGACAAAAGTTTGAAATCGAGATATTGATTTGAAGTCATGTCACCCTACTGTGGCATCATTACCTTGAACTACCTTAGTGAGTGTTCATCGATCAGTATGCATATCAAGTTGTTGAGATGAGAAGAGCGTAATCCGTTGCTGATCTGCACGCTAACAACATGTTGCAATGTGTTGAGACATGTCAACAAGCGACACCGTCATGCGATGGATTATAAATTAAGCTGCAGATAGATATACCTTTATTGATCCCACGAGGGAAATTCAGTTGTCATGGCAGTTATGAAACTCTAGCCTGATTATCAGACTGAAGCTGCGTGGAGCTTCAGTCTGAAATTGGCTCCAGTGTCGGGGATTACAAAGGGGAGGGGATTAGAAATTCCCTAAACCAATCCTAAGGGATCCCCACGCCCACCTCCGCCTCTCATTGGACAACGCATTTTGTATCGGAGAAGTCTTAGGTTCACATTTTAACTCCAGACCAAGAGGCAATCCACTCAGAGAGTGGGCGGGGTCTATGGTATGGAACCAGGCTAATGAAACATAGGAGGACAGATGGAGAAAAAAGAGAGACGACTAAGAAACGGATTTGTATCAGCTATTAATAAGTTATAAATGTACATAAAATATGAGCTATTAAGTTATAAATGTACATAAATGTATATGATACAATGAATGTATATACTGCACCGTACGTGTACAGAGTGGCAGACAGATGTTTTGAGTGTTGAATGTCTAATGGACCACAATGGAAACAAGCCTTTGACTATTTTGTGTCTCATGCATTTGCCATTTTTTATTGAATGTACTGTACTGCTGTAAACGTGTCAATAACATATTCAATCAATCAATAAAAAGTCTCTGCTTTTATCCAACAGGAAATTGCGAGATTCATGCAGAAGAGGGAAATGACGTCGAAGCGTCGGTCCAGAGAGCTAGAAGGCCCAGAGTCTTGGCCAGAACACAGAGAGACCATCAGTCACTATGACAGAAGAGCTTCCAGAGAGAGACAGGTGAACTCACAGTCTCGACATTCCAGAGAGAGACAGGTGAACACACAGTCTCGACATTCCAGAGAGAGACAGGTGAACACAGTCTCACATTCAATATCCAAGATTTTGTGGCTGTTGGGCATACAACTTGTCCAAAACTGTTACTTTTCAGGAAATGTAAAAAAAAAAGAACCAGTTTTCCAATGGATCTAATGTGATTAGTCACAACCTCTTGTTAATAGTCTTCATTTGCACATTTTTTTATAAAACCCACAGACACACTTAAGCAATTTGACTTTGCGAAAATCTACAAGCTCACTTAGCTTGTAGATCGGCTATTTTCGCTACTTCCACTCTTGCACGACGAACTAGGGCATTCATTTACATGAGAAGTTTAAATTATGGATACATGAGGTTTCTGCCTGACTGTGACAATTTGTATTTATGTGTCATACAAGTATACAAGAGCATTTGGAGTCCGGTATGACCATGTCATTACACTGTGTGACAACCCTGGGGTTGTCAGGGGTACTATGGTTGTCAACTGTTCTAAGGCAAACACAGAGGAGTGAGTGCACACCAGCGTTGATGAGGTGCTGACCACGGCAGATTATAGTTGATGTCAGGAAACCAACGTTTCAGCAAGATAGTCTTCCTCAGGAAGTCTATTTTGTAGAAACGTTGATTTCCTGTATTTTTGTAATACATTTTTGCATCGTGGCTAAGAGTTGTGCGGCCTCCTCCTTCTCCTTATGTCAACTGTTATAAGACACATACTGCATCTGCCACAATGCTCAATATATATATATTTTTGTCATCAAGACATTATGAAACCCAAAACAAAATCATATACATGTTAGGAATATTAGAAACGTTGGGCATAATGAATGATTTGGGGTCATGTGGAAAGCAGTCCATTTTCCCACTTGGCAAACAATTGCCATTTCTGGTGAAAGAACATCATGAGTGATAAGATGACAGACATCCTTATTTGGATATAGCTCCTGTTGCAAGTGTTGTACTATTTATGACACTTGACGAAAAATGTGAATGACACACCAGAAAAAAAGAGAAATACATACTCGAAATAGACAATTGCCTTTTCTTATTTTTTGGCAGGGGGCTTTTCCCATGTTTACCCACATTTACGCACTTTAATTTAGGTTTTACTACTTCCTTGGTTCTGCATTTCAATGTGGAAGTGGGTAAAACATACATTCTGAATCACTTATAACTCACTTTACTGCAAACTATGACAATGTGAAATTTCACCATACATACAGTATGTCACTTTGACAAGTTCACAATAAGTTCACAATAAGAACATGTGCATACCCTACTCGATGTAGGGACATTTGTTCTGACTGGGTCCTGCAGTTCCATAGAAGATTAAGTCATACATCACTATCTCAACTACACCTAGCTTTCTTGTAACAGTTTGCTCATACACACACATGAAATGCCATAGGAAGTATTATGTTACACTCTTACACTATGTTACAGTGAGAGGTGCTCTCTGTATCCAGCTTTTGTGGAGGAGCACTGTGAGCGCCATGAGTAGAAAATAGTTCCAACTTTTATAATTTGTTGGGGGGTATATTGTATAGGATCAATATTTCACATTGTAAACAGCAAATGCTTTAAAGTTAAATACAAGAAATACAAATAATAATTGATTCAAATAATTGATTTTAAATATATATAAAATAGTGGCTTTTGACCTAAAGGTGCACTAGAAGAAAGGTCATGAGGGTCATCATCCTCAGTAGGCTTTATATAATTCGATTTTGTGATATCTTTTGTGCAATTGGAAATTTTGCCTCAAGGTGGTGTTAGAGGAAATGCCATGGGGTCACCAAGTCAGTAGAGTTAATCCTTTAGGGAGCATGAAGGTGCTCTCAGAGTGCAGGCTTTCAGTGTTTATTCTAGGATTACAGTTTTTTTCTTTCAATTTTTTCTACAATTTTTAAAACAGGGCTGATTTTGTCAAAACTCGACACCCAATTCACACAACCACAGACTCCAGTAGCAGAACAAATAAGATCTTAGGCAAAATGAAACCCTTAATTCAAAACAAACTATACTGTATGCTGTGCTGTGCCACAGGGCCAACGAGAGAGACTGGATTCCGAGGGTCTTCCTTCCCCAACGGAGGACTACTCCCCAGAGAACCAGCCCCCCAGCCCGATCTCCACCACACCGTAAGTGTCCTCCACACCTCCTCACACAGTCAGCTGATGCCAGCTGTTCCATGTGCCAACATCACTCTCATTGTGCTGGAGCCAGTGTCTGCCTGTTGGCTTTGTTGTACCATTGTTCTCCGTGGGGGGGAGGAGCGTCGTTGTGTGTGTTTTATTAGACTCGGCAGGGATCAGAGCCGTTGATATTACTATTAACGGATTTAAAACAAATCATAATAACTGCATTGTGCCATGTTGTGTTAGAACGAATCCTTGATTCTGATTGGCTGGTTTAGTAGAAGTGATAAAACACACTATAATATACTCCTTATATCATCTTATATCAATCACGGGTGTGTTGTTTGTTTCTACAATGATCCAGTGTATCGTGGCTGAACGAGGTACGGGGAGCGCTTGCTTTCCTTACAAGCCCCGGCCGTGCGGGACTTCTAAGCACCGCCCACGTAGGACAACAAGAGCGTCGGAGATACTCGGCTGCGCCTCGTGTCTCACTACACCCCTCAGCCATTATAAAATGCACTGTAAACTGCAACCTCTAGTGGCTTGTTGCTTTAATCTACAGTATACAATACACAATAGAAGCTATGGCTATTTGAAGGGTTCTTGGCATGGAAACGTTTGGGAACCCCTGTTCTGACTGACGTGTTTTTGTTTGCAGACAAGTCCAGCATATCAGAAACATCGCTGAGGAGCTGGACCCGACCTTCAAGTCTCGGACACAGAACAAGGATAGCCCCAGTGTGGGACAGACAGGTAATGTCAACATGACACGTAGAAAAACACCAGGCTCGAGTCACAATCGGAAAACACCAAAGTTCAGTCAATTCAGAGAACAGTTTTGCAAATAAAAATGTCTCATTGGTGAAGGGGCATTGATGGAAGTCAAACAAGAAATGTACAATGTTGTTGACATAGGCATTTTGAAATAAAGAAAATTAAGATGGACTGGAATGGAATTTCAGAATGGACCTTCTGTTATACTAGTTAGGTCCAGGATGTGGCCAGAAATAGAGGAGGATTTTGCATGTTCGGGTTTGTTTTAAATTCGGATTTGTTTTTGGTGATATTGTCAAGTTTATTCATAAAGCAGCTGTTGACCCAAAGCGCTTTCCAAAAGACCAATAGCAACATATTTTCTATTTACCAATAGCAATCATTTACAAGCAATAATAAAGCCTATAACGTAAACTAAAAAACAAAGCAACAACATGTAATGCAATTGAGGAGGAGACACATCACTGCTGACCCGCTGCTGCAGCTGGCTGCCACTGAGCGCCCGCTGCTGCTGTTATCAATGTATTTACAGCTGGATGTTGAAACATTTAGCTCATTTACCTGAGGACTGTTATGGACTGTCTTTTTGTCAATGTAGGCCCGCCCTACCAGTCACTTCCCCTCCCTCACCCTGGCCTACCTGATTTCATGGAGGAGCCCACCTTCATCCCCCCCACCAAGAGGCCCAGTGACAAATCGGCACGCAACAAAGCCAAAGAGAAGAAGGAGAACTGTAAGCAGCAGTAAAAGTCACAGTTGGAGATGCAACACTTTTGGAACACAGACGGCAAGCAACACTAGAGAACATTTAGAGAGCACTTCTGACACCACTTCACACTCCTATCCCAGTTGGAAAATCTTCATAGGTTAGTTCTCTGTACTCCAACTAGCACTTTAACCAGTCAAAGAATTGAGACTGGGGAGGAAGTATTAACCAACCTATTGTGGGCAATGGGCATATCATAATTGTCAAACATTTGGCAAAGAAATTGCTTATCTACAAGCTTGTAGATTAGCTATTTTCAGTAAAGCGATTTGGTGTAGAGCAAGCCCCCAGAACCGCGGTGGATTGGTGAAGCTGCCGTCGCCTGGTGGTCAAATCTGGAATTGCAAGACTTCCGCATTTAAAACGCTACTGCGCATGCTTTTACTGTTTGAAAGCACCTGCTCGGTGCTCAAGTCTTCGCATTTGAGCACCAAAATGTGGTGCCCAAATGCAGAAGAAGAGGATACTTCCGGGTGCTTCATGCGCTTGTGAGCAACTTCATTGAAATGAATAGGTGTGGGCGGGGCCGTCCATTCTCTAGATGTATTATAACTCTGTGGTGTAGAAGGGGAAAAAAGAAGGGGGCCAATGATAGACCCCTGGGGGACCCTGGTCAACGAAGTAGAGGAGTTTTAAGTGGTTAAAAATAAATATAATGACAACACTATGAGTTAACTATTAGGCCTCTCCTTTTAGAAGTAACTGGTTTATTGAAGGATTCTCTCAAGCCGTCAGTGTTGGCAAGAGTTTAAATTAATTAGTTTTAAATTGCCGCTGAAACTGCGCTTTAGTCACCCGCATTGTGTGCTTGACTTGTGTGGGCTCTCAGCTGTCAATCAGCTCAACCCAGCTGTCAATCGGGCAGCTCATCCAGTGCCAGTAGCTTCTCCGGTGGTCCATTCCAGCTCTGAAACGTTCTTCAGAGCCATTCTTGGGAGACCCCGTGCGGTATGGCTGGATGGAGGTGATTCGTCTACTAAGTTATATTGGTTATAAATTTAAGTTTTCATTAAGTTGCACAGGAGACATTCATTATCGAAGGTGCTTTATTTGTAAGAACAAGCTTTGTAAGTGAGCTTTTATTTTGAAAAGCACTGTGATAAAAATGCCCCACTAACATCCATTCACAAAAACAGTATCACTCTGAGGATTATGCTGAAAGTACTGCTGTGTTTCTGAGAAGTGATAAATTGCTTCAGTATAAATTCATCATAAACTGTCCTGGGCTTTCCCTGGTGCTTTGTACCAGCGTCAAATGTCATGTCATTTAATGTCTCAAATACAGCGTTGTTAAAGGCACACAATTAGAGTGTTGTTAAAGTTACACAATTGGCAAGTCTTGAGAGACTAAACTATGTTTGTAATTCATGAAAACTTTCCCATGCACGTGAGTGACATGGTTATGGGTCACCCCGCCTAGAGACGAGCCTCAGGCAGAAGTTCCTCTTACTCAAGGTATTTTGGCAGTCCGTCAACCTGCATATTATTTACAGTACGTCAACTGCATATTTTTTACAGTACCACGTGACAATCGGCTGAACAAACTCAACCCTTACTTGTAGTCAAATTTGATTTGCATAGCAGCACACATTTGACTTTGCAAAGTAAAGTCGGTGTGCTTCCCATTAAAATACAAGACAAAATGATGTCAGCAGAGTTTACTTTACAAGGCCTGTACCTGATGATCTGAGAGGTCAGATAGCAATAGTAATCATTGCTGTAGTGCATGGGTCTTCAACAGGGGGTCTGGAATCCCTAGGGGGTCCTTAGAGTTACTACAGGGGGCCGCCAAATCTTTGTGATGGGAGAACAAAACAACTTTTTGTTTTAAAAAGATGGTGAAAAAAAAGAACACTTACAGCACCTTAAGTGCCTTGAAAATGATACAACACTGAAATAAATTCTGTATTGAATCGGGAGTCATTGAAGTGATCTAAGTATACAGTAGGGCTTATGTATTCAGCTTTTCTTAACCCAGTGAGAACACATTTTGAATAAGCTGGAGTCTTCTATAGTCTTTACGGAGAGGGCATTACAGCAATTGTATTTATTGGAGGTGAATAATGCATGGACCAGTTTTTCAACTGTCAAACTGAGACATTCAAGATGCTGATGGTTTTGGAAATGATAAGCAGCGGTCAATCGTTTTACTGATTGCATCAATAGTTTTGACCTCCTCACTGGGGTTACTCTGCTACAAGATCTCAGTGTTTTGTTCAGCTGTAGAAAGTTCTGGGACACATCCGGTGTTTGATGTCATTAATGCATTGCCGGGCTGGGTGATGTGGACAACATCGAATATGATGACATTTTTGACCAAATACCTCTATCGATATTGGGACGATAATATCGCATTCTGACGATAATATAAATTGTCCTTTAAAGTTTTTCAAAAATGGGCAATCTACAAGCTCACAATGCGGTGCCCGCTGTGATGCTTTGTTTTTGACAAATTTTAAAGTATAAAAGGCTTCAGCTGAAAAAGCTTAAACATTCAGAGACGAGACTGTTGACAATATTATGATAGGCAAAATTCCAGACGAAAGCTAGTCTCATCACAACATCGATACACTATTACCCAGCCCAACTAAGTAACTAGTTTATTTACTGTACTGAGGTTATCAGTTAACGGCTATCTGTACACTACACTGGTTATACAGTAGATCTGTTAGTCCTGCTTTAACCTCCCTTAGTTATGTCAATCTGCACATGTAAATATATCCAACCCATCCTTATAGCTATATTATTGTTAGTTGGGTTCGATCATTACCGACCCAGTCATTAAAACACTATCTCTTTTAGTGATAGTGGGTTTTTCTTCTTTTTTTTTTTTTACCTTGCTGTATTCCTTCCAAAGATATTTTGTATTATTATTTTTCTGCCCAGGCTGAAAACACAACATGCTATATAGTACATTAATTTTGTTTGTTATTTATGTATGATTATACTGCACTGTTGTTTATATGTACTAGTAAGTGTTGTTTTCTTGAAGAAAGTTGTATTTTCTGCATAAAACTAACACAAATACAGCATCAGTGTTTTTGTTAACCTTTCTTTAATACAGTTTAGTTGAAAACATTTTCATGTACAGTCTTGAAAATTATCATAATGGAAAAAAAATACACAAAGGTTCAGAGTGATGATGTCTCACATAAGACACAAAAACTGCATAGGAGAGTGCATAAGGAAACTTCAGTGTAACTAAGCGGGTGTATCAAAGTAGTAAGACCTCCCCCACATGCTTCCCTCAATGGTGTTTGAAGACCTTTTGTAAGACCACGTCTACTCTGCAGTGCTCAGTGGTGGAAAAAGTTAAAAAAAATGTTTTACTTTTGTTTAATTATTTGTTTAAGTGAAAGTATCAATACTGCAATGTAGAAACACTCTGTTGTAGAAACACTCTGTTTGACGAGCTCGTAGATAGGCTATTTTCAAATAGTCGGACTAGAGTTTAATGTATGATTTGTAGTAATAATTAGAATCTACAAAGTAACTAGTAACTCAAGTTTTCAAGTAATTGTATTGGCGTGAAAGCGCAATATTTGCCTCTGAGATGTAGTGGAGTAGAAGTAAAAGTATTGGAAATACTCAAGTCAAGTAAAATTACCTCTAAATTGTGCTTAAGTACTGTACTTGAGTAAATGTATTTAGTTACTTTCCACCACTGGCAGCGCTATGAAGGGATGTACGCTACTACTGTAAAACTGAAAGTGGTCTATTTCCACCTACGCTACACTATCTGTGAGTGGGCTTCCTATTTCCACCGTACGCTACACTACTATCGCTGTGGGTGGGCTAAGATTTCCACCGTCCGTCCGCCCACACACACACACACACGCAATGACTGCGTGACACCTCTTAATAGGTGAGGTGTTCCATTTCAAAATAAGGCTACGCCTGCTACAATACAGAATACAAATGTGACGATAAAGCCTACAGTAGGTCTGTCTGCCCACTCCAGTGTTTGTAACTGAGAAATGTAAACGCATGAAGAGGTGTTTTCTTTTTTTTTTTGTCTTCATGTGAACCCTCACTGGGTGTTTCTGTGTAAGTGTGCCACGTGTGCATGAGTCATTTTTGTCCTTTTAAAGATTCCATGATGTGACACACACACATCAAGAATGTCATCTGACAATGACATCATTTTCACATGACGAGTCAGGTTTATTGTATCTGCAATTAGACCTCAGACTTTTACAGATATTAAGAACATCCAGAGCCTTGAGAAACATCTGTCCTTGGAACACTGGAAATTGAATCAGCATGCATGTCTCAACTCTTCCTCCTCAGTAAACCTTGGATCGTAATAAAATATGTCCAGTCATACAAAAATGGGGAAGCTGATGCTTTCTAACTAGGTTAGTGGTTATCCATTTACGTGACCTCAAAACAGCCTCTAGATAAGGGGGAAACTCCCTGCCAAGTATCTCAATGGTGATCCCTTGCGATACAGGGCAGGAATTCCTATTTGTATTTTACTGGTAATGAAAAATTGGGACAGCATACTGTAAGTAACCCCCCTTTATCGCTCCAGAGTAAAACGAAAGGAATGAAAACTCATTCCTTTTGTTTTGCCCAGAGAAATGAAATTAATCCACTTTCAAATTAAATTCAATGAATGGTTTATCAATAAAATTAGACAATTAGGGATGTGAATCCTTTGGTATTGATTGTTGGGTTCACGATTTTATCCAAAATCAATTCTCAATATGGGAGCTTTCAGGAGCTACTCAAGTCCAGTGTGCCAAATTATTGCATGAAATCAGAGTAAAGTGTGTGTGTGTATTAGATGGGATAAGAGAAAAGGTGTTGTTATATACTGATTGTAATGCACACATAATGGTAACATAATGCTAAACATTGTACTTTTTAGTATTACATAATTCTCAGTAACAAGTTGCTGTAAAAAAAAAATGCTGTTGCATAAATACAATTGTTAGGCTTAGGCTATCTGCCATGGAGAATTCTTTTATCGATTTGTACGTTTCAACATCGCAGAGGATAAGAAATGTAATTTTAGGTGAATCGTCCCCCCCACGTCTACCGACAATGCTATGTGTCGGTGAATCGTCCCCCCCCCCCCACGTCTACCGACAATGCTATGCGTCTGTGTCATTTGTGTCGTACATTGATGAAAGGCTGAATTTTAAAAGACAAAGTAGGAGGTATGAAGAAGACGACAGAAAACCCCGTGGTCTGTTTTTTACGCGCAGCAGCCCTCCCACCTGGACTGAACATTCATACTGTACCACCCTAACGCTCACGCATGCAAATGTCACAGGTTGTTTTTCACGTTAGTATAGAGCTGTTATGTACTGAAAATGAGCTACTTGAATAACACTACATTAGTAATGTAGCAGTGTGCCACCAATATTGTGTGTTCATGATCATATTCACAGCTATTTAGCAACTCATTGTAGCTCGATTTAACAAAGATTTAACAATTGATTTCAATGTGGGACACTATTGTAAGACGATATACAGTATAAAATAGGGCTCAAAGGGGTAGGAAACTTATATGGTAGTTAGTTTTCCAGTTCAGGTTAAAAACTACAGCAGTTTAAAAACATGGCAGGTTAGTAAGCAACACAACTGCAGCTGATAAGTGAATAATGGGTGTGTACCAATATGCTATAGACTAGTCCTAAATCTATCGTATACATTAATAATTTGATTAGTGCTTACATCATGGTGTACTAAATTATAAGGTCACCACCTGCAGACTTTACCCTGCTGAAGTTGTTTAACCTGAACTGAAAACAAACTACAAAAGGGTTTAATCCCCCTTAAAGTGGTTAAAAGAAAGAAAAGAAAAGTCATACAGAGGTTGTCTCCAACCTTGGCTGAGGAGAGCGAGGTGTATTAGTTTACACTGTTATTTCTGCGGTTAGATAAGGATTACACAAAGAGGTACTGTGTTGTACCGTTTGAAGCTCTAATCCTCCCTTTTGGCTTCAGCCTTTTGTTAATAGATAATGGTGGTGATGCCATCCTGTTTTTCCCCTTCAGAATTTCCGCTCCCTCCCCTTCTCCACATAATTATCCTTCAAAACATTCTCTCTCCTCTCTTCACAGTAGCTTTCAGTTTTCATAATGTATGCTATGAACCAGTCCAGTGTGGTTTTTTTTTGGTGCTTGTAAAGCCAGACGAGAGGGGGATTCTCCAACACCGTCTGAGAGGTCCACCAATGTAACAGCCAGTGTTCGGGCGGCGGGGCACATCCAGCGGTACGCACGCCACCCACGTACGCTCCGCAAAAAAAGAAGAACTAAACCTAAATAGGTGTTTGCAGTATGTACCAGTCCAGCCTGCTTTCCATTAGTCTCTCAAGCTCTCTTCCACAGTCTTTGTATGCTGCAGAGAGTCTGCCTATAACTCCACATCGCAAAAGTTGTGACAGGAAGCTGTCATCTGCTTGTCATTTCCGTTCACAAAAAGATGTCTTAAAATATCTTTCAAATCTATTTTTGAATTCCCATTTCTGCTAAGCAGTAAACTGTTTCTTTTTGCTATGGGACTTATTACTCGACTGCAAAGGCTAAACGAAACGGAAGTTCGCCTTTTATTTTCTACGCATATTCAGCGCTTCCAACATACAGACTGTTAGGCAGAAACATTTGAGAATCATGTGAGCCAACAGTCTGTCTCGAGAGACTAGCTTCACATTCATTCACACAATGAGTTGTGTTTTGGAATCCTTGGAGGCCAAAGACTCTGTACTGCTACCGTGTTCCACCTCTGGCTCGTGATAACTGCTCTCTGTCGCATCGCAGGTTACAATCAGAGTTCTGGGCTGATCAGAGGGGGTCAGAGGTGTTCTGGAGTCATCTGAGGGGGACAGAGATGTCCTGGGAGCATCTGAGAGGGACAAAGACCATATGCATTAGGGTTGGAGAAAATGAAGCTAAAAAAAACACATCAATACAACATAGGCTAATAAAAAATATATCATCTGCTATGTGTTGCTACATGTATTCGGGACAGATTTACCTGAATAAGTAAAATGGTTAGAGTCATCTCCTTCAGGAGATCTTATTATCGTTTTAGGAACCCATTTCGTCTTTCTTTTATGGATGATTTTGACGGCCATGATGATCCAAATGGCCATGAACGCCACACTAGGAACAAGCACACAGACGAGCACTGGCCAAGTTTCTTCTGTGTCACCTGGTTTATCTTTTCCAGCTGGTAAACAACAGGGGTGATAAGAGAGATGTTTATTTGAAATTAGGGTTGGACAATATTGGTACAATCAAATATCACCTGTATTTATATTGTGACGATAAAATGTTGTGACAATATCCAATTTTATATATTCGATGTAATATCAATATATTGCCCAGCCCTATTTGAAGTTCATCAAGACACAGTTTTACGCAGAGCAACAGCTTTGTCTCACCAGGTCCAGATGTCTTTACAGTTGTAGGAGCCATAGGAGGCGTCACAGTTCTAAGAGCCATGACATGTCTTCTACACTTGCTATCACTAACTGCATTCCCCTGGGTCACAATGTATTCATCAGGATTGGGACACCTTGGAAAGAGGAAATGGATGCGTTAATAGATCACTTACAGGGAAACTCTGGTGATTTTTGCAGGGGAACTACAGTAGCCTCTAGTGTACAGTACCACACAACTGTCATTAAATCAGGAGAAGCTTGTTCACCTGGTTGTCCAGGGTTTACACTTCTGGTGAATTTGGTCGTTGAAGGTTCCACTTCGACACCCACTGCAAGAGCCTGTTGACAGAGTTTACATTACACTTTAGTTTTCACTGGTATTTCACTGCAGCACATATTTATCTGAACATAAAATCACAAGGTTACAGTTATGGCAATCGAAAGTCATAAAAAGCAGATTACTTTATTTATTAGACTTTATTAGATTAGATTTCAGTATGTCAAAGGCATATTGTAATTGCAATGGTTATAATGATGACTACTTTTATTGCGTAAAGTAGGCTTGCCATGGTAAGAAAGTCATGCTTGTTGTTTGCCTGTGGAATTGCGTATATTTTGTATGTTTCTGTATTTTCATTAGACTACGACCTTTTATCCTGCCATTTAATATCCATCGTATTCGACGTAAATTATAGTACATTCAAATATAATTTGTAGTGTTCTTGTAGTGTTATTTTGCAAGAATAATGTGGCGTTGTCACAAAATTCCAAGGCCCACCAGGACTTGCCTCACGGCACACCAGTGTACCTCAGCACGTCATTATACTATGTTTTAAAATGTAATGTTTACTAATATTGTGTCATTAGTTTGTCTTACGTCCGGGTGCAGGTTCAGGCTCCTCTCCTTTACCACACTCCTGTACACAGAATGAGCAGGCATCGTTTCCACATCGGAGTCCTTCTCTACAACCACACACCGTGTCCGTAGTGCGCGTGCACGGTTTCTCGGGGAATTGATCACCTTCACAACAGACAGACAAACCATCATCATCGTCAATTGTAAAGTGCAGTGATTCTCAACTTTTTGAATTTCAAGGACCCCCAATTTGATATGCATAAGTTGGCTACCATGCATGCAGTATGTATACAGGCCATTTTATTTTTATTCTATCTCTGGCACCCTAGTCTACTTTTTAGTCCTCATTGACTTACATTGTACGGTAAAACAGCTCTCAAAGTCACTCTTTTAGCACATAAACGAACGCAAACAAAGTTGATTCAGACAATATAGAACATCACCAAACCCAGTACTGTAAAATCCTCAATGTTAATTTAACTCTGAGAATTTACAAATGGACCTGTAAGGGTCCATTCGGTTCCATTTGTACACTCTCAGGAGTTACAAACGGTCCATTTGCAGTTGAGAAACAGTGGTATAGTGAATATGTTTTTGGACATGTGAGGAGAAATCAAGACTCCAGAACTCAACACCATCTGAAGACATACCAAAACATTGTGTACATCTGTAACATCTTGGCTCTTTAGGGCCACGGCTGTAGTACTCGTCTTCACACGGAGTACAGAGGTCCTTCGGGTCTGGTCCACAACGCTTAAACATACGATTTCCTAGACAGAGAATTCAAACATGAAAACCATGACGGAACATTGAAAACGATTACAAATCTTGCACAATGAACTGTGGTTTTGGTCTGGTAAGGGAATGCGTAAGTGTAGTCCCTAATCATACTGTATAATGTACATTATTCAGACACGCTTTCTTTGTTGTGGTATTATCTGAAACCAGAAGTTGGTTACTGACAGCTACCAGACAGGAACTGTTCAAAGATCTGTTCAGGACCTAGATTATTAGAGTATTGGATATAGGCTACACCTGCGGGTGTATGAGGTTATTCCTCATGTTAAACTATGGCCTGGATCCTCTATTCGTGGAATTATATCTTCTAGTACAGCGGTCTTCAACCTTTTTCCGACGTGAGAGAGATGAAGCAGGGACCCCCACTACATACTGTATAAAATTGTATTGTAGATTAAACTTTTTCATAGATTTCATAGACAGCTTCCTAGACTTGTTTGGCAGCGATATCATCAGTGTACGTTGGATTCATGTTAATGTGTATTTTCAGACATTTAAACCCTCAATACTTGTAAACTGTCCTTTCACTCTGTACTTAGTCTGCTCTTTTTTCCTCTACACCAAACTTCTTTGTTGAAAATGTATATTTTCGGCTAAAGTTCTCCTCAGAATAGGGATGCTAGGGTTCAGGTGGTTAATGCAACAAAAAAAATCCTATGTATATTGTTGACATTATTAACTTGGCGAATGTTGAATTTAAGGTTTTACAGTTAATTACATGTAGAGAAGTACTTTCAAAACATGGCAATGCAGTTATCTGCCCAATGAGAGTTGCAAGCAGACTTTATTATACAGTTAACATATAACAAGTATGGGTTACACAAGTAAGTTCTCCACACTTTAGTGCAGTGGTCCTCAGAGTGGGGTCCTTGAAGGGGTTCCAGTGGGTCCCCAGCAAAATATGTTAATATACTGTTGTAGCATCATGATTAGTGTAATCACTTTAACCTTATTCTATAGATCGGCCATATTAAAAAATGCCCGATCTACAAACTTGTAGATCTGCTATTTTTGCTATAGGCCTATTTGGAAGATTTGTTTTAAAACTTTGGAATATTTGTATTTCTTTATTTTTACTCAAATATTCCGTGTGGGGGTCCTTGGCAGATTGGGGTCTGCGGCCCAATACATATCAATTTGGGGGTCTTTCACATGAAAATGTTTGAGAACCACTGCTGTAGTGAGTATACATTTTAGCCTATGTGGCATTTGGTTCACTAAATTAAGAGCTTTGAGACCAGCATGAGTGTAACCACTTAAACCCCAGCATCCTTATTGTCCTTAACACAAAACAGAAAATACACTAGTATTGAGCCCTGAGGGACTCCGGTTACCCATATGGGGCTTAAGTTAAGTCAGCTCTGGATGAGATGGTGGATTCACTGTGTCCCCACCACTTCTCATTATCATGTCTACAAACGACTGGCATAGATAAGAGTCCACGTCATAGTTACGTCAATTAATCACAGTACATTCATCTGTTACTTTGGTGGAAAGTAACTAAGTAATTTACTCAAGTAATGTACTCACTACTTAAGTACAATTTTGTATTTAACTTTACATGAGTATGTCCACTTTCTTATACTTATTATATTATACAATTCTACTCCACTACATCTCAGAGGCAAATATTGTACTTTTTACTGCACTATTATTTCACAGCTTTAGTTACTTTGCAAGTTAAGACTATTAATACAAAACATACATTTAACTGATAAATGATGATGGTATTAGGTTAAGCTACCCAGCAGCACATACAGTATTTTAAATAATCCCTATTCACAATCCAGTAATATGATTGTGAAATGGACCTGTTCTACATAATGAGTGTACTTTTACGATTGGTACTGTAAGATACAGTACATTTTGATGTCAACTTTGCATTTTTTGAAATTACGTTTTGAGCACATGCATTTTATTTATAACAGAATATTTCTACATTGTGGCATTTCTACTTCTACTAAAATCAGAGTATTTCTTCCACCACTGCCTAGATCACATCTACAGTGCATTCATCTCCGTTATCATAATGATCAATAGTCCTCATACCTGGGTGGCATTCATCACAGCAGACATCATCCTGTCTGTTTTCCATGGGTGTCCAAATCTTGCATCCTCTCTCAGTGTCTCCAGTGATGCTCAAACAGCCGTGGATGAGCAGACAAGCTCCCAGTGCCCAGCTCATTAATGTCATGTTGTCATGAATGAACCACACAGCTCAGGAACTATAAGCTAGTCAACTAAAATGTTCCCCCTGCTTTAATAATAAATAGGAATATCTACACAAATATTTGTATGTTTTTTTTTAACCTGTAGCTTTAAAGGACAATAGGCCTACATCTAAGTTTCTGATCCTTCTGTAATATAATACAATCTACTCTTAAGAAGATTCAATAATAATACCTTTACTTAGAACAAGGTTCCCCCCTCAATGGCCTCAGCACAGCCGTGTAAAGTGAGTCAACAAAAGCATGTAGGCTATTCAGAGGGGGGCGTGTCAGAGTCAGTGGTGAGTTATGACTCACAAGTAACAACAAGCTACTAGGGGGCAGGAGGCAGGAGGGGGATTTAGTTTAAGACCCTTTAAGCCCAAAAGCCCCTGATTTTTTTCAGTTTTTTGTTTTATCTTGTCTGTCTGTCTGTCTGTCTGTCTGTCTGTCTCTTTCTTTCTTTTTTCTTTTCTTTCTTTCTTCTTTTTTCTTTTCTTTCTTTCTTTTTTCCTAGCAAAGATTGAAACAAAGTTTATGCCGATTATATTAATTTATTTTCATTGACATTCGTTGACAATCAAGGAATATGCTATGACTTCAATGCATACAAGTGTCCTCCTGCGTGTTTGAATGTCTTTTCTATAGTTTATTAGATTATTGAAATTATGAACGTGTCTCTTTCATAGCATCTTAAAAGCCGAGGTGGATGGTGTGCTGTGATGATCGGTGGCAGACACCGGAGCTGTAACAACATCTAACAAGGGGTTGAACTCGTTCTCCTGCTATGCAACAAAAATGTGAATGCCCTACCAAAAGTAGTAAAGGAGTGTAAAACCCTACTCACTCTCAAAACTGCCTTAAAAAATAACTTCAGGAGGCTGCAATTTTCGAAACTGGCCCTAACCTAGCCCCCCCCCCCCCCCCCCAGAACTGTTTACTGTACATATTTTGTTATTTTAGTTTTACTTTTACTTTTAAAATGTCCATATGATGTTCTGCATAGTACTGTACAGTATGTCTCCATGAATTGAGTACGTGGGGATCTCATTTGAAACAAGCCATTGCGGCTTTTATGAGCGATCCATTTTAGCTGACCTTGTATTGTAAACTGTACATCCATGTGCTTTTTCTCTGCAATCTTCTAAATCAAGTATTCAATCAATCAATACCCATAAGCCTCCCTGATCTTCAGCCAATCACAACTGATGTTCACAGTCGTGTGCAGTGTGTCCCCACCAGGTCCCCACCACTGTAGCCAAGTTGTCATTTCAGTTTACAAGTTTCAACTTCCCTCATACGTGTTCCTTAGCCTTGGATCAAGACAGTCATCGGTCATAATATATGACAGACAGTCTTATATCAATGCTAACGTGTTCCTTAACATCTCTTTAGTGTCATTCATCATAGATGGCAAGAAAAGCCTGGTAGACTATTAGCTTATGTCTTGCTAAAGGCCTAATTATCTCACTCTGATCCAATTCCAATTAAGCCTAGTTGACCAGAGTCCCCCTTCGCTTTATACTAGGCCACCTCCTATTATAGCCGATCTACAAGCTCACGCCTCCTATTTTCCCTCCACACCAAGTATCTTTGACAAAAACAACCGATCTACAAGCCCACAGATAGTAACCAAGGTTTTAAAGAACCAGCAAACCCTAGGAAAGGGGGGCCCCCTGCTGGTGGACTTTTCTTTTTTCATGGTAATTTATGGCCCTGTAATATTTATGTAATGTTTAATGGTTTTTTTAACTAACTTGTGTGATAATTAGAATATGTGTGCCCAGCAACGCACACCTTCTGAGTGGAGTTCTTTTTAATGTTGAGCTTGCTTGGAGCGCAGTAATTATAAGTCCACCCCTGCACGTCACATTGCGACACCTGGAGCTGGCAGCTCTGCTTTTTTTGCTGAATGTTCACCCCAGATTAGGGACACTAGGGTTCATGTGGTTGTTGTTATAAGCCTTGTGACTTTGGAAATCTATACAAAGCTGAACAGCTGACTCTGTGTTCAGAACAGTCAGGGATAAAACTGCACCATCACTACTTCCTCTTTGTCACAGCATTCAACCTAGCATCTCTTCTAACCAAGCCTATGCTAGAGCAGTGGTTCCCAAACTAGGGGGATCGAGACCCCCAGGGTCATCCTCAAAAAATATTTTGGGGGGTCCCCAGTTGATTAGCTTAATGTGCAACATTGTTTTCTCACTCAACAATGAACAAAACAACATACAGTAGTAAGTGTATACAGGGTATCTGCACATTTCTAAAGTGGCAATTTAATGACTTTTAAAACCTTTTTAATACCAACTTGTCAAATTACATTAGGCCTCACAATGCCTCGCCTTTTCACGCCTTTTCACAATATTTATCTGAACCGAGTCAAATACATGTAGGCTAATGCCTACAATTCCAAGTGCTTGTCAGGGTGGGGGGTCCCCAGTTCAAATATTATGACTTTGGGGGGTCGCGGGATGAAAAGTTTGGGAACCCTTGTGCTAGAGCATGTTCTTGAAATGTACCTTGGGAACTTTATAGTTCTACATTTTGCTTAATGTACACAGTCCTGTACCCATGATGTTTTTTATTGTTTTTCCTCAATTCTCATAACGCCCAGTCTGCACAGTCCCTGCACCGTCTTTTTTTTTACATTATTATGAAACCCTTGTGGTTCCAAGTCTTGCGTATATGAGCTCTGAACTCAGGCGAGACTTCTGGAACCACAAGAGTTTCAGAACGATCACGTGACCGTCACAGTCTCTGTGCACGTGCAGCTCTCAACTGTCATGTACAGTAGCCTACAGCATGTGTATTGGAGGTGGAATGCCACATTATCCCTGCTGATGAAACATCATCAGCAAAGAGAGATAACTACAATTGCAGTTCAGGCTACTAGTCTAACTCTTGCTTGGTGCTGCTACAGTAGTTAAGTGGTGAATTGATGAACTCACGAAATATGAAAATGATTCACACAATGTTCAAAACATGTGGAAAATATATTTACTTCCTTGGTCTGCCGGCAGCATGCACAAGAAATTTGGTGCGTATGTCCAGTGGTTTACGAGACGGTTGTCCTCGTATGAGAATACTGGGTACTAGCCTATTCAGGAAGGAGAGAGCTTCCACCAAAAGGCCCAACCAAACCCACCATGACCACGACTCGGACTCGCCCCTGCCCAGTGCCCACACTGCACCAAGAAAGAGGACAGTCATACTCGTCCAACTTCTGGTAAAGCTCAGTTTGAAAAAGTTTAAAAATTTCCACTCTCTAATTCTATGCCAATCAGCTGTTCACTCAAACGTCTGGTGAATGAATGAACAATGATGATTCTGAAACAGATTAGGAAAGAGACATCAGCGTAGTGTAAAATGAAAGTGAAACTAATTTGTATGAAATTTCCATTTGAAGCTAAAATGAAAGCTGTAGGATCATGATCAAAAACCAAAAGTGAGTCAAATATCTCTTTCAATCCTGCTGTGAATACTGACCAATAAGAACAGACGTCTGCTAACGTCAAAAAGAACACGTTTCCTTGAAGACTGTGTCCTTGCTTTAGTTTTTTATCCAGGAAATCTGCTGAGTAATGTTGACTAATGATGATGGCCAGGGTTGGATTTGCTGGGGGGGATGGGGAGGGAATCCATGCCTCTGCTTTTGATATCCCCCCTCTGGTCATACATTTTTATGGCCGGTGGGGATATGATTTATCCTTGCTTCTGGTAAGACTGAATTAAATACATACATTTCCCTTTGGGACATGTAGACTTTAAATATATATATATATATATTTTATAACAATAATTTTAAAAATGCCAAATGCTTTACACAATACTAAGGCAAGCTATGTTACATTTCTTTTAAATGTAATTCCATGCACCATTTGTGACAACAGATAGCCACAGCACTTTATTGAATGTTATGTTTATAAATGTAATGTGAAATGTAATTGTGAATTATTGTAAAAACAAATATATCATTAAATTAGGCCTATGTGGAATCCTGACATGCCTTACGTCTTTCATTTGATCATTAGTATGACAAGACTGAAGAAGGGAACACTATTGATAAACAATATACATAGAGAAAGGTTAATTATCTCTTTTTTGACATGGTAACGAGAATGTATTGCTTATTTTTACTGCACAACAGTACAAAAGTATCCCCACAGGTGGGTCACATCATGAAAAGGTTGGGGAATCCCTTCTTAAACTATTGCGCAAGCAGTGAAGTTCCATGAGTGTGATAAATTTGGTAAGTCGAGTCAGATTACATGACTGTGGGTTGATATCTGCATTAAAGGGTGGAACAAAGGTCACTTATGTCATTCTCTGTCTCTCTGTGACTATCAGTCACACACCTTCATTTGATCTGCGTTGCATGGTATCAGAGGTTAGATCTGAACCCCTGCTTTGTTCTATACCTTTCTCTTTACTTCGCCTCCACAGCTGAGGGTGTCAGTGACATCACAGTCACATCCTGCACACGTCATCTCAGTTTCACTTTTATAATGTGGGTGGTCTCTTTTAGGCGGCAGACAGTGTGGAGTCTGTGTGTTTTTTTCTCATGCATGCTAACACCACCAGCCCACTAGGAAAGTCCACGCAGCTTTATTGGTGGCATTGGAAGTTCCCCACTGGGGTGCCATTGTTCACCATCAAAGTAAATGTGTTCTAATGTATCTAGTTATACCCTTCTGTAATGATCGAATATTCAATTTTGTTTTATTTGTCACTCGTACTTATACAGGTGTAGTTATCTCTACGTTATCTCTACGTGAGTTCATGATTATCTAGAAATCGAGAGACCTAGTATCCCTATTCTCGGGATAAACATTCCGAATGTTTGCCTATGAGTGACATAATGTTGAGTCCACGTGCCCGATAGCAGGATGTGGCGATGGACTGGTTGACGGTCCGTTGACGTTGTCTTGCAACTAACCGAGGTGTAAATTTGGTCATAGAAATGTTGGGACAACGTCGTCGATAGGGATTGTTATCTTATATTATTTAATTATCCATCCGAATCCTTATCAACCCCCCTATCAATCCTTTTCTATTATAGGTAGCTGTTGGCAAATTTGTTTTTAATCTGGGGCTCTGGGTATCTTATTTTTGGTGAACTAAAAAAGAACAATAAACTTAAGGTAGGGTAAGTGATATTTTTGGGATTAAAACAAAAGGTCTTTGTGAAAACATTCACCTGCATTTCCAAGGGGCGGATAAAAAAAATGTAAAGCCCCACATTTGCATAGGCCTACTGGGCCCTGATTTGTGCCCACAACTTCGGGGGCAGCGAAATCCAATCACAACCGTGGGCTTGTCTTTGTTTTTGCACTGGCAGATATGTCTGGTTTCCAGGCTATTGTCAACTGGCCTAGTTCAGTTCAACTCATCAGTCACAGCTTGTGACTTGAGCTTGTGAGCCTGTAGCAGGCGATGATATCTCATTAACCACTTAAAACCACTAAAAACTGTAATACTTATTTGAACAGGCCCCCCCAGCAGTCTATACTTGGTCCTATACTTGGACTATACTTGGTCCCCTCCTTTTTCCCTCTGCACCAAATATCTCTGCCAAAAATATCTACAAGCTCACAATGCGTCACAACCAGGCGGCAAGGAAGCTCCGCTGGATCTGAGGCCAAATAGGAAGTAATTATCAGCATGCAGTTCTAATTAATGGCCCAGCAGATGTTGCTATTTCCCCTCCTGCAGAAGCATTTTTACTCCATTCAAGTGAACCTTAGTAAACATTTTTACAAATACTTTGTTTTCAATCGCTAGTTTTAAGTCTTTTTTTCAATTATCATGATATTTGTTTAGTGATTCTCTCTAGGTCGTCCTCAGACGAGCCCTCCATTATTGATTCCATGTCATCCCAATTCTCCATACATCTGTCCAGCTCGTTGGTGCTTTGCGCTCCTGCATCTTTCTTGAGTACATCCACCTATGTTAATGTGGGACGGCCTCATGACCGATGCCCGTATGGTTGGTTCCTACAGCACCAATTTGCTGGCTGGCAGCTCTTGATGTCCTGCTAGTCGCATTCTCCTGGCTGATATTGTCTTGCTCTCACCCTTGGTATTCCCTGAGATTCTTGTTGGTAACATGTGCACTCTTGGTGATGTTGAGTACGGCACAAAACAAGCTGGTGTAGCACCCGTCTAGAGACTTCTGAAGGGTTGGTTTCAGGGTCCAGCATTCACTGCCATATAGAACAGACTCCGTTGCATAGAAGCTCAGTTTGATTTGTCGGGGAGGTTGTTTGATGTTAGAGTGAAGCCAAGATCCTGCTCTCCTCCACTGATGGCCTTTCTGAGCACATAGTCCAGGACTATGATGAAGAGAAAAGGGGCTAGGGTGTGCCCTTGCAGTACCCAGCCAGGATGTCAAACTCCTCACTGTTGTCATCTGGGTTTCACCACCTTGACCCTTGCTCCTGTGTACATGGTCTCTATTGCCCGAAGTAGGTTGGGAGGGACACCATAGGTCTTAAGGATTTTCATCATCGTGCCTCTGTGGATCGAGTCAAATGCCTTTTTGAAATCGATGAAGCACAGTACAGCAGTCAGGTTTTTCTTTTTCCAATGAATGGCCTTCTGGTTCTACCGAGTGAAGACCCGCCCTAGCTGCAGTTGCAGCCAATAGCAGTTGTTCCCGGTTGAAGTTCCAAGATGTTGGATTTAGTTTGCCGAAAAAGTGGCTTCAAAACTGGTCTGTAACCAATGAGTCACGTGACAGTTCCCTTCGTCCATATTTTTACACTCTATAGTCACAACGCTGCTAAGTCGTTCCCTATTTTCACATAATATCCAACTACAATAAGGACGCTACGGTCCATATACTACTATAGTTAACGACAGTACAGTACTACGGTACTGTAAATACTGTAGACAATGTAGTACAGTACAGTACAGTAACAGTACTGCATGTCATCAGGTAACTCAGACTCATACATCCATATCTTCTCAACAAAGGGGGCATATAAACCCCCAAACATACTTTTCTCTTTCAGCATTAAGCTCACGTTCTAGAACGTCCATTCTGTTCAACTAATCTCATATAATCTTCAGTAGAAGCTCATAGGTGGCGTTGATGATGCCCCAGGAGAGGAGCGAGCGATGAAAGTTGAGATGGGCTCCTCGGAACAGCTTGACAACGCTGCCCCCCCTGTCTCTCCACACCGTCATCAGCAACTCACCGAAGGGCCGGAAGGCCCCGCCTACCTGGGCCTGTGCCTGCGACTTCACCACGTTTAATGGGTAGAACATGATCCCGAGGGACGCGCCCAAAGTCCCTCCACACATAAAGTCGTTGATCAAGTGGCCCATCTGGCTGGTGGCCTCTGGGAGCCGCTCTTTTATGGGTCTACGGAGCCCGAAGAAAAGCATGTTGCTGGGACCATTGCGGAGCAGGACTGGGACCAAGCCGCGGTAGCACTCGTTGACCCCGTACTCGGTCAGAAGTGTCCGGAATGTGTGGGATGTGTTGTTGAAGCTGCCATGGTGCCGGTGGTCCTGGAGGAGAGTTTGCACACGCTCAAATGGGGTCAAAGTGGCCTCTGCGGTTCCTGCCAGCGCTGCAGCAAAACTCCGCGTGGCCAGCTCTGGTACGCCGCTACCGGCCGCTCGATCCACCAGCACCCTGGAGAGGTCCTCGTACACGCCGAACATGATGGCCCCGCTGCTGCTCTTCTGGAGCAGTGGAGGAAGCAGGCCTCGGTACAGGTTCCTCAGCCCTTCTCTTTGCAGCTGCTGCACAGCCTCTTTCGCCAGCACGCCGTGAAGCTGCTGGCGAAACAGCACCTTCTGGATGGGGAAGGTCACCACAATGTTGCTGAGACATGCGATGGAGCCGCAGATATAGTGCTTCCCAGGGTCCATGGTGGTGACAGCTATATGGGAGGATCGAAACGCTACAGCCTAAGCCTGCAGCATCACTGGTGCACGTACTGCAGTATTTAACAGGAACTTCACTCTGACTCTGTGGGAGAGGGGGGAATTTCAGAGATGCTTGGCAAAACTGTTAAATATCATTTTGTAATTGTTTATGCTAATGATGATGATCAAACCTCTCGAGTCAAATGGGACTTAATGCACAATAAAACATCACATTTGCACTACGGTACTTGCATGCGTACAGTATGTGTGTCTGACTGCTTTGTATGCCCATATATGGAGATCCCTTAACTCTCTTAAGTTGATTGGTTGAAACACTTATGGCCCATATGGGGATACAAAAACTCCCCCAGGAATCCCTGCATACATGCATGCTCCTTTTATGCACATATGAACTCTCCCAAAGCTGATTGGTGGAATCACATGCCCATATATGGGCAAGTGAAGTCTATTCATAATTTATTTGGTCCATATTTGCTAAAACATTCACAGTATTTAATAGAAATAGCTGGCTGCGTAGAGGGACTGCATGGAGGATTGGTCCACTGTGCCAGTAGGGTTGTAGTTCCCCGTGGAGGCCAGGCCATTGATCTTAGCTCTGCTGCTGAAAGCCTTCTGTGCAGCCTCCTTGTTGGCAGGTGTGCCTTGCCAGGCAGCGAGGGCAGAGGCCTGGAGCGCACGGCCAAAAGAGAAGGTCAGTTTCCAGGGGCGGTGGAGAGGAACCTGGTTGATGGCGTTCAGATTGAGAGAGGCCTCCTCCTCACTCTGTCCTCCGGAGAGGAAGCAGATGCCAGGCACCGCAGCGGGAACGGTGCGCCTCAGGGCAGTGACGGTTGCCATGGCGACCTCCTGAGGGGTGTACTTCTTGGCGCGGGAGTGTCCAGCCGTCACCATGTTAGGCTTCAGCAGCGTTCCCTCCAGGTAGACGTGGTGATCGGACAGAGCCATGTACACTGCAGCCAGAACCTTCTCGGTGACGTGTTGACAACGCTGCAGGTCATGGTCTCCGTCAGGCAGGATCTCTGGCTCCACGATGGGCACCAGGCCATTCTGTTGGCAGATGCTGGCATATCTGGCCAGGACGTTTGCATTTTCTGCAATGGCGAGCGCTGATGGGCATCCGTCTGAGATCTTGAGAACACACCTCCACTTGGCAAAGTCACAACCGTCTTTCTTGTACTGAGCACAGCGCTCAGAGAGGCCGTCAAGACCTTGTGTGGTGGTTTCATCATCTGTTCCATCCAGACTAGCTGTACCTTTGTCCACCTTAATGCCAACAACGATGCCTTTCCCCTTGATGACCTCGGGGAAGAGCACGCCACTGTCTGACTTCTGGTAGAGGGTCTCGTGGAAGAAGATGACCCCACCCACATTTTCGGAGATGGAGGAGTCAGCGGTGAAGAGGAGATCGCGGAAATAGCGACGGTTCTCCTCATTGTTCTCCACATTGATCTTCTTCAGGCGTTTCTCCATGGTGCCTGTGGATTCATCTGCTGCCAGGATTCCCTTCCCTGGAGCCACGATCCTCTGAGCGATGTCAGAAAGCTCCTTCTTCTGCCCTGGAGAGAGTGATGGGAACAGATGAGTCATCTTGATAGTAATGGAATATTCAGCTTGGATCTAGAAGATCAGACAAACAGCCCTTAAAGAACTGGTTGAGAAATTTGGGATAACCCCACATTCTGCCAAGTTGATGCGTCATCAATATGACATCATATTTGTACAGCATGTCATAGAATGGCCTCTAAGTCTGATAATGAGGACTGGTCTAAGTACTCTAACAACAGGTATCAATGTCTTAGTACCTAATACCTGCTGACAACAGGTACTGCATGGCTTCTTTGATTGGGTGAAACACGTGTCATCTTTTGCCCAAATAAGGCGATCCCCAAACTCTCCCAAGTTGGTGCATCATGCCTAGCTCCATTTATTAACCATCAACCTGGCATCCCTATTTCAGACATGCACACCCATTTTCAAACCCCTCCCCCCCACATTCACACACACAAAAATAGCAAAAATAGTGGATCTACAAGCTCCTAATGAGTTGCGTCACAACAACGCATTAGGAGAATACATTTTATGTATCATTTTAAGCTGTTTGTGTTATTGTTATTGAGTGATTTGGCGTACAGTCCAAAGAGACAAATCAAACAAATTAGACTGAACTGAAAAGACACAAGGGTAAGTCTATCTTAAATAGTTAAGTGTGTCTTTTTAAAAGTCTAATAGTTAATTGTGTCCTTTTAAATGTTTATAGTTAAAAGTGTAAAAATGAAGTGTCTTTATGTAAAAGTGGAAATGTAAATGAGATCACTGGAAGGCTCTTGGTGAGACCATTTTATGTGAGGGGTGGGTGTCTTAAATTAAGCACCATATGTTGAGGAAAATGGGTTGTGATGGGTGTAGCCGCTCCTATAAGTGGGGTTGGGACACCTCATTAGTACACCCCTAGCTGTACTGTGATTGGCTGACTCTATTGGCTAACTCTATTCAGCACTGTGATTGGCTAGCGAGACACATGATGAAATGAATAACCTATAAATAGGACTGTGCACTTAAAAAAAAAATCACTGTGATGACCACACCGCTCACTTCACACTGGGTGTGATTTTTTAATTATGTATAAATAAGCCCTATTTCATACTTTCACAAACTTTTAATAGTGAATATTATAAATTTACAAGCTTTGTGATCTTGTAAGATGATTTTTTTAGGATATATTTTTGCCTCTATAGAGCGTGCCAAAATTCCTGAAAGGGGCGTCAACAAGTGTCTTTTGGTAGCGGCGGACATCATTGAGGGATAAAAACCAGGTTGACTTAACATTGCCCAATGCCACGCCCAATGCCAACGCCCCCCATGGTGACGACGCGTTGGCACGCTCAATACAAGCTGCCAGGAAGATTATGAGATTTCTACGTCACTGTCGCCACAGGTAGACACACACACACACACACACACACACACACACACACACACACACACACACACACACACACACACACACACACTCCAGGGGGTCCTCATCTAAATGAGTTATTTCAGCATCAAGATCAACTTGACTGCTTTTATCCTAAATAATTATGTTAAGGCCGGGATTTGAACCTCGGTCTCCCACGAGAGTGTACAAATGGAACCAAATGGACCCGTACACTCTCAGAGTTACACACTCGTAAGGGGCCATTTGGAAACCCCTTAAGGAACCATGAGGGTCCCTGGACCCACATTTTAGAGCCACTTGGTGCAGCAGGCCATATATGTTAGTGCACGGTGGATTTGTAGTGTAGCAGAGTGTTTCCAGTGAGCCAACACGCACAATATCAACACCCTGACCTCTGTTTGAGCAGAATGGAACAGAGCCTTCATTAGTATCATTGGCAACACCTGTGAATGTCTTCACAATATGGCTGCTGTGCATAGAGCCTATATCAGAGTTTTATGGAAACATTAAAACTGGCACATCCACTGGACGGCAGGTGCAGGACCAACATTGTATATATATAAGAAATAATAAAGTCTGCACACTGAAACATTTAGAAGAAGCTCCCAGTCAAGGCTTTAAAAAGCCTTGACTGGGAGCTTCTTTTTTTTTGTGTGTGTGCAGACTTTATTATTTCTTATAGATATCAGACTTTTATCTCATCAGGCTGTGAGCCACTCTGCTACATATACATGATGCAACATGTTGTGAGCTTGTAGATCTGCTATTTACAAAAAGAATCTCGGAATAAATTGGAAAGAAATTGCAATATATATATATATATATATATATATATATTCTTTAACATTTTAACAACACAAATCCTTGTATGGGGGGTCCCTGGCATTAAAACATTTCAAATGGGGGTCCCTGGCATTAAATCATTTCAGATGTGGGTCCCTGGCATTAAAACATTTCAGATGGGGGTCCGTGGCCAAATTCATTTTATTGTGGGGGTCCTTGACATGAATTTATTTTGAGAGCCACTGGTCTAAATGTCCAAGATATCATCATCATCATCATCATCATCATCATCGGCATAGTCAGATAATAGTTTGGGCAGTGGTGTAAAGTAACTAAGTACATTTACTCAAGTACTGTACTAAAGTACACTTTTGAGGATTTTTTTTTTACTTTGCTGGAGTATTTCCCATTTTCAGTACTTTTACTTCTACTCCACTACATCTCAGAGGCAAATATTGTACTTTTACTCCACTACAATTATTTGAAAACTTGAGTTACTAGTTACTTTGCAGATATAAATATATTCCATTATAAAACACATTAACCACATCAGCCCTATTTTATACCTAGGCTATTTTCAAACATTTTAGTACTTTTACTTTTGGTACTTTATGTACATTTTGATGCCAACACTTTTGTACTTTTACTCAAGTAACATTTTGAACCCAGGCCTTTTACTTGTAACAGAGTATTTTTATATTGCGGTATTGCTACTTTTAAGTAAAATATCTTCCACCACTGTCAGAGAATAGTTTGGGTAATATTTCATACATGTGAATCTAAATGTACTTTTTCTTCCTACATTGACCATCTTAATGGAGATAAGATGCTGGTTTCCTTTTCCAGCAGCACTTGGCAAAACTGCTGTTCAGACGCCATCTAGTGTCCATCATCAGACACTACATGTGTCTGACTATGGCTGCTATAAACCAGTGGTTCTCACACTTTTTCATGTCAAGGACCCCCATATTAATGTATGCATTTGGCCACGGACCCCCATCTGGAATGATGTTGTGCCAGGGACCCCCAGAAGAGAAGATGTTAAGAAATTAAACATTATTAAACGTTTCCCACACATTTTCGAGATTTTTCAAAACATTTCTAAAATATCAGTGGTGCTGTGAGCTTGTATATCTGATATTTAATATGGATAAAGTGGTTAAAATGATTGTGATGCTGATGCTGTATTAAATAATTTTGCTGGGGACCCCCTGAGACCTCCCCAAGGACCCCTGGGGGTCATCGGACCCCACTTTGAGAAACAAAAGCTATAGATAAAACAAGTTCATATTGATGTGTGGTTTTAAATAGACAATTTATTCAAATATGTAAATTGTCTCATTAAATATGCACAATTTAAACTACAAGAAGAATCACGTCAGCTGAATGTCCAACATGTTTTATTGTTATTTTTACTCATGTAAATTGAGAATAGATGGACTTTACTTGTAACAGAGTAGCTATGTTTATATTATCACTACTTTTACTATAACAAGTTTAGCATTTGTTCATAATAATGTAAGTTAATATAAAAGTTTGAATATAAGCTACTTCTTCCACCACTCGCCTACTTTCTACTATCACAGGAAGAGAGAGAGAGAGAGAGAGAGAGAGAGAGAGAGAGAGAGAGAGAGAGAGAGAGAGAGAGAGTGTGTGTGTGTGTGTGTGTGTGTGTGTGTGTGTGTGTGTGTGTGTGTGTGTGTGTGTGTGTGTGTGTGTGTGTGTGGCGCGCACGTACGTGCGTGCATGCGTGTGTGCACGTTTGTTTTTTTGACTCCATACCAGCAGTGGTGGAAAAAGTACTCACATTTTTTACTTATTAAGTATCAATAGCCTACTGCAATGTAGAAATAATCTGTAAGTCCGGAATTCAACATTTACCAGTACAAAAGTATTCGTATTAAAATATACTTAAGTACTGAAAGTAATTAAGTAGGCTACTCATTTTGCAGAATGTCCCATTTTCAAGTTTCCAAAATGTATAAAAATGCTTTGAAAATAGCAGATCTACAAGCTCACAACGCATCGCTTTGCTACTCGTTGTGAGCTTGTAGATCAGCTATTTTCATAGGGCTCAGGGCTGAAGTGCTTAATGTATGTTTTGTAATAATGATAAAAATGTACAAAGTAACTAGTAACTAATGTTTTCAAATAATTGTAGTGGAGTAAAAGTATAATATTTGCCTCTGAGATGTAGTGGAGCAGACGTAAAAGTATTGGAAATTGGAAATACTCAAGTAAAGCACAAACACCTCAAAATTGTACTTAAGTACAGTACTTGAGTAAATGTACTAAGTTACTTTACACCACTGCATCATCCACACAGGAGTAGATGATTTAGTATGACTTGAAAGCAGTCTGGGGATCAATTCACTCTGAAGGGTGAAGATCCGGTTGGAAAACAGAAACGGAAATGATGCCTCCATGTACGCGTTCAACACACCGGATCCAGTAGGCGGGGCTCTAGACCGGATGTGTTTAAATTGGACGCAGGCGCACCACGGCTGGTTCGAGCAGTTATGTTTGTAGCGTGGCACGCGGCTCTGTAGCAGGTAAACTGATGTTTGATTTATATCAACATGACACGTTTTTATCCACCGATATTTAACACAATTATTATTTAAGCATTCGAGGTGTTCTAGGACTGTGAATTATTATGACACCAAACTGGACATAAATATGAAATATTGTGTTTTACAACCGAGGGAGAAAATGCATCAAACTAGTCATTTTATGTCGAGTCTGACTTTTACCTAGATATGCAAATAAGTCAACATTGATAAAATGCATGCATCTATTATAAGTCTTGATCCAAGGCTACTGCATCGAACAAACATTTGTTCCAAATGATCAGAACTAAATTGTCACCCAAAGTTTAAACCTTAAACCACACTCACTGTGTGGGGGTTTGTAGATCTAACACCGCCATACATACATTACTTTCATGTGGGTTTAATCTATTTAGGCCTTGGTCAAGACGGTGCAGGGATTTAATTTATGGTGATTGAGCTGATGTTTGTTGGTAGTTTTAAACTGCTCGTAAATCCCCATAAATGAACCCAATCCAACACATAAAGCGTTTAAACCCAAAGCCACGTATGTTACCCGTCCATATGGGTCAGGTCTGTTCCGTAATATTACTTAACGTTGAATAAATACGTGTTTTAACCACGCGTGTGTTTGAACGCCGTTCTATTTCCACATTCACTTGGAGTGTAATACCTGCGGTCACCTGCTGCGCCACTTTCACAAATAGTGTGGTGTTCTGTGTTTTAAGGCTCGTGCGTCTACATGTCTGTATACATTGTAAATATAGTGATTATCTTAAAGCCACAGATGTTTTCCGTACATACGGGGTGTTGGTATTCTCTTGACGTTCAGTATAGTTTGATAAAGAAATGTTTTAATCCCGTATGTGGATGAACATCATCGTATTTCCTGGATTACATGGGGTGTAATACCGGCGTTTACCTGCTGCATCAGCGCCACTTACACCCATTGAATGATATGTACATACATAGCTCCAATCGGAACTTCTCCCTCCGCTGTAATAACTCCAAGACGTTCCACGTTTGTGGGTGCCGTTTGAGCAGGACATTTTCAAATATTCTCCAATTTACATGTTTCTTACCCTTAACATTAACCTTTACTTTTTGGATACGATGTGCAGAAAGGGGTAAGAAACATGTAAAGTGGAAAATATTCGAAAATGTCCTGCTCAAACGGCACCGGTCCACGTAGGACCTCACCGGAGCTACATAGCGGAGGGAGAGGTTCTAAATGGGGCTAATATATACACTATTGTGACAGACCAGATTGCAACATTCATTAATTGAATAATACGGAATATTACTGAACACAAAGGGTCCGTATGGTGGGATAACATCTGTAACTTTATATTTAGTAATATACATTTATCAAGATGTTTGAGACTTTAACATGGAGCTAACTACACACTATTTTTTTGGAGTGTTCAAGAATGTCATCATCATAGATAGGATCATAATTAGCCCTGGTCCAGAGCGTTAGTGAGTTCTCTCTAACGCTCTGCCAGGCGCTCGGCTCTGCTTATAGACAACGACAAGGAATTCCAATGTCCTGCGAGGGCTCCAACTGTAGTAAAAAATAAACAAAACCACTTCACTACTCACCAAAACAAAGACTGTTTTGTGTTGTTGAAAGTCTATTCTCGGAGGTGGGAAGCCTCTCAGCACCCCACCTTCTCTGTATAATACACTTTTTGACCAGAAAAGAAAATATTTAACCGGAAGGCAAAAAATCCATTGACCAGATCTGTAGAGGGCGCAGTGGAGCAACCAAAAACATATTTTTCTTCCGGTGAAATATTTTATTTTCTGGACAAAAAGTGTATTATACAGAGAAGGTGGGGTGCTGAGAGGCTTCCCACCCTGGAGAATAGACTTTAAACAACACAAAACAACCTTCGTTTTGGTGAGTAGTGAAGTGGTTTTGTTTATTGGTACTACAGTTGGAGCCCTCGCAGGACAGTGGAATTCCTTGTCTATGAGCAGAGCAGAGCGCCTGGCAGAGCGTAAGAGAGAACTCACTGACGCTCTGGCCAAGGGCTAGATCATAATAATAAAACCTTATTTGTACAGCACCTTTCACATTTCATACTTTTCATAAAATATAAAAAAAATATCTAGAACAAAACAAATGTAAAAGCCTAAGATAGGAGAGATAACAGCGCTACATTGTAACAGGAGATAAAAAAAAAACTCTTTACTCTTTAGATTATTCTAAAATAGATATCGGTATCAAAATCGATAACACTAAATCTATGAGTCTTGATCCAATGCTAAGATGAAACTATAATATCGTCTCCATCGGGAGGAAACCTCAATATGTCCAAAACTGTTACTTTTCAGGATTCAAAAATGGCAAAAGTAGCAGATCTACAAGCTCAAAACGTGTCGCTTTGCGCCACGTTTCAAGCTTGTAGATCTTCTACTGTTGATGCTTTATGCGACGCTGTAGTATAGATCAAGTAGGACGAGAGATTTCTGCCCGACGGTTTCGAACACTAGCCTAAAAAACTTAAAGGTAGGGTAAGGTTTACTTTGGTTAAAATAAGTGTTAAATAGCTCTATATTGTGATAGTACTCATTGCTATAGAGTGTTTGTTCAGTAAAAGGAGTCTTCATGTCTCTCCAGCTCTTTATTAAACAGAACATGCATTTTCAGTGCCCTCTCCTGATTGGCTTAAATGTTATCACCTACCTGAACATGTACAGTACTATATTCTGTTTATTAAAGAGCTGGAGAGACCCCTGTGACCAAACAAACGCTCTGTAGCAATGATTACTATCAGAATATAATACTTTAACCTTTTAACAAAAAAAAACTAAAAATACCAAAAATATAACTTACCCTACCTTTAAGGAGTATATAATGTCTTTTGTTTGGTTCTTTTTTTTTTCTTTTACAATCTTGATATTATATTCTACAATATATTAAATGTAATATTGGTGTATATCTGTGTCTTGCAGGTTAATCATGTGGTGACCTTCTGCAGAGTGGACTAAATCTTCATACAGTGAGTTAAAAACGCTGAGTCATGGCTTCTAGCTATGACTCAGCGTTTGACTCGCTGTATGAGTTCTTCAGTGAAGGTCCTGGATGGATGGAGTCATCAGGAGATAGCTGGTAATAGAGTGTCTGTAACTCAGGACAAGGGGCAGGAAGATGGAACTTCGACACAGCAACGAGCCCTGAGAGCTGAAACGTATAACGGTGCCAACGAACGTTCTCCGTTGGAGATACAAGGCGTACGGTGCTCGGGACGTGGTGCCATACAACCTACGCGGCTCTATTAATACCAGCTATCTTCAACCGAGCGCCGGGAGACCCCACACGGTACGTACCTGGATCACACCTGGCCAGCAGTGGTGGAAAGTAACTAGGTGCATTTACTTGAGTACTATAAAGTACAATTTCAAGGGATTTGTACATTACTTGAGTATTTCCAAATTTCAATACTTTAACTTTTACTCCACTACATCTCGGATCCAAATATTGTACTTTTAATTCACTACATTTATTTGAAAACTTTAGTTACTTTGTAGATTTTGATTATAATTACAAAAAAATATATTAACCACTTCAGCCCTATATACATTTCGGCCATTTGAAAATAGCCGATCTACAAGCTCACAATGCGTTGCGATGCGACGCATTGTGATTTTCTGCTATTTTCAAAAGATTTTAATATATTTTGAAAACTTGTGAAAGGGGATATTCTACATAATGAGTACTTTTTATTTTTGGTACTTTAAGTACATTTTGATACCAGTACCTTTGTACTTTTACTCAAGTGAATTCCGGACCTTTACTTGTAACAGAGTTTCTACATGGCAGTAGTGATACTTTTACTTATGTAAAAACAAATCAGTATTTTTTTCCACCACTGCTGGCCATTATAAACCAGGGCTGTCACCATTACAAAATGGAAGTTGACGATTCATTGTCACATAAATGATTGCGATCAAAGATTTAACTGTGTTAGTCGTTGAGCATTGGAACATTATGAATACAAATGTCATTTATTTTTGGCTTTTAGGGCTTCGTAAATAAAAGTTGCACAACGCAGATATGACAAATAATATACATTATTTAATTACAAAAAAATACATGCAGAGTGGAAATAGCCAATCTACAAGCTCCAAACGTGTCGCATCGCAACACGTTTTGAGCTGGTAGTTCTGCTATTTCCACAAAATGTTTGAAAATATTTGAGCATTTTTAACATGGTAATGACTATGACGATTATGCAAAACATAATTGCAAATTCAAATAATTGCAATTAGGCTATTATGTAATAATTGTGACAGGTCTAGTATAAACCCATGGTAACTGATGACTGGTATCAGACCACACTTTGAGAGCCACTGGTCTAGCGGCTCATAGCTGAACCAAGGCGCCTGTGGTTTTATTTTCAAGCCGAATCCCAACCCTCAACATTCTGCCTCTACCAGTGTTAGGGCGCGCTCCCACCACACTTTTATTTTACCTCTGGGGCAGAATCTGCCAATGCTTTGTCAATGCAAATGTGTGGATTCTTGGAAAAAATCCGCAAGACCAGGAATCCACGCATTTGCATTGACAAAGCATTGGCAGATTCTGCCCCAGATGTAAAATAAAAGTGCGGTGGGAGCGCGCCCTTATGGAGAAATTGGTGACCTGACAAAAGATGTGTCCATCTTGTGGACTTCACATGTCAAACATCCAAAGTCAATCGCTGTTAGTTTATGAACGGAGTTGCTCTGTTCATAAACAAACAAATGGTTGTAATTTACATTTGGACATGGTGATGTTTTTGTAAAGTCCACGAGATGGTCGCATGTTTTCTGAAGGTCACCAATTTCACCGTAACACAACATCTTGCTGGAGGTAGGAGGCACAAACTGGAGTTTTGGAATCAGCGGCCATATTGGAAATAATTTGGGCCTCTTCCTCACTTCCCTTCACAGGTGTTACCAATGATGCTAATGAAGGCTCTGTTCCAAAGGGACCCTTACGGGTGTGTAACTCTTTGAGTGTACAGATGGAAACAAATCACAGGTCCATTTGGTTCACTCAGAGTTATGGGTGTCCTTTGAGAACCACTGTGCTACACTAAATAGAACAGTGCCTTCATTAGTATCATTGGTAACACATGTGAAGGAAGTAAGGAAGAGGCCTAATCACAAGCTCACAACGCCTCGCGCTGCAAGGCGTAGTGAGCTTGTAGATCAGCTATTTTTAGAAAAGAGTTATAGGTGTAGAGGGAAAAAAGAGCAAAAGTTTATCTCAAACACAATTTTATACACTATAGAGGGGGTCCCTGCTTCATCTCTCTCTCAGCTAGGGGGTCCTTGGCCTGAAAACGTTGATGACCCCTGTCTTAAAGGGATAGTTTAAAACACTTTTTCCTATGGATTAGTCACCCCATGGAGACTTGAATTCATGGATATGTTTTTGTCTGATTCCTAAACTAATAATTTGATGACCGGCAGCGGTTCCGGTAGGAGACACAAAGAGTCTCCTTTGTGTCCGCAATTATGGACCGCTGCCTACCGGTCCATAATTCAAGGCTCCATGGGGTGACTAATCGATAGAAAAGAAGTACGTTTTTTTGTGAACTATCCCTTTTTAAGTAATGTAAAGTATACATGATGTGAACATGTACGGGTGAGTACATCATTATCAGACCTAAAACGTATTGTTTTATGCCCACAGTGGCTGTAGGCCAGTCAAGCATCTTCAAATCATGTACTTAAAGTAGTTCACCCAAAAAATTACTTATTTTCTATAAATTGCACACCCCATGAAGCCTTGAATTCATGATTTTGTTTTAGTCTCATTACTAAGCCAATAATTTGATGACTGGGTGTATTTCCGGTAGGAGACACAAATAATTACGGGGCCAGGCTTCCAGCATGGACCCGTATTGTTATTCGCATTATTCCATTTCTTCTTCTTCTTCTGCCGTTTTTGCCAGTTCTGGCTGAACCGTGCATACGCTTTTTATGAAACTCGGCCATATGATAGATGGTCATGAAAAACGATCAAAAAATAAATCTCACAATCTTTCGTCAAAAGGTGGCGCTATAGCACTCAGTTGAAAATGCCAACTTTGAACAGGTACAACTCATGCCCTGTTTTACCTACAGCCATAAAACTTCAATACACACATGCGTCTCCTCATGATGAACAACTTTCACACTCTGACTTTTGACCTCTGACCCTTAGATCTCCCACCATTTCGAATTATATGAAAAACAGTTAAAACCTATCTCCTGCTGGGATTTTTGAGTAATCTGCACGAAACTTTTTACACATGAACTTTGGACCTATACCAAAAAACGTTTGCAAAATATCTTCCATAAGTGAAAAAATGAAGCTTTAATGAGCCAATGAATATTGCAGTTTTATGACAATTATTCATCTGCCCCTAACACATACATGCAGACTTACCATTCTTTGAAACTTTGCAGAAATGTAAAGGGCCATTCCAAATATCACTGAAACCAATCTTACTCCAATTGGTCAAACGGGGGCGCTATAGCAATTTTTTGAAAATTGAAACTTTAAACAGGCAAAAGTCATGCCTCGTTTGGCCGACAGCCATTAGACCTGCTTACACATGTGCCTTGACTAATGAGGAACACATCTATCACGTTAACCAGTAAGCACCGCCCTTATATTGTCCGCAATCTTGAGCAGTTTGAAAAACACTTAAACCCAGGATTTTTCAGCTATTTGCGTGAAACTGTATGATCTGTGTGATCTCCTTTCACAGGTTCTTGTCTGTTGGTGGCTTCTCGCTTAAATGTGTGCCCCACAACCTGAAGGTCACCAGTTCAAGCCTCACTTGGTGCAGACTTCATCTAAGTTGCATTTCACACAACATGACTATCAATGAATACATTTGCAATTGTTAAAGATAACATGAAATACTTAATTGAGTGTTTTTTACATACTTCATTGTGAAAATAGCTGATCTACAATCTCACAACTTTTCAGATAGCAATGAGAGTATGTTTTTTCAATGTATAACATACTTCATTGTGAAAATAGCCGATGTACAATCTGACAACTTTTAATGGTTTGTGAGCTTGTAGATCGGCTACTTTCACTAGTTTTGGTTCTGAGGAGATGTACAATTTCTTCATTGGTAAATGGTTTGTGAACGAGTGATCTTTGTGTTAGTGAAACAGGGGCTTGGGTCATGACAGAAGGCAAGAGTTTGTGATCCTCAACAGACAATATCAGCCTGGACAAAGCTATAGCACTATAGGTAGTGTTGCAGCTACCTAAGAGTGCCTCATGTTCGCAAGGTTGCCGGTTCAAGCCTCACTTGATGCAGACTCATTTAAGTTGAATTGCGAAAAACATGACTCAATCTATTCCGTTTCCATGGCTCTCTCTCTCTCTCTTCAATCTATTCCGTTTCTATCTTCAATTTATTCCGTTTCCATGTCTCTCTCTCTGTCTCTTCAATCTATTCCGTTTCCATGTCTCTCTCTCTGTCTCTTCAATCTATTCCGTCCGTCTCTCTCTCTCTCTCTCTCTCTCTCTCTCTCTCTCTCTCTCTCTCTCTCTCTCTCTCTCTCTCTCTCTCTCTCTCTCTCTCTCTCTCTCTCTCTCTCTCTCTCTCTCTTCTCTCTCTCTCTCTCTCTCTCTCTCTCTCTCTCTCTCTCTCTCTCTCTCTCTCTCTCTCTCTCTCTCTCTCTCTCTCTCTCTCTCTCTCTCTCTCTCTCTCTCTCTCTCTCTCTCTCTCTCTCTCTCTCTCTCTCTCTCTCTCTGAGGGTCAGCCATAGCTGAGTGGTTAGTGAGCCCGCCTAGGGAGCCAAAGGCTCTGGTTGACCCAGGTGCGATTCCAGGCCAGGTCAGCAAATGTGTCGATGAAATGAAATTTGTCCCTGAGCAAGACTCTTAACCCCTAATTGCTCACAGGCCCTCATTGGAAACAAGACCGCAAGGACTTTCATGAACTGACCTGTTAAAGGAATTATCATTTCTCTTTCTCTCTCCTGGCCCCGTATTATCGCTGCTTGCAGCTATATTTTACTTTGTGTCTCCTACCGGATACATTAGCCGGTAGGAGACGGGAATCTAATTATTGGCATAGGAATGCGACAAAAACAAATCCATGAATTCAAGGCTTTATGGTGTGTGCAATTGATAGAAAATAAGTCATTTTGTGGGTGAACTACTCCTTTAAGTTACTTAATTACTTACTTTGAGGAATAGAAATGGCCAATTACACATTGAAGTGCCCACTTTTCCCGGGTGCCCACTCTTCTGGTTACAAAGATGTTAATTTATTTTCAAACATGTTCAATGTTCATGTACAATACAATTAAATCCTTAATCGCAATTATTTGTGACAATTACGCAAGTAAAATGCCATAATGGTGGCACAGCCCTGTCAGTGACCAGCTTATGGCTCTACAGACCATCTTGGCTTCCAAAATGTCACCCTGTAAGGCCTGCTCAACTCAACGTTTTTGTTTTCTTTTTTGTGTCTTTACAGAATACGAAGAAGACGTCCGTAAGTGAAGATGGCAGGAAGGTAGGAACCTTTTGATTGCAGCTGCTGCTTGTTAAGGGGGCTACATGCTACATGCTACCATACCATGTATGTGGTCATTTGCGTTGTCTATCGTTTCACGTCATTTGCATCGCGTCATTTGTGGGTAAAGCTTCATCACGTCGGTCCACATCACATAGGACCATGTGGATTTATGTGATTTTATTTATTGTTTCACGTAATTTGCGCCCAAAGCTTTGATCACATCGGTCCACATCACATACGACCATATGTGGTCGTAACTTCTCCTCTTTTTCTCTATTCTTTGCTTTAATAAAGCAATAATAAAATTATTTGTTTTTATTTACTTTTGTGTCCGAGTTATTTGATCGATTTTTTGTTTTTGTCTTTCTTTCTTTTCACAAACACATTTCTTTCTTCTTGCCTGTCTATTGCACTAGTTCTTCACTAGTAGTTTGTGTGTACAAATGTATGTGATGTGGAGCTATGTGATTTATGTCTGGTATCATTATGGTAGCATGTAGCCCCATTAACACCGTGTTTACAGTCATCTATGCTGTAGGTCTGTGCAAACTAAAAGAGAAAGCAAATGATGTACGTTGATGTACATTTGCTTCTTTCTTAGTGTTTTTTAATTTCATTTGCTGTTTGAGTCGTGGCTGCTGTTCAAGGTAAGTGATAGTAGTGACACGGTCTATCATTGGTTGTCGGGCAGAAACCTTGTGTGTGTGTGTGTGTGTGTATATATATATATATATATATATATATATATATATATATATATATATATATATATATACACACATATATACATATATACATACACACACATATAATTTTTTTTTTTTTTTGTCGTAAATACATTTCTTTACTTGGTCATACCGTGTGACAGTGTCACACACTAAAGCAGTACAAACAGCCGATCTACAAGCTCACAACGCAAAGATCATGATAATTACATTGGATCCATTGGAACACAGGTTATTTTGTGTCCATTTTAAAAAGTAACAATTTTGGACATACACGGTTTCTGCCTGACCTCCATACTTTAACTTCCCCTCTTTTCTCTTCATTATTTGCTTGAATAAAGTTATAACTTTTTTTCTTTTCGTGTGTCTTGTGGTTTTTCAAATGGACCCGTCACTGGTCCATTTGGTTCCATTTGTAGTACTGACAGTATACGTATACCAGGCTGTTTATGTAATGACAGGGTACAGTATATGTAGGCCTACGCTAAGCTGTATAATATAGTGACAGTGTACAGTACATGTTTACTAGGTTGTATAATATAGTGACAGGGTATAGTATATGTGGCTCTTGGTCACATAGCAAACTCACATAGTTAAACCTATTTGTGCTTTATCTATTTTTGATAAAGTTAAAAATATAGCTTTTTTTGCCCTGTCATAGTATCAACTAAATTTTTTTTTAGCTTTAACCGTAAAATTTGCACTATCTGCGCCGTTCGCGTTGCGCCGCTTGCGTTGCGTCATTTAACGGGTGGCGGGCCAGCGGTTTGCGTCGTTTGCGTTCAATGCCCGTCATTCGTGAAGAATAAGTAAGAAGGGACTGGACCAGTGTTTTTTATTATTGGGTCACGGCCAGCGTTTGTGTGATTTATGTCTCGTAGCATTTTGCGTTAAGTAATTTGATTTGCGTCGCGTCTCAGGATTTCACGTCACCGTGCAGGTAAGTCTTCATCACGTCAGCCGTCAGCCCACATCACATAAGTCCATGGTGTAGTGTAGTGTAGTATGTGATGTGGATTGATGTGATGTATGTGTTGTCATTTCACAACACATGCGGGTAAAAATTACTTTTGATTTCACGTCGCTTCCGTCATATTCAGGTAAGTCTTCATCACGTCAGCCCACATCACATATGACCGTACAGGGGGGCCGTATGTGATGTGCATTGATGTGATGTATGTGTTGTGTTGTGTCATTTCACAACATATGCGGGTAAAACATCATCACGTTAGTCCACGTCACATATGAACATATGTGGAGGTATGTGATGCATGTCGTCCTTTACGTCGTGTGTCGTTTCGCGTAATTTGATTGGCGTTGTACCGTTTCAGGCTATTTGCGAGTAAAGCTTCATCACGTCAATCCACATCACATAATAATAATAATAATAATAATAAGGGTAATAATAATAATAATAATAATAACAACGCATTACTGGTCGTATGTGAATTACTGGTCGTATGTGATGTGGATTTATGTGATTTTGTGATTATTTCACGACATTTGCGGATAGCTCGTCATTCACATTGGTCGGCAATTTTTTCTTTTAGGCGAGGTACACGCTGTTGTTTACAGTAGGTCAGAACAGGGAGAGATGTAGGGCCATCATTCATATCATATGCATTTAACCTATTAAGACCTGGAACTGTGTCATTTTTAGATTTGAGCTAAAAAGCTTTATTTTACACTTTGGCTATTCAAAAATAGCAGATATACAAGCTCATAGCGCAGCACCGAGTGCCGCGCTATGAGCTTGTAGATCTGTTATTTTTGAAATTTCGTGAAAGCGTGTGCAAATCTTTGCTTCTGGGGGGGTCTGTGGAACAAAATATTTTGATGGGTGTCCGCGACCAAATACATATCATTTTGGGGGTCCTTGACATGAAAAAGTTTGAGAACCACTGATATAGAAACTTATGTTTTTCAGAAAACTGTTGGGATTTAGGAGACATGTAGAATCGGCTTCAGGTCTTAAAGGGTTAATGACTTTGGTTATTCCTGTTGCTTGTGTTGTATGTTGTGTATTAATGTTATTCATAGTGTTGTATGTTGTTTACTAATGTCATTCATAGTGTTGTATGTTGTGTACTAATGTCATTCATGCTGTTGCTGTATTGCTGACAATTATTGGCACAATTGATTTTGCGTTGCGTCATTTGCGTTAAAGCTTAATCACGCCAATCCACATCACATATGACCAGTATGTGATGTGAAGGTGTGTGACGGATGTCGGCATGTGCATCACGTATAATTGCTCGTTATTTGTGCCGTCATTTGCGAGTAAAGCTTCATCACGTCAATCCACATCACATAATAATAATAATAATAATATAATATAAACGATACATACAACCATATGACCAGTATGTGATGTGGACTTCGTTTCACGTTGTTTGCGTACAATGCTCGTCATTTGGCAGGAGAATAATGAAGAAAATTGACTGATGCTGGACTGAGACTGATGCAGAGAACATGAAGCAAAGAATGCTGCTGCCATTGCGTCATATGCGCCTCGTATAATTTATGTCAATCGTCCAACAATGATGTAAATTATACGAGTCTCTCTATCTCTCTGTCTCTCTATCCCTCTCATCTCTCTATCTCTCCCCCTGGTGAGTAGGTTGGCGAATGTAATGCACATTACAAAGTGCTTTGGTTAAAGGTACTATAGATAAATGCACCATTTAAATTGTAAACTTTGAATTGAACTCATAGGCATCAGCTAGCAGGCACTGTGACACTGTGTAAGAGGCAGTTCAGTCACTGTAGACTGTATTACTTCTGGAAAATAAAATAAACATTAGTCATAACTGTGTGATTGCATTATAAATATTACAGTCATAACTGTGTGATTGCATTCTAAACATGTGTCATAACTGTGTGATTGCATTCTAAACATTAGTCATAACTGTGTGATTGCAATATAAATATTACAGTCATAACTGTGTGATTGCATTCTAAATATTAGTCATAACTGTGTGATTGCATTCTAAACATGTGTCATAACTGTGTTGCATTCTAAACATTACAGTCATAACTGATGTCAATCAAAATGTTTAAGCTCTATATTTAACTGCTACCAGGCATTGAGCCACTGCAGAGGTTCCCAAACCTTTTAGCTCAGGACCCAAACTAGTAAAAATAATAGATTTGCAAGCTCACAACAAGCTTGTAAATCTATTTTCACAAACTCTTTTTTTTGTTTTGTTTATAATGTATTGCTTAGATTTCTTTTGTTTTCATGAAATAGCACATGTTCTATTTTTTCTTTCTTTTAATTCATTTTAATTGTACTATAGACACAAAAGAGACGTCTCTCTGGGACCTAGTGAAAATAGCAGATCTACAAGTTTGGCTTGTAGATCTGCTATTTTCACTACTCTTATAATATTTTAAACAGACTTTATTTGATTTGTTTTTAAATGTATGGGGTTCTTTTGAAAAACTTTGTTTACTCAAAATTGTTTTATAACAATTTTATAACCCTAACCTTTTATTTAAAATAAATTTTAGCAAACTAAAATGGAAAAGAGGAATATTTACTGACTGTAGCTGATCTCAAAAACAAAGCAAAACTGGCAGAAATAAAGACTCACTTCACAAAAAACTTAAGGAAAACTCCTTAGATGGAGACCAAGAAAATCTATTTTTATTTTATTTCATGTTCATAAAGTGCTCCAAGTGCTCTAAGTGAAAAGTGCAGCAACACACATTTAGGTCATAGGACCATCGCCAGTGCTATATCATCAGATCTAATCATTTGCGGTTAAAGCTTCATTACGTCAGTCCACATCACATATGACCATAGTGTGTAGTGTAGTGTAGTATGTGATGTGGACTTATGTCTCGTATCATTTTGCGTAATATGATTTGCGTCTTGACTTATCATTTCACGTCACTTAAGTCATTTGCAGGTAAGTCTTCATCACGTCAGTCCACATCACATATGACCATAGGCGCTGTATGTGATGTGGATTTATGTGTTGTCATTTGTGGGTAAAGCTTGATTATTCACGGCGGTCAGTAGGCGAGGCACTGACGATGGTCCTTTGACCCAAACGTTTGTTGCTGCACTTTTCACTTTTAGCACTTGGAGCTCTTTATGAGCATGACAAAATAAAACACTAATATATTTTTTTAGTCTGTCTAAGGTGTTTTTCTTAAGGTTTTTGTGGAGTGAGTCTTTTTTTCAACCGGTTTTCATTTTGTATAAGGATGTTAACATGGCTACCCATTTATGGTCTGTAAATGATTAAATTATTACAATTTTTTTTTTTAATATTCGGAGGAGTCAAGATTTTATTTCACACTTGTAAGTTTTGTGGACATTTTTGATTAAAAAAATATGATCTATATATTGTTTACCCGATTAAAAGCATTATCAGGTTTTTATTAAAACAAATTAACAATGTCCACCGAGCTTTAAAAAGTGTTGAATAAAATATAGTTACTCTAAAAATGATCTTAATTGTGAAAGTTAATTAAATGTTGCTCATGTACAGAGCGTTAACCGATAGGGTTATGTTTTCATCTGCCGTAGTTGTAGATCTTTGAAATGTGTAAATCAGTGGTTCTCAGCCTTATTCTGGATCTGACCACTTAACATGGCAGCCGTGTTAAGTGGTCAGATGGGTGGGCCTTTTCAGAGCATGCTTTAAAGACTAAGACCAATCAATCCATTGGAACTAACTTAGTATACTAAGTTATTTGGTATAACTTTTTTTTATATTAAATCTTAATGTTTTTGCCAATTATTTAGGTGGAGAACCACTGGTTTAAATTTCAACTAAATGCAAGTTGTATGTTAAACAAATGTTTACCCTACTTTATGGAATTACTTTTCTTTCTTTTTTATTTACTTTATGAAATTAGTTTGAGCTCGTGAACTTGTAGATCTTCACTCTTGTAGATTTTTCTTTTCTTTTCTTTATGGAATTTTTTATTTATCATTTTCTTAAATTACATTATTTTGAATGTTTTTGATTATTTTTGTGACATTGATCTTGTAGATTGTCTATTTTCACTTTTTATAATGTTTTTTGGACATCAACAATATTCCAATATGTCTTATCTGCTCCATGCAGAACAAACCGATGTAATTTTCAAATGTATTTAATACATTACAATGTTCAATGAACTGTAATCCACGGGCCAATCACCTGCTGCAAGCTTTGATTGAATACTTAATTAACAAGTTTTTTAATTGTAGGAAACTAAAAGGAAAAAGAGGAATATTTACTGACTGTAGCTGGTCTCGAAAACAAAGCAAAACTGGCAGAAAAAAAGACTCCCTTCACAAACTCCTTAGACGGAGACCAAGAAAATCTATTTTTTGTTTTATTTGTTTCATGTTCATAAAGTGCTCCAAGTGTTCAAAGTGAAAAGTGCAGCAGCAAACATTTAGGTCATAGGACCATCGTCAGTGCTATATCAGATCTAATCATTTGCGGTTAAAGCTTCATCACGTCAGTCCACATCACATATGACCATAGTGTGTGGGGTGTAGTGTAGTGTAGTATGTGATGTGGACTTATGTCTCGTATCATTTCGTATAATTTGATTTGCGTCTCGTCTTATCATTACACGTCACTTAAGTCATGTGCCGGTAAGTCTTCATCACGTCAGTCCACATCACATATGACCATAGGCGCTGTATGTGATGTGGATTTATGTGTTGTCATTTGTGGGTAAAGCTTGATTATTCACGGCGGTCAGTAGGCGAGGCACTGACGATGGTCCTTTGACCCAAAAGTTTGCTGCTGCACTTTTCACTTTTAGCACTTGGAGCTCTTTATGAGCATGACAAAATAAAACACTAATATATTTTCTTAGTCTCTGTCTAAGGAGTTTTCCTTAAGGTTTTTGTGGAGTGAAAACATGGCTACCTATTTATGGTCTGTTCATGAATTTTCCATGGCCAGTCATTTGGGATCAATATAAGTAGGAAAAAAAGGCTGTTATTCTAGTCCGGACTTGTCCTTTAACATGGCAGCCTTAAGTGGATAAACTAAATTTGTAAATGGATGAACTGTGACGGGATAGATGGAGGTCAGCAAGAGTTTTTTTTTGTACAAATATTAATTTGAATATCTGTTAGTTTATTGTATCTATTATCTGTATTTTGTTTTAGTTTTTTTCCTTTTGTTGTTGTACTGTTAATTATTGACATGTATTTTGTGCTATTGTTTTCCTGTTTTCTTCTTGGTCATCATGACTTCATAGGCCTGTCAAAATTACATAATAGCATTAGTCTTTGATGGATAATATCATTGGAAATCATGTAATATCCAACTTTCATTTACTGGATTTTAATGTGATGTTTTTTTTGTATTTTTTATTTATTGTATTGCTTTTTTTTTTTTAAATAAAAGGCGCTATATCGCTAAACATTACCGTATCTAATCTCAGTAGGCTCATTATCTGTAACTGTACAGCTGTGCTGCTTCAGGAATTCTATGTGACCAACAGCGTAAATCATCATCATTGTTGTAATGTGAAGACTCTCCTCTTCAGACTCCACCTCAGCCTGTAGCACTTAAACGCATTTTGAGCTTGTAGATCTAAGTTTAAATAGGGTTAATGTTTGTGTGTGTATGTTTTGTAGTAATCAAAATCTACAAAGTAACTAAAGGTTTCAAATAATCGTAGTGGAGTAAAAGTACAATATTTGCCTCTGAGATGTGGTGAAATAGAAGTACTGCAAATTGGAAATACTCCAGTAAAGTAAAAAATACCTCAGATAATTTGTTGACCTGGTTAGTTGACCTATAGTTTCTATGTACAGATTATTCATTTATTATACTGTTTATTAATTTATTATACTGTTTAGACTGATGCTATCTTTTTGGTTTACCTGTGATCCTAGTTTACTGAGACACTGCACCGTCTATGCATTCTATGTATGTGTTTACTTTGTTTATTGTAAGTCACTCTGGATAAAGAGATTAGATGAATATGTACATTGTAAATTGTGAAATTACTTTACTGTTGAAATGTAAATATGTGAATGGTACCATGTGATTGTAAATGACAACAAAACAAAAACAAAGGCTCTGGTGTGGTTCTCCTGGTTAACCGGGATGGGGTTCAATTCCCTGCAGTGCCCTACTCGTAGTGTTGTATTTACCCTTTCTGTTTTATTTATGTTCATAGTGTTGTATTTACCCTTTATATGGTTTATGTTTTATTATTTACGCTCATTGTGTTGTATTTACCCTTACATGGTTTGTTTTATTCTGTGTTCATAGTGTTATATTTACCCTTTCGTGGTTTGTTTTATTCTTTATGTTCATAGTGTTGTATTTACCCTTACATGGTTTGTTGTATTCTGTATGTTCATTGTGTTGTATTTAGCCTTACATGGTTTGTTTTATTTTTATATTCACCTGGTTTATTCTTTATGTTCATTGTGTTGTATTTACCCTTACATGGTTTATGTTTTATTTTTATATTCTCTAGGTCGTCCTCAGACGAGCCCTCCATCGTTGCTTCCAGTCATCCCGATTCTCCATACATCTGGCCAGCTCATTGGTGCTATGGGCTCCTGCATCCTTCTTGAGCGTGTCCACGTATGTTAGTGTGGGGCGTCCTCTTGACCGGTGCCCATGTGTTGGTTCCCACAGCACCAGTTTGCTGGCTGGCAGCTCTCGGTGCCTTTGGCAGTGTCCTGCTAGTCTCATTGTCCTTACAGCAATCTTCTCGCTCACCCTTGGTATTCCCTCATACAGGATTCTGTTGGTAACATGCGCACTCTTGCTGATGTTAAGCACTGCACGCAGCATCCTGGTGTAGCACCCGTCCAGGGACTTCTCAAGGGCTGGTTTCAGGGTCCAGCATTCACTGCCATAGAGAAGAACGGACTCTACTGTCGCATAGAAGAAGCTAAGTTTGATTTGGCGGGGGAGATTGGAGTTCCATACACTGGTCATGCCATTCAGGGCCCTCCATGCAAGTGCCTTCCTCACTTTAAGATCTTGCTCAGTTGAGTTGACCCATGCGCCCAGGTATTTGAAGTCCTCGACTTCTTTCAGCACAGTGCCTCCTGTTGTAGTCAGAGGTTGATGTTCTGGTGGAACGTTGTAGGTGAGGACCTCAGTTTTCTTGGCGTTTAGCCTGAGGCCAACCTTGGCGCACTCTAGCTCTACCCTGTTCAGTAGTTCTTGTGCTTGTTCCACGTTGTCAGAGAGCAAACTGATGTCATCCGCATAGTCAAGGTCTGTGAGGACCACTGCGGGGTGTCGCCTCGACTTCCTTGGCGTTAGTGTGAAGCCAAGTTCCTGCTCTCGCCCACTGATTGCTTTCCTGAGCGCATAATCGAGGACTATAATGAAGAGAAAGGGGGCTAGTGTATCCCCTTGCATAACCCCAGCCAGGATGTCAAACTCCTCGCTGTTGCCGTCTGGGGTCACCACCTTGGCCCTTGTTCCTGCGTACATGGACTCGTACATGCTCGGAGTAGGTTGGGAGGAATCCGGTATGCCTTCAGGATTTTCACCATCATGCCTCGGTGGATCGAGTCGAATGCCTTTTTGAAGTCTATAAAGCATAGGACTGCAGTCAGGTTGTCCCTCTTTACCTCCTCAATCATTCTCCTAAGTGCCAAGATCTGAGCTGTTGTAGTTCGCCCCTCTCGGAAGCCGTTCTGATTCTCCCTCAGGTGAGGGTCAATTGCTTGCCGGACCCTGTTTAGGATCATGCGGTTGTAAACTTTAGCAATGATGCATGTCAGACTGATGCCTCGGTAGTTGTTCGGCTTTGAGAGGTCCCCGGATTTGGGTACTGGGATGATGTTTGACAGAGACCACATGTCAGGCAGCCGATGCAACAGAGCAAGGTTACAGAACTCTAGAATGATGTCGTCGAGATCACAGTTCTTCAGGACCTCTGGGGGAATGCCATCTGGACCGGGACTTTTTCCCACTTTCACTGTGGTTTTCGCCCTGGCGAGCTCCCCAGGTGTGAAGGGACCATCATCGATTTCCAGGTCCGGGAGGACTGGCAGCACATCTTCCGCAACTGCTTCTGCCGACTCTCCTAGCAGCCTCTGGAAGTGGCTGAACCAGGTCTTTACCCTCTCCTCAGGGCTGTGTCCCTCGACCTGTCCCTCCTTGGTCCTCTTCCTCCCAGTCATCTCGTTGATGACCCTCCAGGCCTCTCCATATTTCTGGTCACCCTGCGCTTCCTGCACTCTCTGCACTTTCTCCATCAGCTCCTCCCCTTTGATGGTGTCGTATGTGTTGAACAGAAGATGCTTGGCTTCATTCAGCTCCATACGTCTCTCCACAGTTGGCTCCTTCTCAAATATGAGACGGGCTTCCTCCATCTTCCGCCGTGCCGCATGGACTCTCTCCATCATGGGTACACACAGTTTGGTCGCCTCCTCGTTGGCAGCAACGAAACGCATGTATTCGCTGCTGGGATCCGCACCCATATCCAGCTGCTGGAATCGCTTCCTCACCTCCTCTGTGTACCTGGTTTGGAGGCCAGGGTCGCTGGAGAGTGCTTACCACTCGGTGGTCTGAGCCCACAGTACTGAATGTGGAGTATGGTTCTGCATTCATAATGGAGTTCCTCCACTTCTTCCTCACAAGGATGTAATCCAACTGTCTCAGCGTACCAGTGGCTCTGTCTCGGAAGGTCCACCTCTTTCCTATCCTTTTCCGGAAGATGGTATTTGCCGCCAGTAGCTCGTGTTCTGTGAGGAAGGCAGTGAGGTAGGCGCCATTGCGGTTAGTAGAGTCGTGGTAAGGGAAGGGTGTGTCCTCTGGTCCAAGCCTTGCGTTGAAGTCCCCAAGGATTGCCAGGAAGTTGTGGGCTGGGACGTCTCGGACCGCTGTTACCAGGTCCTCAAAGAAGTCCTCCACGTCCTTAGGTGGTGCCACGTTGGTGGGCGAGTACACGACTATCACTGTTGTTACTGGATTGCCCGAAAACTCTGCGATCAGGATCCTGTTGGTGTGGTAGTGAACCCAACGGAGAGCCTTACGCGCCCGAGAACCCAGCATTAACCCTACACCGCCTGTTGCGGCCTGGGCCTCGTTTCGCCACGCTGATGCCGAGATGAACATGCATCTCTCCACTCTGCGGTACACGATCCGGTCGTCAGTGTGCACTCTCCTGTGTTCCTGGATCCCCAGGATCTCCACTCCCCGTTCCTCAGCACAGTGTGCTAGTTCTATCAACCTCGCTTCTTCTCTCGCTGTGCATGCATTGAAGATTCCCATTACGAATGGTCTCCGACAACGCATGAGTGCATTGGACGGGGTGCTGTGATCGGACAGGACCCTCCCTGGGGCAATCCCAGGGTTTGAGGTCCTGTCGTCATGGTGTCCTCCAGAAGGAGGACCATCACCACCGACCGCCGCGATGCTCCTTCGGACTCCCGCCGCTGGAAGTATAGGATTTGGGATGACTTTGTACTCCATGGTTGGCTTTACTATGCTGATAGCGGACTGTGGGGCGCAACTCCTCGCAGTCCCGGTTTTAAATCAGAGTTACCTTCTCCTAGACAGGTTGCCATCCAAGGCTATGAGCCCCATCTGCCCATGCATTTTGACCCTTAGCTGGGACAGTGGTTGGCAGACGCCAGGGCGTGTCCACACACCGGTGGGCCTGCACGTCGTGCCTCTGGGGTCCACTGCTACTCCGAGATCCCCTACAGATTAGCCTGGGACCTCGCGGAACCCAGTATCCGTGTGTGGCCACGTGGAGGCACTGCAGGAGTCTTGGTGGTGGAGAGGCTGTGTACCGGCAGGAGGAGGCTTACGCACTCGGCTCCTCTTTTCACCCCCGCTAGGAGGCTAGCCGGTGGCAGTAGCTGAAAGCAGAGAGTAGCAAGCAGGAGCAACATGCAACACACAACATGCAACATGCACTGACTACAAGTACTTCTACGCACTACTGCACATGACGCATCACACACACCCTGTGCGCAAGCGCACACACACACACAAAAATATTCATTGTGTTGTATTTACCTGGTTTATTCTTTATGTTCATTGTGTAGGGTTGGGATCCTTCATTATCATTATAATTATTGATGACCAAATTGACCATTACAGGTCTAACTCTTTAGTGTACAAATGGACCCGTTATGGTGGTCTTTGAAATGTAAAAGTTTGAGGACCACTGGTATTGTAATGTTTTATCTGACGTGATGTCCACACACCAGCTCTGACAGTGTGATGGATACGGTTCCCAACGCTAACACAGCTACAAACACCCTGCAGCTCTTAGCCTGTCTCAAAGTGGGGTCCGGGGTCCTTGGGGGGGATTTCAGGGGGTCCCCAGCTAAAGTAGTTAATATAGCATCATAAACATTTTAACCACTTTATCCATTTATATGTTTCCTATTCAAAAATAGCAGATCTACAAGCTCACAGCGTGTCACTTTGTGCCGCGCTGCGAGCTTGGACATCTGCTATTTTTGAACATTTTCGAAGGCCCGCTCTTGTCCTCCGACGGCCAGGACGCGCTCGCCTCTTTGGCCGTCTCCATGCTATGATCCCTGCCGAGACAAAGGGAAGATCTCCCACAAGACAAAGGGAAGATCCCACCACCCAGCCGGTGGAGGGTTAGCCGCGAAAAAGTCCGGAATTCTGTGTGCTATCGCTGTGCTGATGTCCAGAAGTGCTTGTCTGTCATAACTCCTTAGACACCTGACGGTGTAGGAAAAAATAAAAGGCTTAAAAATACAAAAAAGAAGGAAAAACGTTGCGACGCTGAGGAGCGTGTACGGAAGCAGCCTTCCCCCTCCATTGGCGCTCCCATATAATGGGAATTCAATACCCATATAACAATGAATTCAATACCCATAATTCTAGCTTCACATGTGTACTTTTTATAGAATGTCATATCAGAAGACCGAGCTTCGCAGTGTAAAGAGTAGTCATACCCTTCCAGTCAGAGCTCTTATGTCTTCAAGGACCCTATGTCCGTCCCGAATAGAGCGAGCTCTGAAAGCAGAGATGCCTCCTCTGACCAAAAGGAGCCTTGCCTTTTAGGGAAGTGTGTTGTTAGGATTCTGTTCTAACATTAATAGAGAGTTGATTCCAAGTCCTTGGAATCTAAATTATAAGCGAATAATAGTTGCCCCTTCCTACCGACGTCTATAAGGTATATGTTGCATTCTGACTTTGACTCTTGCCTTGAAGACGACTGTGTCCGCCGGGATATGACTCTTGTCTGGAAGGGTATAACTATTCTCTATGCTGCAAGGGTCTGTCTTCTGATATGACAATTCTATAAAAAGTGCAAATGTGAAGCTAGACTTCTGGTCATTAAATTTGTGCAATAATAATGCTGAAGTCGTAAAGATGGCTAATTTGGGGTGTGGCGATCAAGCTCAGCGTAGCCATTTAGCACAAATACATATTTAGTTGATATAATAAATATATTTAATTAATCATGAATAAAGAGTACATGTAGTTAGAGTCCTGCAGGCCCGCCAGAGCCCGCCCACGGCCCGGCCCGGCCCGCCAAAACGGGCCGGGCTTGGGCTGATTCTGTATTTGACAACGGGCCCAGGGCCGGGCTCGGCCCGATTACAAACGGGCCCAGCGCCGGGCTCGGGCTGATTCTGTATTTGACAATGGGCCCAGGGCCGGGCTCGGCCCGATTACAAACGGGCCGAGGGCCGGGCTCGGGCTGATTCTGTATTTTACAAACGGGCCTAGGGCCGGGCTCGGGCTCACAGAACATTTTGCGCAGATAATTGATAATTGAAAATTGAAAATGATCGGCCGCTCGCGAAACCCCGGTATAGTGATCCGCATCATGGTTGTGCGAGTCTCTCACTGCGCTGCCTGCTGCACAGCACGCTGCTAGTCACGTGACAACAACACCGGCACACACACACAAACACAACACACACACCAAAAGCCACACATCGTGAACGATGGACAAGCAGAAGATAAAGGAAAAGTTGGCTCGCGGGGAGCTCCAAGCAATCAAAAATACTGCAGGAAAATCAGAAGTTTGGAAGCAGTTTGATTTAATTACTACGCTAACAAACGACCACGTTGGTTTTGCACAGTGCAGAAAGTGTAAACAGCTCCTGGTGTACAACAGTAAATCTTCAGGCACGTCTCATTTAGGGCGACATGTCTGCGGAGCAGCGAGCACGAGCAGCAGTGATGCTGCTGCTGTCGCAAGCCGACAATTATCAATGCCTGATTTTCTTCCTAAACCAGTGCCAGCTAATGCGAAATCCCAAATAACCCAGAGGTGTGTGGAATTCTGCTGCGAGGACATAAGATCATTCCAAACGGTGGCGGGAGGAGGATTTCTAAAGTTAGCCCAGGAACTAATAAACACTGGTGCAACTTATGGCCGACTGTCTGCAGAAAAGTTACTACCCGATCCCACAACTGTCTCTCGTAGATGCCACGAGAAGGCAACAGAAAAAAGAGATGTAATTGTTGCTGAGATAAAGGAGGTCATGTCTCAAATTCAAGTGGGGATGACCACAGACATGTGGACTGATGACTATCGTAAGATTAGTTATATGACGATCACATGTCACTACATAACGTCAGATTTCGAACTGAAGAGTACCGTACTCACCACGCCAATGTTTCCCCTCGAGGACTCCAAAACAGGAGAAAACATCTGCAGGGAATTGGAGAAGCACCTTGTAGGTCTTAAATTTGATGCCTCTGTGATGAGTAAGGTAGTGTGGGTTACTGATCAGGGTTCTAATATCAAGAAAGCGTTAGGTCAATACCGGCGCTTGGACTGCCAGGATCATGTTTACAACACAGTCCTACGACATGCCTTGGACACCAACGAGCTGTCTGTAAAAGTCCCCGAGGTTGCTGTAACTTTGCTGGCAGTCAAGAAAGTTGTCCGGTTTGTTAAACAAAGTGGGGTAGCAAGCCAGTTAACCAAGACTGTTGTACAGATGGGAGACACCCGCTTTAGCACTGTATATCTCACTCTTAAGTCTATCAAGGACGTCTATGTTGACTTAAAGGAAAAGCTGGAGCGACGTGGAGATGGCCACAAAATGGCTGATGTGTCGCCTGATGTAGTGGATTTTTTGGTCAATTTTCTCTACCCTTTCTATGAAGCTCAGCGGGAGATGGAAGGCGATAAATACCCGACGTTGAACCTGGTTGTGCTGTGGCATGAGAGGCTGAAACGTCATTGCCAACCATTGAGCACAGACATGCCTTATCAGGCCACCATCCGCCAGCGCCACTTGGAATGGATTGGGAAGAAGATTGACATTCAGCCCCAGCATAAACTGGCAATGTTCGTATGGCCAAAATTCAGCCAGCTCCGTATGTTCTCTGCCATTGATAGAGATGCCATCCAGCAGGACGCAAAGCGTTGGATAGAGACCTTTAAAACGCAGGACGGGCAGCAGGATCCAGCAGCTGTGACAGACACAGACACCCTGCCACCAGCAGCTAAAAAAAGGCCAATGGATGAATTTGAAGCGGAGTGGGAGAATGTCGCCACGGGTGACAACACAGACGTGGACGAGGTCAAAATATACATCGATCTTAACCCCAGCATGGATGATGACCGAGATTTGTTGGGCTGGTGGCGTCAACATCAGAACACCCTTCCTTTGCTGTCACGACTCGCCCGCCAGGTGAGAACACCCAAAAGCTAATTCTTCTGAAATCATAGTCTATAGTGATATATTGTAGGCCTAAAGCTTATGAAATGTACGAAATTGATCTTTGTTAAGTTTATGAAATGAACGCATTTGATTTGATCTTGTCATGTGTTTTGTAAATGTAGCCTATTTAAATAATTATGATGTGCAGCCTTTGTGTAAAAAAAATAAAATAATGTGATGTAGTGCTAAACCTTGACTTGTGACTGTTTTAAAAACTCCAGGTGCTGAGCATACCTGCAAGCAGCAGCAGCAGCGAGCGCGTCTTCAGCTGTGCTGGGAGGACACTGGAGGAGAGGCGAACGGCTCTTAAACCTTCAACTGTGGATGCTATACTTTTTCTTCATGGCGCTCGGGACTCAAAATGAGGAGTACAGTTTTTGTTTGTGTGTTACAGACTGGAATTATTTTTTTTGCAATATTATTCTTCACAGTTGACCTCAAAAAAGGTAGGCCACTCTTTTTTTTCCGTTCCTGCTGGTTGGATCACGCAAAGGGCACGCTGCTGCCTATAGGCCTATGATAGGCTTAAGCTTCTTTCTGTACCTAGGATTCCTAACTGTATTATTTAGAAGACTACTATTTGTGAGCATTTTTGTTGGTGACACTTTAAGTTAATTTACCAGTTTGCCTATTTGTTTGTGGATTAGGCCTACTAAACCTTTATAGCTTGGCTGGCTTGCATGCCATTGCCTTTTGATGTTTGCGCAGCTATTAATCTGCCTATTACTAATAGCCTATGCTTATTTGGTTGCGTACTTATTTGCTGCTGGATCACTCACTAACTGAGTTATTTCATTTATTTTATTGTTTAAGCATCTCTCTCAGACAGTAGCCTGAGCATTTTTTTTGCACTTTGTATTGTACTGGACTGTCTGGTATCACGCAGTTTTATTCTGTAACAGTTGTATTTTTTCTTTATTGTAGCCTACTTATTTGTTGCTGCTGGAAACGACTTTGTCGAGGCATTCCCCATTATTGTTGGATAAACGGCTTATAGACCACTCTCTCTGTCCATAGCTGGTTCTTTACTTTATTTTGGCGTGCAATTTAAGGCATGCCATGCACCTTTATAGTAGTAGTTACGTTTAATAAAACTACAACTACTACAAGTTATTTTTAGTGTGTGTGTTCTTGACTTCTTGTGGGGTTTTTATCAGAGCGCGAGAGCAGCTGCATGGCTGCGCTGCGCGCACGCTCGAAAATAATTAATTAATAAAAAAGGTGTCGGACTTCGGGCCGGGCTCGGACTGTAAAATTGCGCCACCAATCGGGCCACGGGCCGGGCCGGGCTGAATACCACGGGCCAGGGCCGGGCTCGGACTGTAAAATTGCGCCACCAATCGGGCCACGGGCCGCGCCGGGCTGAATACCACGGGCCAGGGCCGGGCTAGGACTATAAAATTGCGCCACCTATCGGGCCAGGGGCCGGGCCGGGCTGAATACCACGGGCCAGGGCCGGGCTCGGGCCCACATTCTCGGCCCGTGCAGGGCTCTACATGTAGTACTAACTTTTATTTGAGTAGACAATAATAAATCATGGTTATCGATTTATAGAAGTACCTAAAAAGTTCCAGTTCTGAATACATCTGACTTTTGAGTTTGGTAATCTATATATAGAAGTACAATTAACTAAAAAGGTTAAGTTCTGAATACTTAACTGTAATACAAACTTTTTAGGTAAATGATTGCCTGAAAAGTTTTGAGTATTGATACTTTTACTTAAGTTTAAATTTGAGTACTTTTTGCCGGCTGACAGGAGGTGGGTTGTTGCCATGATCACTACATGGTGGGGAGACTCCTGTTACTGAACAAACACTCTATGGCAATGATTATTACTATCAAAATATAGTGCTTTAACCGTAACATTTTTTTGTTTTAACCCAAAAATATTGGTGTCAATCCGTTTCTCTACAGTCGAATCAAGCAGCTCTGTCCTTAAAGGAGGAGTTCACCCCAAAAAATACTTATTTTCTATCAATTGCACACCCCATGAAGCCTTGAATTCATGGATTTGTTTTTGTTTTTGTCGCATTCCTAAGCCAATAATTTGATGACTGTGTATTTCCGGTTGGACACACAAAGAGTCTCCTTTGTGTCTTCTACCAGATACATTAGCCGGCAGGAGACAGGAATCAAATTATTAGCTTAGGAATTCAAGGCTTCATGGGGTGTGCAATTGATAGAAAATAAGTAATTATTTTGGGTGAACTACTCCTTTAATGTATGTTGAGTGATGTCTGTCTGTCACAAGGACAAACAGAGAGACTAGATAATAGTCGTCTCCATTATAGGACAAGTTGAAAATAACTTTATATGGGGGCACGGTGGCGCTGTCGGTAGCGCTGTCGCCTCACAGCTAGAAGGTCCTGGGTTCGATTCCCGCCGGGGGTGCTGGGGGTGTGTCCTCTCCTCCGCATCATCAGTACCCATACCCTAGGTGGGGTTGGCGAAAGGGCCTTTCTGTGTGGAGTTTGCATGTTCTCCCCATGTCTCCTAGGGTAGGTACTAAGGCCGGGCCGTTAACGCCGTTACCGGGCTAAGTTAACGCGGACTCTTATCGTGCGATAAAAAAAAATTACCGCCGTTAATCTATTCTCAAAGTTGGGTCTGGGAGCCAAAACATTAGCTGATGTAGCTGGGCGAATTACTCTGTGTCTGTGTGTGACTGCAATGCGTGTGTGTGTGTGTGTGTGTGTGTGTGTGTGTGTGTGTGTGTGTGGGGGGACGGGGACGGTAGGTGTCGGGTTTCACATGGTGTACAGACATGCGCGCCTCTCAGTCATTTCACTCAGACAGAGAGAGGCTGAGTAGTATGTGTCGGTGCGAGCGAGTTGCTCCACTCGTTAATTCATTTGCTTCAGGTGTGTAAGCCCAGCGCAGCTTATTAAAGTGGTCATTGGACAAAAGCAGAGCCTCCGCGACCGTGTTGGTGAACAAACATAGCAGTTGGGCGCTGTTTGGTAATACTTGTTGCTGTAGAGCATGCTAATGAGTGCTACATGCTAACAACAACAAACAAATGTATGCTATTAAGCGTGCGGGTGCACACACACACACACACACACACACACACACACACACACACACAATGTAGCCTACTCTCAGAGAGTCAATATGGTTTTAGAACTAACAGATCAACATCTCAGGCATTGATGGAATCCATTGAAAGAATCACAGTTGCAATTGGAATATTAATTTACCCCAAAAAAGCTTTTGACACTATCTATCACACCATATTAATAAACAAACTGGAGAAAATTGGTATTAGAGGCATTGCAGTAGACTGGATTAAAACAAAGTTATTTGGACAGACGTCAACAGTTTGTGAAGCTGGGCAAATACAGCTCAAATCATTTGGGCGTCTCCCAGGGGTCAGTATTGGGGCCCAAACATTTTATTCAATTATTCAATATCAATGATATTTGCCAAGTTTCTAAGCTGCTGTCACTGGTACTTTTTGCAGTTGACACACATGTTTTTTGCTCTGGGGATTATCCAGATGATAATATAAAATAATTTGGAATAAACAGGGATTTTTTTTTTCAAATGCAGTGTTTACACATGTTTTTCAGACTGGATAAAAGTTTTTTTTATCGATCATATCGACATCGGTTATATCGGTTATCGGTCATAACAGCAATATATCATATCGGATATCGATATCGGCCAAAATCCCATCGGTGCATCCCTAGAACACATATTTTGAATGCCTTCGGCAGACTTCAAATGAGCCATTTTAATCTAGATTAATCTAGATTAACTCCAGGATTGCAGATAGATTAATCTAGATTAAAAAAATTAATCTATGCCCACCTCTAGTAGGTACCCTCACAAAAATCATGCAGTAATCCTGGTCTCTATACCGCCTCCCCCTGGCCAGCCGGGGCTCCTGATGGAGGGGAAAGGAACTGGGGCCTGTTCCTCAAAAGGTGAATTAGAGCTTAAGCCTGGCTTTAACACCTATCCTGGCTTAATTTAGCCAGGATTAGGGCTGAATCGGTTCCTCAAAAGCTGAATTATCTTGAAGATTAGTTTAGCCAGTTTAGCCATGACCCGATTCCTCAAAAGAGAATTGAAGCAAGCCTACCTTAGTTATCATGGCAATTTAGCTGTGAAGTTAGCCTGGTCAGGAGCAGGCTACCAGCCAAGTTTACTTAATCCAGTGCCTTTGTTCTTCAAGTTTGTCCACAGTTAATTCAACACATGTGTTTGTATATGGACTGAATGACCCTGCATTCAAATAAAATGAAATAAATACAATAAGATATAATCAAATTAATTATATTACTGAAATAGTGTGTGACCATGAATCATAATTGTTTCACAATGACTCATGTGATATGTCATTGTCACTCTGTTAACACTATAGTTCATATTGTTGTTAGATGTTTGATAATATATTACAGATTTTTTTTTATATTATAAAAAATGTCTGACATTATATATATATATATATATATATATATATATATATATATATATATATATATATATATATATATATATATATATTATTAGTATTAGTAATTATTAGTTACGGGTTTAAAAGAGCCTCTTCACTGAATGTAAGTGAGGAGAATATTTTAAATTATCAATTTCTAGTCAATGGAGAAATATTTTTTTATTTCTTGTCCACCTTTGGAGTAATCTCTCAAGAACAGATTCTGCTCTGCGTTGGAATCTGTCGGTAGCCGTGTTGACAACCCGTGCGCATTGGTTTCAAGTGGGTGTGCCTTCACCCCCCACCCCGTGCGTCCCGTCGCAGTCAACCCCCGTCCCCGGGCGTCCCGTTGCCCACCCGACCCCCGTCCCGTCCCGTCGCAAACACACACACACACTGTGCCATGCTTTCTCCCTGGATCTATTTATTGCGGTCGCGTTTCCTTTATTGCTTTATACATGTTACTTCCTTGTATGATTCCATGAGCTGCTGCAGTGCTGCTGTTCAGCCACAGAGAAGAACGCCGCTCTGGTTTTAGGCTCCATGATTGGTCAAGTTCAAGGATTCTGCTATCGACTTTCATGGTCTTTTATAGAAATACATGAAGCCTGGCTTCATTATTCTGGCTCGACACAGCCTGGGTTGACAAGGTCTAGCTCGACAAAGTCGCTCCTTTTCAGCCTGGCTTGGCGTTCGAGGAACGGAATAAACGAAGCTTATATGGACCCGACTTTGTCAAGCCTGGATTTGGCTTAAGGCCAGGCTTATTTAATTCACCTTTTGAGGAACAGGCCCCTGTATCTCAATCACTGCACCACTGTAATTCATCCTAATTCTGTTCACTTGCATATTCTTCATTGAAAGGTTAGATAAAGGTGAAACAGCCACGTAAAAGTTGGAAAATATAGTTGGTTTTGAACTCAGAACCTTCTGTGTGCAAGGCCTGTATCCTATCCACTGCTCCACCATGGTTCATACTTTCTCTGGTCTCATGCACGATCTTCACTGAAAATCAGATAAAGGAGCAAGAGTCAGATAAAAGTTGGAATACTCTACTGGTTAGATTTGAACCGGTAACCTTCTGGTTGCAAGTCCTGTATCTAAACGACTGCACTACAGAGGTACTTGCTTGATCTGTTAACTAAGCCTGCTAAGGCTTGTACTTTTCCCCCTCTAAATATCCATTGCCATTGACAATATCCATTGCCATTGACAATGTATTGGGCGCTTAAAGTTAAATATTTCAAAAACTACAAATCATTTCAAAGTAAAACATCTCAAGGATGTATGTCCACAGTAAGGTGGAATTTCTGAACTGTGAATGGAGTTTCTAGGTGAAAGTGTTTTTTTGAGGTCCCAAAATCTTCCATCGACCTCCATTATAAATCTCTGAACTTTTAAAGGAGTACAATTCTAAAACTATGAAACATTTCAAAGATTCCTTTTCAGGCAAACATGTCCACATTAAGATGAACATTTTAAAGTTTGAATGGGAAACGTTTTTGTGTCACTACCGAAACGAAAGTTAAATCCGAAAAAATCACTAAAAAGTGTGGAGGCCAAAATCGCCCCCCCAAAAACCTGTTAGGAGTACGTTTCAGGCAATTTAGAGTTGATTGGTAGTACTTTGTAGTGGAGTAATTATTATTTTTTCACCATTGTGTCACTACCGAAACGTTTTTGTGTCACTACCGAAACGAAAGTTAAATCCGAAAAAATCACTAAGTATGGAGGCCAAAATCGTCCCCCCAAAACTTTGTAGTGGAGTAATTTTTTTCTTCACCATTGTGTCACTACCGAAACGTTTTTGTGTCACTACCGAAACGAAAGTTAAATCCGAAAAGGCCAAAATCGTCCCCCCAAAAACCTGTTAGGAGTACGTTTCAGGCAATTTAGAGTTGATTGGTAGTACTTTGTAGTGGAGTAATTTTTTTTTTACCATTGTGTCACTACCGAAACGTTGGTAGCATTTTACAATAATGACCCTTATAAAGCATTTATAAACGTTTATAAGTAGTTTGTAGACTATTAACAAATCATTAATAACCTGTTTGTTGACATTCGTAAATGATTACTAAAACCTTTATAACTACAGTTACAAATCATTTGTAAAGTATTAGTAAGTAGTGAACTATTCATGAATAAGCCATTTATATACATCTGTAAAAGATTATTAAATCATTTGTAACGACCCATTCTAAAGCATTTATAAACGTTTATAAGCAGTTTGTAGAATATTAACAAATCATTAACAACCTGTTTATTGACATTCGTAAATGATTACTAAAACCTTTATAACTACGGTTACAAATCATCTATAAAGGTATTAGTAACTATTCATGAATAAGCCATGTATAATACATCTGTAAATGATTATTAAATCATTTGTAACTGATGTTACATAATATATACAAGCTATTATATGTTTAACATATGCTTTGTTAAACATTCCTAAAGTATCTATAAATCCTTAGTACATGTTATTATGTGCCCTATAGTAAAGTGAAGACAGTTCATCATTTACAACTGTCTGTTAATGTGTTTGTTCATGTTTAACATGCTTTGTAAAACATTCCTAAAATATCTATAAATCCTTTGTACATGTTATTATGTGCCCTACAGTAAAGTGAAGACAGTTCATCATTTATGACTGTCTGTTAATGTGGACTTTCTCCTTACCTGTTGCAAACTACCTGGCTTTCATGAATGCAGACACCAAACAATTACTAGAATTATCATTCATGTTAAGCAAATGATGCGTAAGACATTGGTAAAGAGTATGTAAACCATTTGTGGTGTTAGGGACCAAAAAAGTCACTACAAAGTACTACCAATCAACTCTAAATTGCCTGAAACGTACTCCTAACAGGTTTTTGGGGGGACGATTTTGGCCTCCACACTTAGTGATTATTTCGGATTTAACTTTCGTTTCGGTGGTGACCAACTTTCGTTTCGGTAGTTTGATTACAAAATGTAAGTTGTGTAAAAAATAATCTGACTATACTAAGTTGTTATTTGTTATTATTATTATAGTTATTTGTTTAAGTCAGGCTATACTCTACTCAGAGTCATAAGTTTACAAAATGTACTAAAGTACAGTGAACCTCTGTGCGGTTTGTCTTCATCACTGAAAATAACGTACATGTAAACTGATGTCATGTGCAGTTGGGGTGAAGAAACACAACCTTTTCACTCCTAATAATACCTATTTGATTTGACATCCTGACTTGCTGCTGTAGCTGAGGCTTGAACCTGTTACCTGCGGCTCACTAGTCAGTGACTCTATCCATTCACCTACAGCTGTTTCCTTGGAATCTGTGGTTCTGAAACGTTTTGTTGTCAACCCCCCAAATTGACATGTATTTGGGCAGTGGACCCCAATGTGAAAAGATGTAGTGTCAGGGCCCCCCATGAAAAAGATTTATATTTATGCTGTAACACATTTTTTTAAAGTTATTTGTCTTGTTTGTTGTTCAAGTCAAAGCACCAGGAAGGCTGTACTTGTCAGCCATCTGTTAGCTCAATGGGTTGAGACGCAGTATTCATGATCCAGAGGCCATGAGTTCAAATCCCATTGATGTCTTTCCTATGATTCTTTCCTTTGCAGACTGGCTTCCAGAAGATCAACTGAAAACTACCAGGAAGGCTATTTGTCATCCAACTGTTAGCTCAATGGGTTGAGACGCAGTATACATGATCCAGAGGCCATGAGTTCAAATCCCATTGATGTCTTTCCTATGATTCTTTCCTTTGCAGACTGGCTTCCAGAAGATCAACTGAAAACTACCAGGAAGGCTGCACTTGTCAGCCATCTGTTAGCTCAATGGGTTGAGACGCAGTATTCATGATCCAGAGGCCATGAGTTCAAATCCCATTGATGTCTTTCCTATGATTCTTTCCTTTGCAGACTGGCTTCCAGAAGATCAACTGAAAACTACCAGGAAGGCTGTACTTGTCAGCCATCTGTTAGCTCAATGGGTTGAGACGCAGTATTCATGATCCAGAGGCCATGAGTTCAAATCCCATTGATGCCTTTCCTATGATTCTTTCCTTTGCAGACTGGCTTCCAGAAGATCAACTGAAAACTACCAGGAAGGCTGTACTTGTCAGCCATCTGTTAGCTCAATGGGTTGAGACGCAGTATACATGATCCAGAGGCCATGAGTTCAAATCCCACTGGTGTCTTTACTGTGATGCTTTCCTTTGCAGACTAACTTCCAGAAAAACAAGTTAAAACCACCAGGAAACCTTTAACTCTCAGCCAACAGCTTAGCTCAACTGGTAGAGCGTCTGTCCAATAACATGACTTGACTTGACTTGAGTGGGTTCGATTCCCACTCGAGTCAAGTGTCCCCGGTAACTTGAGGCAACGGATAAATTGACTGATATCCTTAGTGATGCTTCCCTTTGCAGACTAACTTCTAGAAAAACAAGTTAAAACCACCAGGAAACCTGTAACTCTCAGCCAACAGCTTAGCTCAACTGGTAGAGCGTCTGTCCAATAACATGACTTGACCTGACTTGAGTGGGTTCGATTCCCACTCCGAGTCATGTGTCCCCGGTATCTTGGGGCAACGGATGAATTGACTGATATCCTTAGTGATGCTTCCCTTTGCAGACTAACTTCTAGAAAACAAGTTAAAACCACCAGGAAACCTGTAACTCTCAGCCAACAGCATAGCTTGACTGGTAGTTCGTCTGTCCAATAACATGACTTGACTTGAGTGGGTTCGATTCCCACTCGAGTCAAGTCATGTCATGTTATTGGACAGACGCTCTACCAGTTGAGCTAAGCTGTTGGCTGAGAGTTACAGGTTTCCTGGTGGTTTTAACTTGTTTTTCTAGAAGTTAGTCTGCAAAGGGAAGCATCACTAAGGATATCAGTCAATTTATCCGTTGCCTCAAGTTACCGGGGACACTTGACTCGAGTGGGAATCGAACCCACTCAAGTCAAGTCAAGTCATGTAATTGGACAGACGCTCTACCAGTTGAGCTAAGCTGTTGGCTGAGAGTTACAGGTTTCCTGGTGGTTTTAACTTGTTTTTCTAGAAGTTAGTCTGCAAAGGGAAGCATCACTAAGGATATCAGTCAATTTATCCGTTGCCTCAAGTTACCGGGGACACTTGACTCGAGTGGGAATCGAACCCACTCAAGTCAAGTCAAGTCAAGTCATGTTATTGGACAGACGCTCTACCAGTTGAGCTAAGCTGTTGGCTGAGAGTTACAGGTTTCCTGGTGGTTTTAACTTGTTTTTCTAGAAGTTAGTCTGCAAAGGAAAGCATCACAGTAAAGACACCAGTGGGATTTGAACTCATGGCCTCTGGATCATGTATACTGCGTCTCAACCCATTGAGCTAACAGATGGCTGACAAGTACAGCCTTCCTGGTAGTTTTCAGTTGATCTTCTGGAAGCCAGTCTGCAAAGGAAAGAATCATAGGAAAGGCATCAATGGGATTTGAACTCATGGCCTCTGGATCATGAATACTGCGTCTCAACCCATTGAGCTAACAGATGGCTGACAAGTACAGCCTTCCTGGTAGTTTTCAGTTGATCTTCTGGAAGCCAGTCTGCAAAGGAAAGAATCATAGGAAAGACATCAATGGGATTTGAACTCATGGCCTCTGGATCATGAATACTGCGTCTCAACCCATTGAGCTAACAGATGGCTGACAAGTACAGCCTTCCTGGTAGTTTTCAGTTGATCTTCTGGAAGCCAGTCTGCAAAGGAAAGAATCATAGGAAAGACATCAATGGGATTTGAACTCATGGCCTCTGGATCATGTATACTACGTCTCAACCCATTGAGCTAACAGTTGGATGACAAATATAGCCTTCCTGGTAGTTTTCACTTGATCTTCTGGAAGCCAGTCTGCAAAGGAAAGAATCATAGGAAAGACATCAATGGGATTTGAACTCATGGCCTCTGGATCATGAATACTGCGTCTCAACCCATTGAGCTAACAGATGGCTGACAAGTACAGCCTTCCTGGTGCTTTGACTTGAACAACAAACAAGACAAATAACTTTAAAAAAAATGTGTTACAGCATAAATATAAATCTTTTTCATGGGGGGCCCTGACACTACATCTTTTCACATTGGGGTCCACTGCCCAAATACATGTCAATTTGGGGGGTTGACAACAAAACATTTCAGAACCACAGATTCCAAGGAAACAGCTGTAGGTGAATGGATAGAGTCACTGACTAGTGAGCCGCAGGTAACAGGTTCAAGCTTCAGCTACAGCAGTAAGTCAGGATGTCAAATCAAATAGGTATTATTAGGAGTGAAATGGTTGTGTTTCTTCACCCCAACTGCACATGACATCAGTTTACATGTACGTTATTTTCAGTGATGAAGACAAACCGCACAGAGGTTCACTGTACTTTAGTACATTTTGTAAACTTATGACTCTGAGTAGAGTATAGCCTGACTTAAACAAATAACTATAATAATAATAACAAATAACAACTTAGTATAGTCAGATTATTTTTTACACAACTTACATTTTGTAATCAAACTACCGAAACGAAAGTTGGTCACCACCGAAACGAAAGTTAAATCCGAAATAATCACTAAGTGTGGAGGCCAAAATCGTCCCCCCAAAAACCTGTTAGGAGTACGTTTCAGGCAATTTAGAGTTGATTGGTAGTACTTTGTAGTGACTTTTTTGGTCCCTAACACCACAAATGGTTTACATACTCTTTACCAATGTCTTACGCATCATTTGCTTAACATGAATGACGTCATTTTTCGTCACCAGCATTTTTTCGTCACCAGCATTTTTCGTCATTTTTCGTCACCAGCATTTTTTCGTCACCAGCATTTTTTGTCATTTTTCGTCACCAGCATTTTTCGTCATTTTTCGTCACCAGCATTTTTACGTCACCAGCATTTTTAGTCATTTTTCGTCACCAGCATTTTTTCGTCACCAGCATTTTTCGTCATTTTTCGTCACCAGCATTTTTTCGTCACCAGCATTTTTTCGTCACCAGCATTTTTCGTCATTTTTCGTCACCAGCATTTTTTCGTCAACAGCATTTTTTCGTCACCAGCATTTTTCGTCATTTTTCGTCACCAGCATTCTTCGTCATTTTTCGTCACCAGCATTTTTTCGTCACCAGCATTTTTCGTCATTTTTCGTCACCAGCATTTTTTCGTCACCAGCATTTTTTCGTCACCAGCATTTTTCGTAATTTTTTGTCACCAGCATTTTTTGTCATTTTTCGTCACCAGCATTTTTTCGTCATTTTTCGTCACCAGCATTTTTTGTCATTTTTCGTCACCAGCATTTTTCGTCATTTTTCGTCACCAGCATTTTTTTCGTCACCAGCATTTTTCGTCATTTTTCGTCACCAGCATTTTTTCGTCACCAGCATTTTTTCGTCACCAGCATTTTTCGTAATTTTTTGTCACCAGCATTTTTTGTCATTTTTCGTCACCAGCATTTTTTCGTCATTTTTCGTCACCAGCATTTTTTGTCATTTTTCGTCACCAGCATTTTTCGTCATTTTTCGTCACCAGCATTTTTTCGTCACCAGCATTTTTCGTCATTTTTCGTCACCAGCATTTTTCGTCATTTTTCGTCACCAGCATTTTTTCGTCACCAGCATTTTTTGTCATTTTTCGTCACCAGCATTTTTCGTCATTTTTCGTCACCAGCATTTTTCGTCATTTTTCGTCACCAGCATTTTTTCGTCACCAGCATTTTTTGTCATTTTTCGTCACCAGCATTTTTCGTCATTTTTCGTCATTTTTCGTCACCAGCATTTTTTCGTCACCAGCATTTTTCGTCATTTTTCGTCACCAACATTTTTCGTCATTTTTCGTCACCAGCATTTTTTCGTCACTAGCATGTTTCGTCATTTTTCGTCACCAGCATTTTTCGTCATTTTTCGTAACCAGCATTTTTTTCATCACCAGCATTTTTCGTCATTTTTCGTCACCAGCATTTTTTCGTCATTTTTCGTCACCAGCATTTTTTCGTCACCAGCATTTTTCGTCACCAGCATTTTTTCGTCACCAGCATTTTTCGTCATTTTTCGTCACCAGCATTTTTTCGTCACCAGCATTTTTTGTCATTTTTCGTCACCAGCATTTTTTCGTCACCAGCATTTTTCGTCATTTTTCGTCACCAGCATTTTTCGTCATTTTTCGTCACCAGCATTTTTTCGTCACCAGCATTTTTCGTCATTTTTCGTCACCAGCATTTTTTCGTCACCAGCATTTTTTCGTCATTTTTCGTCACCAGCATTTTTCGTCATTTTTCGTCACCAGCATTTTTTCGTCACCAGCATTTTTTCGTCACCAGCATTTTTCGTCACCAGCATTTTTCGTCATTTTTCGTCACCAGCATTTTTTCGTCACCATCATTTTTCGTCATTTTTCGTCACCAGCATTTTTTCGTCACCAGCATTTTTCGTCATTTTTCGTCACCAGAATTTTTTGGTCACCAGCATTTTTTGTCATTTTTCGTCACCAGCATTTTTCGTCATTTTTCGTCACCAGCATTTTCCGTCACCAGCATTTTCCGTCATTTTTCGTCACCAGCATTTTTTCGTCACCAGCATTTTTCGTCATTTTTCGTCACCAGCATTTTTTCGTCACCAGCATTTTTTGTCATTTTTCGTCACCAGCATTTTTCGTCATTTTTCGTCACCAGCATTTTTCGTCATTTTTCGTCACCAGCATTTTTTCGTCACCAGCATTTTTCGTCATTTTTCGTCACCAGAATTTTTTCGTCACCAGCATTATTTGTCATTTTTCGTCACCAGCATTTTTCGTCATTTTTCGTCACCAGCATTTTTTCGTCACCAGCATTTTTCGTCATTTTTCGTCACCAGCATTTTTTCGTCACCAGCATTTTTCGTCATTTTTCGTCACCAGCATTTTCCGTCATTTTTCGTCACCAGCATTTTTTCGTCACCAGCATTTTTTCGTCACCAGCATTTTTCGTCATTTTTCGTCACCAGCATTTTTCGTCATTTTTCGTCACCAGCATTTTTCGTCACCAGCATTTTTTGTCATTTTTCGTCAACAGCATTTTTCGTCACCAGCATTTTTTCGTCACCAGCATTTTTTCGTCACCAGCATTTTTCGTCATTTTTCGTCACCAGCATTTTTTCGTCACCAGCATTTTTTGTCATTTTTCGTCACCAGCATTTTTTCGTCACCAGCATTTTTCGTCATTTTTCGTCACCAGCATTTTTTGTCATTTTTTGTCACCAGCATTTTTTCGTCACCAGCATTTTTCGTCATTTTTCGTCACCAGCATTTTTTCGTCACCAGCATCTTTCGTCATTTTTCGTCACCAGCATTTTTTCGTCACCAGCATTTTTTGTCATTTTTCGTCACCAGCATTTTTCGTCATTTTTCGTCACCAGCATTTTTTCGTCACCAGCATTTTTCGTCATTTTTCGTCACCAGCACTTTACGTCATTTTTCGTCACCAGCATTTTTCGTCATTTTTCGTCACCAGCATTTTTTCGTCACCAGCATTTTTCGTCATTTTTCGTCACCAGCATTTTTTCGTCACCAGCATTTTTCGTCACCAGCATTTTTCGTAATTTTTCGTCACCAATTTTTTCGTCACCAGCATTTTTTGTCATTTTTCGTCAACAGCATTTTTCGTCACCAGCATTTTTTCGTCACCAGCATTTTTTCGTCACCAGCATTTTTCGTCATTTTTCGACACCAGCATTTTTTCGTCACCAGCATTTTTTGTCATTTTTCGTCACCAGCATTTTTTCGTCACCAGCATTTTTCGTCATTTTTCGTCACCAGCATTTTTTGTCATTTTTTGTCACCAGCATTTTTTCGTCACCAGCATTTTTCGTCATTTTTCGTCACCAGCATTTTTTCGTCACCAGCATCTTTCGTAATTTTTCGTCACCAGCATTTTTTCGTCACCAGCATTTTTTGTCATTTTTCGTCACCAGCATTTTTCGTCATTTTTCGTCACCAGCATTTTTTCGTCACCAGCATTTTTCGTCATTTTTCGTCACCAGCATTTTACGTCATTTTTCGTCACCAGCATTTTTCGTCATTTTTCGTCACCAGCATTTTTCGTCATTTTTCGTCACCAGCATTTTTTCGTCACCAGCATTTTTCGTCATTTTTCGTCACCAGCATTTTTTCGTCACCAGCATTTTTCGTCACCAGCATTTTTTCGTCACCAGCATTTTTCGTCATTTTTCGTCACCAATATTTTATTCGTCACCAGCATTTTTCGTCACCAGCATTTTTTCGTCACCAGCACTTTTTCGTCACCAGCATTTTTCGTCATTTTTCGTAACCAGCATTTTTTCGTCACCAGCATTTTTTCGTCACCAGCATTTTTCGTCATTTTTCGTCACCAGCATTTTTTCGTCACCAGCATGTCTAAATTGGATTTGGACTGGGAACCTTCCGGTTGTAAGCCCTGTATCTAAACCACTGCACCACAGAGATTTTGACGTAATCTGTTAACTTGTGTGGTATTCACTACAATATTAGATAAAGGTAAAAGCCCCAGGTAAAAGTTTAAATGTCCATTGCCGCATTGACAATGCATTGGGCGCTTAAAGTTAAATATCTCCCAAACTACAAATGATTTCAAAGAAAAAAACTCAAGCATGCATGTCGGTCAGGGGATCTTAGTATAATCTCACATTCTATTCCAATTCACTTTTTAAACAATTATTTTACTGATTTTCCTTTCAGACCCCAAATTAGATGTTGCTCAATTTTTCAAATATTCACTTCCAATTTGAAGCTCAGATTATACTAAGATCCCCCGGGCCTGTGAAGGTATCTTAGTATAATCTGAAGGCGGATTCACACTGCGGCCTTGAACCAGCCTTGAGGCTGGTTGGAAGGAATACCTGGGAAGGAATTGGTAAAGCTAGCATCTATTATAAGTGTACTTTGTGAGAAGTTTTAGATTTTTGGAATGGTATTAGGTAAGGGTATAGCTTTTTAAAAAACATTGCTAACAAGTTAGGCTCGCCCCCTATTGAAAACCTTATAAAACTTCTCACAAAGTGCACACGCTTTACCAATTCCTTCCCAGGTATTCCTTCCTACCAGCCTCAAGGCTGGTTCCAAGGCCGCAGTGTGAATCCGCCCTAAGATTCAATTCAAATTCACTTCTCAAGTCTATCTTACTGATTTTCGTTTCAGAACCAAAATAAAACATTGCTTGTTTCTGTCTGCTTCTGTGATGTATGTCCTGTAATGTACTTTGTGTAATGTATTGTGTATGTCCTGCCTGTATCTTGAACGGTGACGTCATGGACACAAAGCAAATTTCGGTGAAAGCTGACAATAAAGTTGTATCGTATCGTATTGCTTCATTTTTTAAATTTTCTATCCCACCAAAAAATCAGGAAAATGCTCAATTTTTCTGATATTCTGCTTAGTATTTTGGCTTCTTTTGATTTGGGACTGACACTGAGAAAAGCTCAAAATAGTTTTTTTTTACAAATCTTTCATCCCAGAATAAAAATCAAAGAATGTCTTTGCCATTTTTCCAATTTTCTAGCCTACTCAAAAAAATCAGGAAAATGTTTCGTTTCGGTAAAATTTATTTTACCGAAACGAAAGTTAAATCCGAAAAAATCACTAAGTGTGGAGGCCAAAATCGTCCCCCCAAAAACCTGTTAGGAGTACGTTTCAGGCAGTGTTATGTTCTAGTTCTTTCTTGAAGGTATACTATGATTATTCCCTGCCTCCCACACGCACGGCATGCGCGCGTCTATAATTAATTAAATGTAAAAAATGATGTGAACATTTTCCACACGCAATATGCTTTGTAGGCCTACTGACTTTTTCTTACTGATGTCTGATCACCTGAGCTCAACCACTTCCAAGCTTAGATGCATTTTCAATGCAACAAACTCGGCCAGGCCCACTCAGGCCCAGTTTCACAGTAACACTGAGTAGCCTACACGTACAATATGCTTTGTACTGATTTTCTACTGTTTCTAATGTTAATCACCCTGTAACTCAACCACTTCGGAGCTGCTTTTAGCCTTGGATGCATTTAAAAAATACATATATATTACCATAGAAGTGCAAATTTTTCGTCACCAGCATTGTTTGTCATTTTTCGTCACCAGCATTTTTTCGTCACCAGCATTTTTCGTCATTTTTCGTCACCAGCATTTTTTCGTCACCAGCATTTTTCGTCATTTTTCGTCACCAGCATTTTTCGTCATTTTTCGTCACCAACATTTTTTCGTCACCAGCATTTTTTTCGTCACCAGCATTTTTCGTCATTTTTCGTCACCAGCATTTTTTCGTCACCAGCATTTTTTTCGTCACCAGCATTTTTTCGTCACCAGCATTTTTCGTCATTTTTCGTCACCAGCATTTTTTCGTCACCAGCATTTTTCGTCATTTTTCGTCACCAGCATTTTTTCGTCACCAGCATTTTACGTCATTTTTCGTCACCAGCATTTTTTCGTCACCAGCATTTTTCGTCATTTTTCGTCACCAGCATTTTTTCGTCACCAGCATTTTTTTCGTCACCAGCATTTTTCGTCATTTTTCGTCACCAGCATTTTTCGTCATTTTTCGTCACCAGCATTTTTTCGTCACCAGCATTTTTTCGTCACCAGCATTTTTTGTCATTTTTCGTCACCAGCATTTTTTCGTCATTTTTCGTCACCAGCATTTTTTCGTCACCAGCATTTTTCGTCATTTTTCGTCACCAGCATTTTTTCGTCACCAGCATTTTTTGTCATTTTTCGTCACCAGCATTTTTTCGTCACCAGCATTTTTCGTCATTTTTCGTCACCAGCATTTTTTGTCATTTTTTGTCACCAGCATTTTTTCGTCACCAGCATTTTTCGTCATTTTTCGTCACCAGCATTTTTTCGTCACCAGCATCTTTCGTCATTTTTCGTCACCAGCATTTTTTCGTCACCAGCATTTTTTGTCATTTTTCGTCATTTTTCGTCACCAGCATTTTTTCGTCACCAGCATTTTTCGTCATTTTTCGTCACCAGCATTTTACGTCATTTTTCGTCACCAGCATTTTTCGTCATTTTTCGTCACCAGCATTTTTCGTCATTTTTCGTCACCAGCATTTTTTCGTCACCAGCATTTTTCGTCATTTTTCGTCACCAGCATTTTTTCGTCACCAGCATTTTTCGTCACCAGCATTTTTCGTAATTTTTCGTCACCAGCATTTTTTCGTCACCAGCATTTTTTGTCATTTTTCGTCAACAGCATTTTTCGTCACCAGCATTTTTTCGTCACCAGCATTTTTTCGTCACCAGCATTTTTCGTCATTTTTCGACACCAGCATTTTTTCGTCACCAGCATTTTTTGTCATTTTTCGTCACCAGCATTTTTTCGTCACCAGCATTTTTCGTCATTTTTCGTCACCAGCATTTTTTGTCATTTTTTGTCACCAGCATTTTTTCGTCACCAGCATTTTTCGTCATTTTTCGTCACCAGCATTTTTTCGTCACCAGCATCTTTCGTCATTTTTCGTCACCAGCATTTTTTCGTCACCAGCATTTTTTGTCATTTTTCGTCACCAGCATTTTTCGTCATTTTTCGTCACCAGCATTTTTTCGTCACCAGCATTTTTCGTCATTTTTCGTCACCAGCATTTTACGTCATTTTTCGTCACCAGCATTTTTCGTCATTTTTCGTCACCAGCATTTTTCGTCATTTTTCGTCACCAGCATTTTTTCGTCACCAGCATTTTTCGTCATTTTTCGTCACCAGCATTTTTTCGTCACCAGCATTTTTCGTCACCAGCATTTTTCGTAATTTTTCGTCACCAGCATTTTTTCGTCACCAGCATTTTTTGTCATTTTTCGTCAACAGCATTTTTCGTCACCAGCATTTTTTCGTCACCAGCATTTTTTCGTCACCAGCATTTTTCGTCATTTTTCGACACCAGCATTTTTTCGTCACCAGCATTTTTTGTCATTTTTCGTCACCAGCATTTTTTCGTCACCAGCATTTTTCGTCATTTTTCGTCACCAGCATTTTTTGTCATTTTTTGTCACCAGCATTTTTTCGTCACCAGCATTTTTCGTCATTTTTCGTCACCAGCATTTTTTCGTCACCAGCATCTTTCGTCATTTTTCGTCACCAGCATTTTTTCGTCACCAGCATTTTTTGTCATTTTTCGTCACCAGCATTTTTCGTCATTTTTCGTCACCAGCATTTTTTCGTCACCAGCATTTTTCGTCATTTTTCGTCACCAGCATTTTACGTCATTTTTCGTCACCAGCATTTTTCGTCATTTTTCGTCACCAGCATTTTTCGTCATTTTTCGTCACCAGCATTTTTTCGTCACCAGCATTTTTCGTCATTTTTCGTCACCAGCATTTTTTCGTCACCAGCATTTTTCGTCACCAGCATTTTTTCGTCACCAGCATTTTTCGTCATTTTTCGTCACCAGCATTTTATTCGTCACCAGCATTTTTCGTCATTTTTCGTCACCAGCATTTTTTCGTCACCAGCACTTTTTCGTCACCAGCATTTTTCGTCATTTTTCGTAACCAGCATTTTTTCGTCACCAGCATTTTTTCGTCACCAGCATTTTTCGTCATTTTTCGTCACCAGCATTTTTTCGTCACCAGCATGTCTAAATTGGATTTGGACTGGGAACCTTCCGGTTGTAAGCCCTGTATCTAAACCACTGCACCACAGAGATTTTGACGTAATCTGTTAACTTGTGTGGTATTCACTACAATATTAGATAAAGGTAAAAGCCCCAGGTAAAAGTTTAAATGTCCATTGCCGCATTGACAATGCATTGGGCGCTTAAAGTTAAATATCTCCCAAACTACAAATGATTTCAAAGAAAAAAACTCAAGCATGCATGTCGGTCAGGGGATCTTAGTATAATCTCACATTCTATTCCAATTCACTTTTTAAACAATTATTTTACTGATTTTCCTTTCAGACCCCAAATTAGATGTTGCTCAATTTTTCAAATATTCACTTCCAATTTGAAGCTCAGATTATACTAAGATCCCCCGGGCCTGTGAAGGTATCTTAGTATAATCTGAAGGCGGATTCACACTGCGGCCTTGAACCAGCCTTGAGGCTGGTTGGAAGGAATACCTGGGAAGGAATTGGTAAAGCTAGCATCTATTATAAGTGTACTTTGTGAGAAGTTTTAGATTTTTGGAATGGTATTAGGTAAGGGTATAGCTTTTTAAAAAACATTGCTAACAAGTTAGGCTCGCCCCCTATTGAAAACCTTATAAAACTTCTCACAAAGTGCACACGCTTTACCAATTCCTTCCCAGGTATTCCTTCCTACCAGCCTCAAGGCTGGTTCCAAGGCCGCAGTGTGAATCCGCCCTAAGATTCAATTCAAATTCACTTCTCAAGTCTATCTTACTGATTTTCGTTTCAGAACCAAAATAAAACATTGCTTGTTTCTGTCTGCTTCTGTGATGTATGTCCTGTAATGTACTTTGTGTAATGTATTGTGTATGTCCTGCCTGTATCTTGAACGGTGACGTCATGGACACAAAGCAAATTTCGGTGAAAGCTGACAATAAAGTTGTATCGTATCGTATTGCTTCATTTTTTAAATTTTCTATCCCACCAAAAAATCAGGAAAATGCTCAATTTTTCTGATATTCTGCTTAGTATTTTGGCTTCTTTTGATTTGGGACTGACACTGAGAAAAGCTCAAAATAGTTTTTTTTTACAAATCTTTCATCCCAGAATAAAAATCAAAGAATGTCTTTGCCATTTTTCCAATTTTCTAGCCTACTCAAAAAAATCTGGAAAATGTTTCGTTTCGGTAAAATTTATTTTACCGAAACGAAAGTTAAATCCGAAAAAATCACTAAGTGTGGAGGCCAAAATCGTCCCCCCAAAAACCTGTTAGGAGTACGTTTCAGGCAGTGTTGTGTTCTAGTTTTTTCTTGAAGGTATACTATGATTATTCCCTGCCTCCCACACGCACGGCATGCGCGCGTCTATAATTAATTAAATGTAAAAAATGATGTGAACATTTTCCACACGCAATATGCTTTGTAGGCCTACTGACTTTTTCTTACTGATGTCTGATCACCTGAGCTCAACCACTTCCAAGCTTAGATGCATTTTCAATGCAACAAACTCGGCCAGGCCCACTCAGGCCCAGTTTCACAGTAACACTGAGTAGCCTACACGTACAATATGCTTTGTACTGATTTTCTACTGTTTCTAATGTTAATCACCCTGTAACTCAACCACTTCGGAGCTGCTTTTAGCCTTGGATGCATTTAAAAAATACATATATATTACCATAGAAGTGCAAATTTTTCGTCACCAGCATTGTCTGTCATTTTTCGTCACCAGCATTTTTTCGTCACCAGCATTTTTCGTCATTTTTCGTCACCAGCATTTTTTCGTCACCAGCATCTTTCGTCATTTTTCGTCACCAGCATTTTTTCGTCACCAGCATTTTTTGTCATTTTTCGTCACCAGCATTTTTCGTCATTTTTCGTCACCAGCATTTTACGTCATTTTTCGTCACCAGCATTTTTCGTCATTTTTCGTCACCAGCATTTTTCGTCATTTTTCGTCACCAGCATTTTTTCGTCACCAGCATTTTTCGTCATTTTTTGTCACCAGCATTTTTTCGTCACCAGCATTTTTCGTCACCAGCATTTTTCGTCATTTTTCGTCACCAGCATTTTTTCGTCACCAGCATTTTTTCGTCACCAGCATTTTTTGTCATTTTTCGTCAACAGCATTTTTCGTCACCAGCATTTTTTCGTCACCAGCATTTTTTCGTCACCAGCATTTTTCGTCATTTTTCGACACCAGCATTTTTTCGTCACCAGCATTTTTTGTCATTTTTCGTCACCAGCATTTTTTCGTCACCAGCATTTTTCGTCATTTTTCGTCACCAGCATTTTTTGTCATTTTTTGTCACCAGCATTTTTTCGTCACCAGCATTTTTCGTCATTTTTCGTCACCAGCATTTTTTCGTCACCAGCATCTTTCGTCATTTTTCGTCACCAGCATTTTTTCGTCACCAGCATTTTTTGTCATTTTTCGTCACCAGCATTTTTCGTCATTTTTCGTCACCAGCATTTTTTCGTCACCAGCATTTTTCGTCATTTTTCGTCACCAGCATTTTACGTCATTTTTCGTCACCAGCATTTTTCGTCATTTTTCGTCACCAGCATTTTTCGTCATTTTTCGTCACCAGCATTTTTTCGTCACCAGCATTTTTCGTCATTTTTCGTCACCAGCATTTTTTCGTCACCAGCATTTTTCGTCACCAGCATTTTTTCGTCACCAGCATTTTTCGTCATTTTTCGTCACCAATATTTTATTCGTCACCAGCATTTTTCGTCATTTTTCGTCACCAGCATTTTTTCGTCACCAGCACTTTTTCGTCACCAGCATTTTTCGTCATTTTTCGTAACCAGCATTTTTTCGTCACCAGCATTTTTTCGTCACCAGCATTTTTCGTCATTTTTCGTCACCAGCATTTTTTCGTCACCAGCATGTCTAAATTGGATTTGGACTGGGAACCTTCCGGTTGTAAGCCCTGTATCTAAACCACTGCACCACAGAGATTTTGACGTAATCTGTTAACTTGTGTGGTATTCACTACAATATTAGATAAAGGTAAAAGCCCCAGGTAAAAGTTTAAATGTCCATTGCCGCATTGACAATGCATTGGGCGCTTAAAGTTAAATATCTCCCAAACTACAAATGATTTCAAAGAAAAAAACTCAAGCATGCATGTCGGTCAGGGGATCTTAGTATAATCTCACATTCTATTCCAATTCACTTTTTAAACAATTATTTTACTGATTTTCCTTTCAGACCCCAAATTAGATGTTGCTCAATTTTTCAAATATTCACTTCCAATTTGAAGCTCAGATTATACTAAGATCCCCCGGGCCTGTGAAGGTATCTTAGTATAATCTGAAGGCGGATTCACACTGCGGCCTTGAACCAGCCTTGAGGCTGGTTGGAAGGAATACCTGGGAAGGAATTGGTAAAGCTAGCATCTATTATAAGTGTACTTTGTGAGAAGTTTTAGATTTTTGGAATGGTATTAGGTAAGGGTATAGCTTTTTAAAAAACATTGCTAACAAGTTAGGCTCGCCCCCTATTGAAAACCTTATAAAACTTCTCACAAAGTGCACACGCTTTACCAATTCCTTCCCAGGTATTCCTTCCTACCAGCCTCAAGGCTGGTTCCAAGGCCGCAGTGTGAATCCGCCCTAAGATTCAATTCAAATTCACTTCTCAAGTCTATCTTACTGATTTTCGTTTCAGAACCAAAATAAAACATTGCTTGTTTCTGTCTGCTTCTGTGATGTATGTCCTGTAATGTACTTTGTGTAATGTATTGTGTATGTCCTGCCTGTATCTTGAACGGTGACGTCATGGACACAAAGCAAATTTCGGTGAAAGCTGACAATAAAGTTGTATCGTATCGTATTGCTTCATTTTTTAAATTTTCTATCCCACCAAAAAATCAGGAAAATGCTCAATTTTTCTGATATTCTGCTTAGTATTTTGGCTTCTTTTGATTTGGGACTGACACTGAGAAAAGCTCAAAATAGTTTTTTTTTACAAATCTTTCATCCCAGAATAAAAATCAAAGAATGTCTTTGCCATTTTTCCAATTTTCTAGCCTACTCAAAAAAATCAGGAAAATGTTTCGTTTCGGTAAAATTTATTTTACCGAAACGAAAGTTAAATCCGAAAAAATCACTAAGTGTGGAGGCCAAAATCGTCCCCCCAAAAACCTGTTAGGAGTACGTTTCAGGCAGTGTTGTGTTCTAGTTTTTTCTTGAAGGTATACTATGATTATTCCCTGCCTCCCACACGCACGGCATGCGCGCGTCTATAATTAATTAAATGTAAAAAATGATGTGAACATTTTCCACACGCAATATGCTTTGTAGGCCTACTGACTTTTTCTTACTGATGTCTGATCACCTGAGCTCAACCACTTCCAAGCTTAGATGCATTTTCAATGCAACAAACTCGGCCAGGCCCACTCAGGCCCAGTTTCACAGTAACACTGAGTAGCCTACACGTACAATATGCTTTGTACTGATTTTCTACTGTTTCTAATGTTAATCACCCTGTAACTCAACCACTTCGGAGCTGCTTTTAGCCTTGGATGCATTTAAAAAATACATATATATTACCATAGAAGTGCAAATTTTTCGTCACCAGCATTGTTTGTCATTTTTCGTCACCAGCATTTTTTCGTCACCAGCATTTTTCGTCACCAGCATTTTTTCGTCACCAGCATTTTTCGTCATTTTTCGTCACCAGCATTTTTCGTCATTTTTCATCACCAACATTTTTTCGTCACCAGCATTTTTTTCGTCACCAGCATTTTTCGTCATTTTTCGTCACCAGCATTTTTTCGTCACCAGCATTTTTTCCGTCACCAGCATTTTTTCGTCACCAGCATTTTTCGTCATTTTTCGTCACCAGCATTTTTTCGTCACCAGCATTTTTCGTCATTTTTCGTCACCAGCATTTTTTCGTCACCAGCATTTTACGTCATTTTTCGTCACCAGCATTTTTTCGTCACCAGCATTTTTCGTCATTTTTCGTCACCAGCATTTTTTCGTCACCAGCATTTTTTTCGTCACCAGCATTTTTCGTCATTTTTCGTCACCAGCATTTTTCGTCATTTTTCGTCACCAGCATTTTTTCGTCATCAGCATTTTTTCGTCACCAGCATTTTTTGTCATTTTTCGTCACCAGCATTTTTTCGTCATTTTTCGTCACCAGCATTTTTTCGTCACCAGCATTTTTCGTCATTTTTCGTCACCAGCATTTTTTCGTCACCAGCATTTTTTGTCATTTTTCGTCACCAGCATTTTTCGTCATTTTTCGTCACCAGCATTTTTTCGTCACCAGCATTTTTTGTCATTTTTCGTCACCAGCATTTTTTCGTCATTTTTCGTCACCAGCATTTTTTCGTCACCAGCATTTTTCGTCATTTTTCGTCACCAGCATTTTTTCGTCACCAGCATTTTTTGTCATTTTTCGTCACCAGCATTTTTCGTCATTTTTCGTCACCAGCATTTTTTCGTCACCAGCATTTTTTGTCATTTTTCGTCACCAGCATTTTTTCGTCACCAGCATTTTTCGTCATTTTTCGTCACCAGCATTTTTTGTCATTTTTTGTCACCAGCATTTTTCGTCATTTTTCGTCACCAGCATTTTTTCGTCACCAGCATTTTTCGTCATTTTTCGTCACCAGCATTTTTTCGTCACCAGCATTTTTTGTCATTTTTGTCACCAGCATTTTTTCGTCACCAGCATTTTTTCGTCACCAGCATTTTTCGTCATTTTTCGTCACCAGCATTTTTTCGTCACCAGCATTTTTCGTCATTTTTCGTCACCAGCATTTTTCGTCATTTTTCGTCACCAGCATTTTTCGTCATTTTTAGTCACCAGCATTTTTTCGTCACCAGCATTTTTCGTCACCAGCATTTTTTCGTCACCAGCATTTTTCGTCATTTTTCGTCACCAGCATTTTTCGTCATTTTTCGTCACCAGCATTTTTTCGTCACCAGCATTTTTTGTCATTTTTCGTCACCAGCATTTTTTCGTCACCAGCATTTTTTGTCATTTTTCGTCACCAGCATTTTTTCGTCACCGAAACGGGAAAAAAAATCGCAAAAATATCACTACCAATCAGCTTTAAATTGCCTGAAACGTGCTCCTAACAGGTTTTTGGGGGGACATTTTTTTTTCTGTTTTCATGTTTTCAGCATTTTTTGTCATTTTTCGTCACCAGCATTTTTCGTCATTTTTCGTCACCAGCATTTTTTCGTCACCAGCATTTTTTGTCATTTTTCGTCACCAGCATTTTTTCGTCACCAGCATTTTTCGTCATTTTTCGTCACCAGCATTTTTTGTCATTTTTTGTCACCAGCATTTTTCGTCATTTTTCGTCACCAGCATTTTTTCGTCACCAGCATTTTTCGTCATTTTTCGTCACCAGCATTTTTTCGTCACCAGCATTTTTTGTCATTTTTGTCACCAGCATTTTTTCGTCACCAGCATTTTTTCGTCACCAGCATTTTTCGTCATTTTTCGTCACCAGCATTTTTTCGTCACCAGCATTTTTCGTCATTTTTCGTCACCAGCATTTTTCGTCATTTTTCGTCACCAGCATTTTTCGTCCGAAAAAAAATCCGAAAAAATCACTAAGTGTGGAGGCCAAAATCGTCCCCCCAAAAACCTGTTAGGAGTACGTTTCAGGCAGTGTTGTGTTCTAGTTTTTTCTTGAAGGTATACTATGATTATTCCCTGCCTCCCACACGCACGGCATGCGCGCGTCTATAATTAATTAAATGTAAAAAATGATGTGAACATTTTCCACACGCAATATGCTTTGTAGGCCTACTGACTTTTTCTTACTGATGTCTGATCACCTGAGCTCAACCACTTCCAAGCTTAGATGCATTTTCAATGCAACAAACTCGGCCAGGCCCACTCAGGCCCAGTTTCACAGTAACACTGAGTAGCCTACACGTACAATATGCTTTGTACTGATTTTCTACTGTTTCTAATGTTAATCACCCTGTAACTCAACCACTTCGCAGCTGCTTTTAGCCTTGGATGCATTTAAAAAATACATATATATTACCATAGAAGTGCAAATTTTTCGTCACCAGCATTGTTTGTCATTTTTCGTCACCAGCATTTTTTCGTCACCAGCATTTTTCGTCATTTTTCGTCACCAGCATTTTTTCGTCACCAGCATTTTTCGTCATTTTTCGTCACCAGCATTTTTCGTCATTTTTCATCACCAACATTTTTTCGTCACCAGCATTTTTTTCGTCACCAGCATTTTTCGTCATTTTTCGTCACCAGCATTTTTTCGTCACCAGCATTTTTTTCGTCACCAGCATTTTTTCGTCACCAGCATTTTTCGTCATTTTTCGTCACCAGCATTTTTTCGTCACCAGCATTTTTCGTCATTTTTCGTCACCAGCATTTTTTCGTCACCAGCATTTTACGTCATTTTTCGTCACCAGCATTTTTTCGTCACCAGCATTTTTCGTCATTTTTCGTCACCAGCATTTTTTCGTCACCAGCATTTTTTTCGTCACCAGCATTTTTCGTCATTTTTCGTCACCAGCATTTTTCGTCATTTTTCGTCACCAGCATTTTTTCGTCACCAGCATTTTTTCGTCACCAGCATTTTTTCGTCACCAGCATTTTTTGTCATTTTTCGTCACCAGCATTTTTTCGTCATTTTTCGTCACCAGCATTTTTTCGTCACCAGCATTTTTCGTCATTTTTCGTCACCAGCATTTTTTCGTCACCAGCATTTTTTGTCATTTTTCGTCACCAGCATTTTTCGTCATTTTTCGTCACCAGCATTTTTTCGTCACCAGCATTTTTTGTCATTTTTCGTCACCAGCATTTTTTCGTCACCAGCATTTTTCGTCATTTTTCGTCACCAGCATTTTTTGTCATTTTTTGTCACCAGCATTTTTCGTCATTTTTCGTCACCAGCATTTTTTCGTCACCAGCATTTTTCGTCATTTTTCGTCACCAGCATTTTTTCGTCACCAGCATTTTTTGTCATTTTTGTCACCAGCATTTTTTCGTCACCAGCATTTTTTCGTCACCAGCATTTTTCGTCATTTTTCGTCACCAGCATTTTTTCGTCACCAGCATTTTTCGTCATTTTTCGTCACCAGCATTTTTCGTCATTTTTCGTCACCAGCATTTTTCGTCATTTTTAGTCACCAGCATTTTTTCGTCACCAGCATTTTTCGTCACCAGCATTTTTTCGTCACCAGCATTTTTCGTCATTTTTCGTCACCAGCATTTTTCGTCATTTTTCGTCACCAGCATTTTTTCGTCACCAGCATTTTTTGTCATTTTTCGTCACCAGCATTTTTTCGTCACCAGCATTTTTTGTCATTTTTCGTCACCAGCATTTTTTCGTCACCGAAACGGGAAAAAAAATCGCAAAAATATCACTACCAATCAGCTTTAAATTGCCTGAAACGTGCTCCTAACAGGTTTTTGGGGGGACATTTTTTTTTCTGTTTTCGTCACTCGTCACTTTTCGTCACTAACGAAACGGAAAAAAAAAATCACAAAAAAATCACTACCAATCAGCTTTAAATTGCCTGAAACGTGCTCCTAGCAGGTTTTTGGGGGAACATTTTTTTTTCTGTTTTCATCACTCGTCACTTTTCGTCACTACCGAAACGGAAAAAAGAATTCACAAAAAAATCACTACCAATCAGCTTTAAATTGCCTGAAACGTGCTCCTAACAGGTTTTTGGGGGAACAATTTCTTTTCTGTTTTCGTCACTCGTCACTTTTCGTCACTAACGAAACGGGAAAAAAAAATCACAAAAAAATCACTACCAATCAGCTTTAAATTGCCTGAAACGTGCTCCTAGCAGGTTTTTGGGGGAACAAATTTTTTTCTGTTTTCGTCACTTGTCACTTTTCGTCACTACCGAAACGGGAAAAAAAATCACAAAAAAATCACTACCAATCAGCTTTAAATTGCCTGAAACGTGCTCCTAACAGGTTTTTGGGGGAACATTTTTTTTTCTGTTTTCATCACTCGTCACTTTTCGTCACTACCGAAACGGAAAAAAGAATTCACAAAAAAATCACTACCAATCAGCTTTAAATTGCCTGAAACGTGCTCCTAACAGGTTTTTGGGGGAACAATTTCTTTTCTGTTTTCGTCACTCGTCACTTTTCGTCACTAACGAAACGGAAAAAAAAAATCACAAAAAAATCACTACCAATCAGCTTTAAATTGCCTGAAACGTGCTCCTAACAGGTTTTTGGGGGAACAATTTTTTTTCTGTTTTCGTCACTCGTCACTTTTCGTCACTACCGAAACGGGAAAAAAAAATCACAAAAAAATCACTACCAATCAGCTTTAAATTGCCTGAAACGTGCTCCTAGCAGGTTTTTGGGGGAACATTTTTTTTTCTGTTTTCGTCACTCGTCACTTTTCGTCACTACCGAAACGGAAAAAAAAAATCACAAAAAAATCACTACCAATCAGCTTTAAATTGCCTGAAACGTGCTCCTAACAGGTTTTTGGGGGAACAATTTTTTTTCTGTTTTCGTCACTCGTCACTTTTCGTCACTACCGAACCTGAATGGTTAGTGAGCCCGCCTAGGGAGCCAGAGGCCCTGGTTGCCCCAGGTTCGATTCCAGGCCAGGTCAGCATATGTGTCGATGAAATGAAATTTGTCCTTGAGCAAGACTCTTAACCCCTAATTGCTCACAGGTTCTCATGGGAAACAAGACCGCAAGGACTTTCATGAACGACCTGTTAAAAGGAATTATACTTATCCTTATCCTTATCCTGAATGGAGCGAGCTCTGAAAGCACAGATATGCCTCCTCTGACCGAAAGGAGCCTGTTGTGTGTTGTTAGGATTCTGTTCTAACATTTATCGAGTATTGATTCCAAGTCCTTGGAATCTATAAGCGAATAATAGTTGCCCATCCCTACCGTCTATAAGGTATATGTTGCATTCTGACTTTGACTCTTGCCTTGAAGACGACTGTGTCCGTCGGGATATGACTCGTCTGGAAGGGTATAACTATTCTCCATGCTGCACGGCTGTCTTCTGATATGATATTCTATAAAAAGTGCGAATGTGAAGCTAGACTTCTGGTCATGCAATAATAATGCTGAAGTTGCAAAGACGGCTAATTTGGGGTGTGGCGATCAAGCTCAGCGTAGCCATTTAGAACAAATATAATAAATACATTTAATCAATCAGGAATAAAAAGTACTTGTAGTACTAACTACAATTATACCGGACCATAACCGGACCGGTGCATTACTTCCAACAAGGCTCTATCTATCTGCTAAACCGTTGGAGCTACATATTTACTGAGGTGCTCAAAATGTTCAGAATACTTATGATTAGGGAAACATAGTAAAGTGTAAAATTTCTAATTTGATATTTGACAGAACAGCTAAAAGAAACGTATTACAGTCTAGGGCCATAGGGATATTTATGCCAAATCAATCTAAGAGCACCACATTTGTCCCAGATGTAACCCAGGGCATGCTCTAATGATTTAGCAAGGGCTGGATCTAGCTAGTATGGCCTTTCGAATGTAGCATGGCCTTTCGAATGTTTTTTACATTGGACGACACAGTGTAGCATGGCATTTTTTTATGGTTTTACATTGGACGACATAGTGTAGCATGGAATAAAAAAATGTAATAAAAAATATTTTTACATTTAATGACATAGTGTAGCATGGCATTATTTTTATGTTTTTTTGCATTGGACGGTGTTGGGGAAGCTACTTCACCATGGCAGTAGTTCGAACAAACCACATTGTACCCCTGGGAGAAATGTAGTTTGTAAAACTACAGCTACATAGTAAAACTAGTTCAACTACTTTTTATTTAAGCGTTGAGAAAGTACATGTGGGGTATATAAAATAAAATATAATGGTCTACAAAAAAAGTCAGCAAAAAAAAAGTTTTGTTGTAAATAAAACATCTGGGTCCCTCTGGGTTTTTAAAGTAAAGACTTGATCCAACTTCAATCCGTATCCAATATCATAAATTACTCAAATATGGCCACGCATCACTATCAGGAGAGGCGGGAGGGTTGTCCATTAGTTAGTGTTAGTGTGTTTATATGGATCACACACACACCTTCTTTGCAGCCAGATCCACCCACCTTGCGAAGCATTCCAGTGCTTTCCAGAGCACAGCATAGGCTTGTCATGTCATCATGGCATGCCTTCAAAGCAGAAAGCAGAAAAAGGGACAGTCCTGTCAGTAATAAAATAAAATAAATAATGTATTAATTTCATGTTATTGCCCAAAATTGATAACCAGTATCAAGAAAATAAGACATTATAGAAATCAAGTACAGACAACTTTCTGAACATATATATTTTATTCTTATATATATAATAAATTTCTATGTACAATTTATTCTTCTTTTGTAAAGAAACACAATGAAGGAGAAAGCTTTGATTGCAAACAGTGTTTCATACTAAAGGGAGGGAGACAAACAGTGGAAAAGTGCTCAAATAATTAGTGACCGTGTTCCACAGTTTTGTTTTAAGTAGACACAGAATGGATTTTGCTGCGGATTCTGGGAGCCACGGTTGCCCTTAGAGTCACACTTTCAAAGTCAGATCACAAGATGAGAGCTGTCTGACGATGAGATATTCATATCATATCATCGCTGTCGGGTGGAAACCTTGTATGTCTAAAACCACTACTTTTCAGGACATGGGAAAAACAGACTTAACCACTTTTTACCTTGCGTTGACATGCCCAAACTATTTCGGGAAGTCTTCGTCGTATTACAGTGTTGCGCAAAAGTAGCAACACTGTAATACTGTCATAAAAAACTGATGTATTGACATTTTTGCCTCTAACTCTCTACAGCACTTTTGTGCAACACTGTAATACGACGAAGCATAAAATAGCAATTCATTCATGAAAAAGCAGAACGATGACATTTGGAGATGCATCGCTTCTGCCCGACAGCAACAATATAATACAAGAAACACAACTGCTCACCATACCCATGTGAGGCTTTGGTTTTCCACCCACACTGGTTTTTATTTCCCTATCATAAGGGGCATCCGTCAAGCCGGCAGCAAACCAAGTCTTCCCAAAAGCAACCCGCCGAGTCCGCTGTGGTGGGCCTCGTCCAACCGTTTGCAATCCTGTTTGCAAGTTGCTGCTGCTGTTGTTTTTTTTTCGCTGACCAGGTTCAGTTTGTTTGGCGGTAAAACGTTCAACACGGATGTCAGGGTTAAATAAGGGACAGCGATAACGATACATTCGACACAGCACAGATTAGGACAAGCGGTTATTGTCTTGAGTCAGACGTTAGGGGCTTGATGTCTGATTGTCTGTCAGTTGGCCATCGTTAGGAAAGCGACGGACACTGTCACATGATCACATGTGACATGATCACATAAATAACATCACGAAAATTATCCAGTGTATACATTTCCTCCTTTAGAACACTGCCGGGGGTTTAGGCAGCCCCCCCCCCCCCTCCAAACACAAAATCTGAATACGTAAAACAAAATTAAAAAGTTATCTCCTTTTAAAGCAGTTGAGACAGTCATGCAAAGTGCAGCCTAGGTGAACGAAACGAAACGGCCGGCCACAGGGCCCTCCCTCATTAAGTTGTTAAGAAATAAAAGGACTGTTAGCATTTTCTAGTTGGCAGGTAGGAGTTTATACCAAGGGTAGTGGCACAGCAATACAAGTGAGAAACGTCAATAATAAGGGCTGAGGTTTAATAGTGTGGCAGGGGGTCAGGTGGTCCGGTGTCCAAGTCCTGAGCCCGGGGGGCGACTTCATAAGTCTGGGCTATGGTTCTTTGCCTGGGCCTGGGGGATTGAGATCCAGGCTCCAGCCAGCTTAAAGATCTTGTAGAAACAGAAAAATGATTTCATTTCAGAATACCGCTCTCCGACGACGTCTGTGAAGGATGACCACATTGAACACCACTCACGTTTCACAAACTGTACACGTCACGTCAATACAAAAGAGGTGAGGGCTTCTGTTCCACAGTCACAGTGGAGCTCTGTGCTTTTGTGTTGTGAGAGGAGGAGGGTGCTCTCTCCTGATGTGCTCCTGTCGCCCCCCCCCCCCCCCCCCCCCAAAAAAAACCGCCTTCGCTTGGACATGAGAGGGACCGTTGTTATAGCAGAGGGCCAGTGTCTACGTTCTGATCCGGGATTGGTCAGCTGCTAACAGGGTTTAAAGCAGTGGTTCTCAAAGTGAACCCCAAGGGGTCCTTGACAAGTTAGGGGTCTGTAACTCCAAGTGTACAAATGGAATCAAATGCACCCATATGGTCCATTTGGTTCCATCTGTCCACTCTCAGAGTTGGAACACTGAGGACATTACAGTTTAGATTGGGGATCCAGAAATAAAAATGTTATCAAAAGGAGGGTACTTGAAATTAAGAAGTTTGAGAACCACTGGTTTCAAGAGTAGGGGAGGAGAGGGAGGATTGTTGCGGCTGTCGAGTTTTAAAGGCACTGTCCTGTCACATGATGTCAACAAAGAACTCGCACGGGTTGCCCATGGCGTGCTGGAAGGACTGGCGGCTGGCGGTGAGCTCAGGGGGAACGGCCGCTAGCTCTCTTCCCGGAGGGGCTCCTGGGGGCGTGTTGCTGCTGACGGGGGTCTTTGGGACCAGACGAGCCAAGCAGTAAGGGGGAGGCAAGCCCGGGGGCCCGTAGGAGGAGGCGTGGCTTCGCTCGCTGTGGGCGCAGGAGCCAGGCCCCGGCTGGGTGAAGGGGGCGTGGTTGTAGGTGAAGGAGGCGTGGCTGTTGTGCGAATGAGAGTGGCTCCTGTGAGACTGGGTGTGGCTGAAACCCGACCGGGCGTGGCTGTGGCTGGAGAGGGCGTGGCTGTGGCTGGAGGGGGCGTGGCTGTGGCTGGAGAGGGCGTGGCTGTGGCTGGAGAGGGCGTGGCTGTGATGACTCAGCTGGCTGGCGGACCTGTCGCCGCCGCCGCCGCGCCTCATCCCGCGGACGCCAGGCTCTGATTCGCTGCATGTCGACCTGTGGACTTTCTCCTGTGGGGAGGAGCGCCGACCCTTCCCTGCGCTGGGGTTGGACCCACTGCTTCTGCTCCCTGAGGAGGGGAAGAATAAAGGAAAAAAAAACACGCTTCAGCTTTAACACAGACATTTATTTGTGCACCTAATTCAGTGGTTCTCAAATATTCTAATTTGACCTGCAAGGGTCCATTTGGAACCCCTTCAAGGAACCCGGAGGGTCCGCGGGCCCCACTTAAGAGAACCACTGACCTAACTCCATTATAGATACAAAAGTCCGCAGCTCCAACCTACCAGCTATGGCTGATTTAGACCACTACTGAGGGAGGCAAAGGGTCACACGTTAAACAAAAAGGTATTATGAAAGCTTAATGAATCTTTCATAAACCCCATGGGTCATTGTGCACTCACCATGAAATGCTTTCAGATGGGTTGACATTGCTTTACAGAAGGTTTCACATATTTAATTTGTGTGAAGGACATGGAATAATAACATGTAAATGCTATCTACTTGACTGTACTTTGTTTAAAGTGTGACCAGGTGTTATCGTCATTAATGCAATCCAAAAACATGATTGTTACATAAGCCGCTTGCCCGATGTCAAGCAGCAGCAAGTTATTACCAAGAGCCTCCTCCTGTAATATTCATACAGAACAATGAAATATTCATACAGTATAAACAGTAAGAATGATACACCTGCGTCAGAAAGACACCACAGGATTAACAATATAACTACACTTACAAATTACATTTTCAATTCAGCTAATAAAATATTCACTCTCCATTCTGAATTCATTATTATTGTTTTTTTCGTGCAATGGCACTAGAAGAAATGCTTTCTTTAACCACTTAAGCCGCATACTTTGTCATACAACGAATAGCGAAAATAGACGATCTACAAATATGCAATGTTATATCTGCTATTTTAACTACTTAAATCTGGTTTTAATTCTTCTCCTATAATGACTTAAAATATGTCTGAATATTCCTGCATAGTAAGCAATGGGTCATATTGGAGCAGTCAGACATAAATAATTCCACCTATTTTCTGATTTATGTTTCATTTTATTGTTTCTTTACACTGCGAGTAACTCACACTGGTGGCATCATGCTGACAGAGGTGTACCACATGATTGCCAAATTGAACATTCCCCCTGCCTTATTCTATACCCCACAATGAGCCCCACAGTACTGGGTTAAAGAACGGTGCATGATCGCCCTCTATCAGTGAGAGTGAGAACAACACAAGCCTCGCACTGATCTCATGTCCTGCATCATGCACCTTCACTGCGGTTCCCCCAGAACTGTACCAATGCATGCCCACGGGTGCAGAGAAGGACAATGGGACTGTCAGGAGAGTCGCACACAGCTCCAGGTGACAGGGACAAATACACACACACACACACACACACACACACGCTGGAGGAATGGGGGGCATGGGGTGGAAGGAAATAAAACCTCAAAGCTATGGATGGAGGTAAACGTCAAGGGCTATGGGTACGAGAGAGAGAGAGAGAGAGAGAGAGAGAGAGAGAGAGAGAGAGAGAAAACGGTCAAATTTCAGAGTGATATTTCATGGAATGGAAAAAGAACGCAAGTAGATGAACTCAGAGAGAAAGAGAGAGAGAGAGCAGCAGAGGAGGAGAGAAGCAGGGTTTTAGCTGGCTTACCGGGCCGTTCCCCCACTGTGTCCTGGTACTATATCCATCCTTCAGTCTAACGTTTGCCCAGCAGAAACAGAGGGAACAACAGAATTACACACACACACACACACACACACACACGCACACACATGCACGCACGCACGCAGACGCACACACACAAAAAAGAAATAAACACAAAACACGCACACACGCCTCTCAGGCCAGCCAGCTACAGTCAACTTCTGTTGTTCCGGCCCACAGAGATCAACAGTGATGTGCAAAAATCACTACCCACAATCCTAAAGTGCAGCAGCAATGTCTCCGATTGGTGGTGATCGTATCATCGTCAAAAATCCCTACAAGTCAACTACAATATTCAAAAACACTCTTAACAATATAAACAAATAAAGACAATGGTTACAGTAAAAAAGAAAAATCAAGCTAAATGATCGTTTGGTTGGAAGTATTGGAAAGGTATGCGCTATGGTCTTCTAAGTTCTACCTGCACTTTTTTTTACATTTTCCATTCATTTTATGTTTTATGGTCATGATCAGGACACTGGTTGTCTTGATTTCAGTCATAAACTCTTGAAATAAGGATATTTTTAAAACATCTTAGGAGTAAATGAATGGGAAATTCTGTTCCGGCTCCAGCGCCCGTGAAAAACATGGCGGTCACTGTTGCACTCTGTGTAGATAACCAGTCTAAAGTCTCAACTGTATAACTTAAGCCTATTTGACGTACAACGGTGTCGCTCTGCAAAAATGACAGATCTACAAGCTCACAACATGTTGCATCCGCGACGGATTGTGAGCTTGTACATCTGCTATTTTCACTGTCCTACCACGGAACACAAAGGAAGCATTACTGTACAAACTAAAACACTGCGTGGTACGTTGATCCCTTCAACAACAAAAAAAGCACACGCACACACGCACCCACACACGCACCCACACACACACACACACACACACACACACACACACACACACACACACACACACACACACACACACACACACACACACACACACACACACACACACACACACACACACACACACACACACACACACACACACACAGCTAAACCCACTAATGTCCACAATTCTTGTCTGGAAAGGCCAAAAATAAACAATAAATAAACAAATCAAAACCCATTCTAAAATATCTATTGCTAAGCTTTATTCATTTCTCTCCTCCAAAGTTTCAAAGGCTGTGATTATCTGATTGAAATAATGAGCAATGGTTAAAAAACAACAACAAAATAATAACGAATGAAGATGGCACAAATGGAAACATGTAACATATACTGTAGTCTTGCGTAGCCAGACGATCAGAGATCTCCACCTACTGACACGTCCAAATTCAATGAATGGGCTAAAACTGGGTGGAAAACAATTCAGAGATTTAAAAAATAACAGTATTGCAGAACCAATAAAAAGACTTTCAGGGTAGGGTTGGGATCCTTTAGGATTTTAACAATTCCGGTTCCTTAACAATTCCTTCTTGACGGTCCGATTCCTTTACGGTTCCCTTTAACGATTCCGAGAGGGGGTTCCAAATGGACCCGTACAGTACAGTTGCGGATCCCAACCCTACTTTAAGGCAGTCCTTGATATTAGGATGGTATCAGGATTGGACAAAGCAGTGGGTGTTGGTATGTTAGCTCTATTTTTCTCCGCTGTTCTAGTCCATAATATTGAATGTAGAATTTCCCCAGACGTATCAGTAGTCTGGCTACACGAGACCACGTAACACAGGGCTTCCCAAACCTTTTTAGCTTGAGACCCAAAAGAGCTATGTGGCATTGTCCTTAGGACCCAAATTTACAAAAGGATTTTGTACATTTTTCAAAATCTTTTGAAAAAACCTTTTGGGGATTTTTTTTTTACTTGTGACCCATACAAAAACGGGTCCTGGACCCAAAATGGGCCACAAACCTATGTTTGGGAAACACTGATGTAACATACTGTCCAGCCATCTACACATCTACTTACAATCTCACTCCCATGACGCCACTCTCCCTCAATGCAGAAATTGCGTAAAAAGGCATGCAACTAGCAACACGGGACCAAAACCAAAGAAAGGATCATTCAAAAATCGATGGGAGAAGAAGGATGGACCTGATTGGGATTTATTTCAAGCTGGAGATTTGTAATCGTAGAGTGGGACAGGCTTTTATCGTGTACACACCCAGTACTGCAGAGCCGTCCGCTGTATGACTCAAGATGCTCATGATTGACCTTGACAATACAGGACGGGTTTTAGAAAACACACACCAGACAAGGAAATAAGCAATCTGATCTGGTGTCAGCTTAACTACCCAGGAAAAAAAGACCAGTATAAATACACAACAACAATGAATCAGGCAAGTAACAAGTATTAAAATAGTGTGTCAAAAATATATGAAAACCTGGAAGACTTTGTAATGCATCATAATTTGACTTGGTTTGGTTAAAATGATAGTAATCATTGCTATAGAGTGTTTGTTCAGTAACTGGGGTCTGGTCTGCCCTTCTCTCCAGCTCCTTACTAAACAGAAAATACATTTTCAGGTGGGGTTGCCAATTTCAGACAATCAGGAGAGAGTACCCATTTAGCAGCCTCAATTTTATAGTGTTCCAGTTCCAATTTTGTCTGCTAATTTCTTTGAGACATCAGTTCAAAATTATCTTGTTTATTCTGTATCCTGTGTGAGTTCTCTCACTACTTGTTCTCTACTGATTGGATAAAATTGGTATCCCGACCTGAAAATGCAATTTCTGTTTATTTAAGAGCTGGAGAGACAGGGAGACCCCTGTTACTGAACACACACGTTATAGCAATGATTAGACTATATAGTTATTAAAGACTTATTTTAACAAGAGGAAATCACTTACTGCACCTTTAAAGGGGCATGAAACCCTAGGCTGATTTTGTAGTTTGTTATCCGGTTCAGGTTAAAAAAAATACAGAATTTCCCCACCGCAGCAGGAGGCGGAGCCAGCAAATAGCGCTGTGTGGCTGGCCAATGCATGGCGAGACAGGGCGGCAGCCAGACAGAAGTGAGCTGTGCTCTGTAGTAGGCGTGGAATAGGCGCCCCACAGAAAGTAGCAGTTGTAGGGTGTGAAATGAATCAAGATTGAGCAAATGCACGGCCTGTTTCCATTCTAAAATGTATAATTATTTTACAGATAATATGCCAGAGACCTGTATGTGAGCCTTCCTGCCCCAACTGTTGGCGTTGTTAGTTTTTAACCTGAACCGGAAAACAAACTACAAAATCTGCCTCATTTTCATGCCCTATTTCAAAAATAGCAAAAGTAACCATATTTTTTTTAAAAGACGTAAACATACGTCCTTGGCAGGCAATGTGTTAAAATATGTTCAACTATAATGAAATGCCCAAAATAGGGACACCGGAGTTTGAACGTGGTCAAGCGTCAACTCACCCTCACTGTGCTGGCTCCCTGCGCTGCCACTGTGGAAGCTGTGACACGGGTCCGAATATCCTGGAGGGAAGCTGGGCGGAGCGGACGGGAAGGGAGGGTAGGGGAACGGCTGGCCCCCCAGGGGCCAGGGGTTGGTGGCAGGAGGCAGCGGGGCCAGAGTGTCCTGTTCGGACCCCCCACCACTGGAACCTTCATTCAGGTTGAGGGACGCCATGTCTGATAGAAGGGACACAGGGGACGGCGGGACAGGAGAGATATTTAGCACCACGCATTAACCCATGAAGACCTAAGGCCGATTCTACAAAATGTCTTCTAAATCAGTTCAAAACAGTTTACTGAAAAACGTATGTTGCTATATCAGTGGTGCTCAAACATTTTCATGTCGAGGACCCCCAAAATGATGTATTGTATTTGGCCGCGGAACTGCATCTCAAAAGATCTTTTTGGTTTCGGTGAAAAGATTTGGTGTAGAGGGAAAAAAGGAAGGTACTAAGTATAGGCCCTTGGGGTACCCCGCTCAACAATATATAGGGTTTAAGTGGTTAATTTATATAATTTATATGTCTGAAGGTAAAATAGTAATTAAAAACGGTTAGTTCCGTTGTTTGTTAAAAATACTCCGTAAACACTGGACTGCATCTATCAGTATCCCTGCGCCAACATATTGTTTACAATATTTATTCACTGTACCGTACAGTGGCAGGGGAAGAGGAGCATTTGTTTTCCTCCTGCATACAGTATTATGCAAGATTTTACAACAAATGCAGCACTTTTGAGTCCTACTGTAAAGCACGACCCTCTTGTGGCTTATTGATTTATCATAACATGCAACAACAGCTGTTGTATGAAGAGGAAGATGTGTGCAGTACTTTGGCAAAGGTCCCCGAAGGTGTAATAACACTGTTCAGAGAAGGTGATCTTGTTGACGGTGTGTCTCAGGTAGCCATGCTTCAGAAGGCTGCTGGCGTACTTCCGCGCATCCCGCCGGTCCTTGAAGCCTTCTACTCTGGAGTATAGCCAGTCCACCACGTCCGCACCTGACACAGTAACACACACACGCACAAAAACCAAGATTAGGGCTGTCACGATCATGACATTTTACTCTGCAATTAATTGTCACTATAATAATTGTGATCAGGCCTAACTAAGATAAGACACATGGACTGCTACTCGGGTAGAAACTGATGTACACAACATCCACACATAGTGACTGCTGTTTGATCAAAGGTTCATCAACACTAGGTAGAACAGATTTGTGATTCAGCCTCGAATTAATATTTAAAGCTAAACATTAAATATTCACAATGCAGACAGCACTAATTCTCAGCTAACAAGTAGCTTATGCAACTTACTGTCCAGATGCGCAAAACAAACATTTTAGAATTTTCAAATTGCATAAGTTACGCACGCGCGCGCACACACACACACACACACACACACACACACACACACACACACACACACACACACACACACACACACACACACACACACACACACACACACACACACACACCAAAACCACAGTGAAATCTAAGAAGTTGGTGGAGAATGGAATCATTAGAAGATGAACATTCAATTTTATATAAAGGATGTATTGATTGGGATCAGCTAAATAGCAACACATTGTTTTGTTAACTATGCAGAGGTTCTTTTGTACTGTATGAAGGTTGAAGGTTTTTTAAATTACTAACTTACCTAAGACTGCATTCATAAATTGAGCATAAACACATAACTTAAGTCTGCGTTGAACCTTACTGTAGCAGTCTAATATATCATTAGGTCTCCTCACCAATGACGGCGTTTGCAATGGTGATCTTCAGCCACATGCGGTCTCGAATCTCTAGACCAGAGTCAGGCAGCTGCATCACCTTGACGATGGTTGCCATGTCCGTCTTACTCGCAGAGAGAGGCAGGTCATCGAATTCTGGGAGGGAGATGGAACAATCACTGTGACACTTCACACCTGATGTGAATATGGCCACAAATGAAAGGCTCAAAATATGCATCGCAATAATAATAATAATAATAATAATAATAATAATACATCAAACTTACAAATGTTTTTTTGAGTAGATATAAAAGTGCTTTTTATGTCTACTCAAAGACATTAAAAGACAAAACAAATAACTTTAATGAAGCAAAAAGTAAGAAAAAATTATCAGAATTAAGAAGAACAAAAAATCTTTAAAATAAAATTAATTTAAATGAATGTATACTTATTGTGTTGGTACCGTAGTGTGGGTAGGGTCCCGTCAGAGCCGTGGTGTGAGAGATCCAGGCTGCAGGGTCGATCGGCCTCACTGGCTCCGCTGGAGGAGCCAACAAACACAGGGGGAAAGGGAATAAATGAGTTTAATAAACCACATGGTACGACCATCACCAGACCAAATATGGTCAGGCTCAGCTTATTGGATACACGTTACATTTAAACTTAAAAGATCAATATACCAAATACCAAATTGGTGAATTTGGTATTTGGTGGTTAAAGGCTAACGGTGTACTTTATCTTACCGCGGGGGATGGTGAAGTAGCTTCGTGGGGACGGATCCCAGCATTTGGCAACAGTTAGACTAATTGGCCTAGAGAGAAAACATAAAGAAGACCTCTTTAGGTTGCCAGTGAATAGTAAACAACATTCACATGTTATGAAAAACAAAAAAGGGAGGAAATGATTCATGGTCATCAACAGTATCAACACTGCTGACATCTACAATCTATAAGTTTTTGATCTGTTGTCTCCCTCTCCTGACAGAGATAGGTAATTGCAACGATGTCCAAACTACAATAAAGACGGCAGAGTAGGGAGACAACCACTGCAGAGGTACTAGTTATATTGTATTAACATACTAACTCTACCACAGTGCTTCTCAAACTTTTTCATGTCAAGGACCCCCAAATTGATATGCATTTGGCTGCGGACCCCCATCTGGAAATGTTTTGTGCCAGGGACACCCAGAAGAGAAGATTTGTAAAAAATTACAAAAAAATATTCAAAAGTTTCCAAACATTTTCAATATTTTTCAAAAAATCTTTAAAAATAGCAGATGAACCAGCTCGCAGGGCAGCACTAAGTGACGCGCTGTGAGCTTGCAGATCTGGTAGTCGACGAACATTTTTCGTCATCGTTTTAGCACATTAACTCTGGCATGTAAGAGGTTGGAGTTGATGGAAACCAATAGCCTGTGTGTACATTACATTACATTAAATGCTGTATGTAATAAGTGTGGGCAGTAGGGACATTGGGTAGTTTCTCTGGGAGTTTCCAGGTGTTCCTGTAGCACAGTGTCCTACTTACCCAGTTTTGGAGACGATCTCTCTGAGGATCCTCACCGCGTCGTCGTTACTCATGTTCTCAAAGTTCACATCGTTCACCTGGTGGAAACACACACATCAAACCACACCATCATTTATTAGAATAAATACTGAGGGGGGTTTTCTTTCTTACTCTACCACCAAAATAGCACGGTGCGGCATTCTCTGGGGACTCCTCTATCCGACCGTTTTGTGGAGTTGTGTGTTAATCTCCAATGCTGCTCTCAGGCATTCAGAATCAGACGAAAAAAGCCTGCAAATCCTAAGCAGCTTTCTGCACAATATAATGTACATCTGTAAATAAAATAAACCTACATCTATACAGTATACATCTTTAAAAACGACATGTATACAGTATAGATATGTAAAAGAAAAAAACATAGTGGTTGCTGTTGCAAAAACAAACACCTATTATTTAGCAAATATTTTTCTACTCAATGCCCCTCAAATTGATATGTATTTGAAAAGATTTTGGGGGACCCCCATGAGAGATTTGTCAACATAATCTGTCAATATGTTTCAAAATTCTACAATCTCACAATGCGTTGCATCGTGCTTTTCAATAGTTGTGCCCCAGATGTTTGATATCCATCTAATAATCATCTGGCTACTGTTAGACTAAAGATATTACCCATGCCAGTAGGTGTCACTATAGAGCAAGAACAGCTGTCTTAGAATGCAAGGAAGAACCTTCTGGTCAATTGTACTTAATCACATAAACCCTAGCTTCCCTATTCTGGGAAAATAGTAGATCTACAAGCCAGCTATTTTCGGTGATTACATTTGGTGTAGAGGGGGGGAAAAAAGAAGGGGCCGAGTATAGATCCCTGGGGGACTCCGGTCAAGTATATAGGGTTTAAGTCAGGTGTTCCCAAACCTTTTAGATCTGGTGTCTCCACAGGACCCAAACTTACAAAATTACATTTTGGATTAACCACTTCAGTCCGATTACAAAAATAGCAAGCTGAGCTTGTATGTGTGCTATTTTCCTTTTGTGTTTCTTTTTAAAGTTATGAACTTGTATTTATGTGTTTATTTTTAATTCCTGCAATTCGTTTGAAAGATTTTTTTATTTTTTTTTGATAAAAGATTTAGATTTAGAATTAAAAAAAGAAATCTTGTGACCCATTAAAACGTTTGCATCACCCAAAAATGGGTCCCGAGCACCCACTGTTTGGGAACCACTGGTTTAAGTGGTTAAGCTGGATTTATACATAATTGCGTGCCAGTATCACAAAGTATATCAAGCCCTACAGTATAAGTGCTCCTTTAACCACTTAAACGCTTGGTTGACCGGAGTTCCTCAGGGCTCTATACATTTCTGTTTTCGCTCTACATAATGTGTGGAAAGTTTTCCCCAGAATACGTATGCTGGGGTTTAACCCATTAAAACCAGGAACGCATCTGTGTAACCACTTTAACCGTTATTTTATACTTTGGCTATTCAAAAATAGCAGATCTACAAGCTCGTAGTGCGGCACCGAGTGCCGCACTACGAGCTTGTAGATCTGCTACTTTTGAGAAAAATTTGTGCAAATCTTTCAATATATACATTTTTACTCAAATCTTTGCTTCTGGGGGTCCCTGGAACAAAACAATATTTTTTGAGATGGTCCTTTTGGGTGGTCCTTGACATGAAAAAGTTTGAGAACCACTGATATATACAGCAACAACATACTGTAGTTTTTTTCACTGTAGAACCCCCAGAAGCCAAGATTTGCGTTACAAACGTTCCCTTGAAAAAATATACATTCAAAGATTTGACGCGCTTTGAGCTTGTAGATCTGCTATTTTTGAAGAGCCAAAGTATAAGATAATGGTTAAAGTGGTTAAAATCTAAAGTGACAGATGCTTTCCCGCTCTTAAAGGGTTTAAGTAACCGTGTCAGGCGAGTAAAGCACCTGTATGCTGTAACGTTACCTGCAGCAGCATGTCTCCAGGCTCTATCCTGCCGTCGGCCGCCACGGCGCCGCCCTTCATGATGGAGCCGATGTAGATTCCCCCGTCGCCCCGGTCGTTACTCTGACCCACAATACTGATACCCAGGAAGTTGTACTTCTCTGTGAGGACAAACAACAAATATAAAAACAAAACAGAGAGATGAAGAACATCAGGTATGATAAAACAGATTACGACTGTAACTGTACATACTGTATGTAAATCCTCGGTGTCGGGCAGAAACCTTGTATCTCCATATTTCATCTTATTGATGTTTTTTTTTCATCAATTGATGCCCTAGTAGATACTTTATATCTAAACGTTATTTGACAGTGTGGTGCAAAAGTAGGGAAAATTGTTGATCGAAAAGCTCTCAATGCATCGCGATATGAGGTGTTCTGTTAGTTTCACAAGTTCTTGCATATAATGACAAATAGGGACAGTAGGTTGAAAGTAGTTAAGTCTATCTTTAGGTTATGAACAAGAGCTTGTGACTAAATAATGATTGCATTTCATCCATTGGAACACTGGTTCTTTTTGTCCATTTCCTGAAAAGTTATGGTTTTGCTCATACAAGGTTTCCTTGCCTGACAGCGACGACTAGCTGTGAAGGTTTACCCATGTTTAGTGTGACGGTGATGATGTTGAGGCTCATGGTGGAGTCTGTGATACTGCTGAACGACGATGACTGGAAAGGCAACACAATCACAGTGTTCATTTTGACAGCAAATTTTGATTTACATTTAGTGATAGTCTTTTGAATAAAATTCCACGAAGTTTTAGTCATATTTTAGTCATCTGAAATAACAAACTAAACTAAATCTACAGTTGATTTAGTCAAAGAAATTAAATTTTGGCAGGCCTTTTGGATAGCTTCGTAATGCCTGATTTATAGCTGTGTGCTGAAAATAGCCGATCTGAAAGCTCACAACGCGTCTGAGACACTTTGTGGGCTTGGAGATTGTTTTTATTTTGTTTTTATTCAGTTTATCAGTGAAAAAGGGTAGTTGACGAACATTTATCGTCATACTTTTACTTAACGAAATTAACACTGCACAATCATCTGAGCTACTCACTACTAACTGTGGTATAAAAAGACAATCTAAAATTAATACAGACTTCAAAAGTCAGATACAAGTTTCTTCAGCCTTTCACTCACCCGGTCGATTTTGGCCACCTTGTGCCTCCGTCGGCGCCGTTTGTGCCGCCGCATCAGCTGAGAAGAAGAACTCTGCTCCGTGGAGCTACTGAGTCTGAAAACACACAGAGGACAAGAAGGTTATTATAGTTAGTTAATCGCTTGAACCCTAGCGTCCATATTCTGGAGAGAACATTCAGCAAAAATAGTCCATCTGCAAGCTCACAATGCATCACGCAACGATGCGTTGCGAGCTTGTAGAGCTGGTATTTTCGGCAAAGAGATCTGATGTTGCGGGAAATAGTCATATATGTGGAAAAACATCAGACAAATCTTTTACTAAGCACAAAACGTGTCGGTACATAAGGTACAACGTTTCAACCAAATAATTCGGCAGACCCCCTGAAACCCCCCCAAGGACCCCTGGGGGTCCAGACCCCACTCTGAGAACCCCAGAAATAGAGTACAAAGTGGCAGTCTACCTGCTGGCGTCCTCGTCTTCCTCGCTGTCCACAAAGGAGCTGGACTCCAGCTCGCTGCTCATCACCGAAGCACTGTCGTAGCCCATGGCCGAGTCCCTCGCCGCACGCTCCGACTTAGAGTGACCGTTGATGCGAGGGACTGTGGAGAGAGAGAGACGGCAGAAAAATGACAACAGGTTGGATTTAATACTTCTAAGTCGACCATCTCACCCATGACCCAAAATTGCATTATGAAACAATAAAAAAAGGTCACAAGGAAGGTTGCTAGCCAAGTGGTCAGGTCACACAGAGGAGAGAGGAGAGACACACACACTCCCACACAGAGACAGAGAGAGAGAGAGAGAGAGAGAGAGAGAGAGAGAGAGAGAGAGAGAGAGAGAGAGACAGAATCAGATCACACGATTACGGGATGTAAAAAACGGTGTGATTTTTCTCTCTTTTGCAGTTCCAGGAAAAGTTAGAATAAAGAAAAAGAGAATAGAGAAGAGCTGAACACAGAACACAGAGAGACAGAGAGACAGACAGCGAGTGAATGCTGAAGGGAACAAGTATCATAAGACTCAAACATACAGAAACAGAGACGAGAAAAACAACAAGTAGAAAAGTCAAGGGTTTCAGCCAGACTTTAGACATTTAGTTTAAATGTGGACAGAATGACAAGTGAAAAACTGTTAAACTGAGGGGTTTCATTTGGTTTAAGAAAATGGCATTGGCAAGAGTCATAATGGAGTGAAACTAAACACAAAATAATGACACAATCACTTAGCCCTATTTTCAAACATTTTCTAACACCTTTTTTTTTTTAAGTGAAAAAATTGTATGATCTCAAGTCACGTCGGGTTGGGTTGTGAGCTTGTAGATCGGCAATTTGTGAAAGATTTTGGAAAGTGTTCATCTATAATGACAAAATTGGGACGCAAGTGGTTAACTTGTTTACAGGACTTTGTAAACAATATCCCAGCCCATGGTCTAGCATAAGTCGATTCCCTATCACAAACACATCCGTATCCCAATACTCCATACGTACATCGCCATGGCCGAGGCACTGTCTCAGGGTGACAGCGGATTGGCTGGAAGGGCCGGGCGCGGCGACGGGGCCGTGGCAGAGAGAGCGTTTGCCGGGAGCCAATGAAACGTTGCAACAATGTGGTCGTTCCCATGCCGGCGTTCTCTGCCCAGAAGGTGTGTGTACGTAAATGAAGCTTCATAGGTTTTTCGGGAGAGCGGTGCAAATCTTCCTCTTGGTGATTCACTCGAGCATTTTTTTTTTTATCTCACACGCACTCACATTAACCCACGGAGTGCAGTGGGTTGTCATTCAAGGCCTAAGACCCTCTGGACCCTGTGAAATCTGTTTGTAAGCCTGGATTGTTGCCAACATGCTCCAAGTCTTTTCTATGCAATAGAGGCTGATGCAGAGGCACAAAGCTCCTTTCACTGAAATATCAGCTCGACTTTATCTTGTGATTAAAACAAGTGTCCATAAAAGTAATCCATGTCAAACGTTGCTGGTGCTATGAAGTACTTTACGAGCAGCAATAAAGCCTTTGGCTTCCTATAAAGAAAACAAAAGTCGTAATAATATAAAGTACTACGCAGACAGCAATATACACAGGTAGGTAGCAACAGATCCAGGATATTTCTATGAACCAGGTTGAGAGTTTACAAATAGTTTTGCCAGTCAAGTGCAGCTTAATCATTGGACTGGAGGCTTTTCTCCGTTTCATTAATTAAGATCCACAAATCAACAATGCCATCAGCCATCATGATAAAGTATAAGTCCTGCACGGATGCATATTCCATTTTGATGATAAGACATCAAATAAACAACATCACGTTAAGCAAGATAAGCTGTCCGTTCATTCAGTGTAAAAACAATAATCCTTGCAGCTGAGATGATTTCATGTTCCGCAATCATGACAACATCAGTGTCACACCGGCACGAGATCCCAAACGGCTCTAAATATAATAACATAAACAACATCACCGGCGAATTCAGGATCATCTGGCCATCTTGAAATGTCAAAGTTAACTTCCAGCAGAAAAATCCCAGAACAAGATTCTATTGTCTCTCTCACCGCAGCGCCGGTGGACACGGTGCCTCCAGCAGACGGACTCGCAGAGGAACTGAGCTAACCGCGACTCGCCAGCCAAAGTACTCTACCTCCTCCCTCCCAGTCCCCGCTATAGGATATCTGCTAATCTCTCCGTCGGGCCAATCAGATGCCAGCAGTGGGCGAGGTGGAGGGAGTTCCAGAGATATTATGGGATTTGAGATGATGTGCTCTGTTTTATCTCTGCTCCAGGTGACAACACCATCAGGTCATTAAAAACTCTCCACCAGCTACCTACTTAACGCGTCACAGCGCCCGCACTCGGGTGACCTTGCTGCTCCCTTCACCACCGTTCTGTACAACAGAGGACGGGAAAGTTCACCCAGGTCAGCTGTGTTTATTCTCCGTGTTAATATACATTAACACAGCCGCTATTGTTTAGACTTAACTGTGTCTCCTATGACCTTTCAATATCAGTCAGGGGTTTAATGAGAAAATGCTTGCAGCAGTGGTTCTCTGTCAATTCTTCTTTTTTTATGTATAACATACATTTTGTCAATGGTAATAATACTCTGTGCAGCAGTGTGCAGAGTCAAACTCCGCCTGTCACCTGCACTTGGGTTTCTTAACTATGGCCCTTGTCAGAGCCAGGTAACGTATTAAACCCCCCGCCCCCCCGCTGGCCCTGAAACAGATCCCACTCCAGAACTCCTCGCAGCCCCCTCGGGGTGCTACACCTGTCCCCCTGCTGCTGGAACCGTCGACCGCATTATTCAGTCCATTGTCACACACACCGCGCAGAAAGGAGAGAACAAGGGATACGCTTACCGGGGTTTTAGCAACTTTGATTCAGAACTGCTCTTGTCCACACAGTCAAACAGAATAGACAGAATCATTTTTAAGAGCCTATATAATGTGACAGGGGAATTCCTGTCTGCTAGCGCTACAGGCAAGGGGGTGGTGGGGTTGGTGGTGGGGGGGGGGTGTCTCGGCTCATGTGACTGTGATATACTGCAGCGAGCAATAATACAAACACAATTCACGAAGTTAAATTAGATTATTTGGACCGCATAAATGTGATTTACGAGCCATGAAAAGCGCATGTTCGCCAGGGACGGACGGCACGGCCAGTCCCCCTGCGATGCTTTCACTTAATTACAGCTGACAAACGAGCAGATGGATGGACGCGGATGGAGGGAAGATAGGAGGAAAACACACACTGTACAGAGAGAGAGAGAGAGAGAGAGAGAGAGAGAGAGAGAGAGAGAGAGAGAGAGTTATACAGACTACAGTATCTGCACACAGTCAAATTTAATTAATTTATGTTAATTATGTATTAACATACACTTTTAGAGTTAAAGTGGGTGTAAGCAAGTTTTCTTTGTTAAAATAAGTGTTAAATAGCTCTATATTCCAATAACAATATTGCTATAGAGTATTGTGTTCAGTAACAGGGGTTTCCCAGCGCTTTAGTAAACATAAAATATCCTTTTCAGGTCGGAGAACCAGGCAATTTTATCCAATCAGAGAGAACGCATACACGATACAGGATAAACAAATGAAATTGGAAGTAATAAAACAAACAAATGAGCAGGAACATTTTGAACTGGAACACAATAAAATTGAAGGTGATAAGTTGTCTTTGTAGGGTTCTTTTTCTGACCTGAACATTTATTTTCTGTTCACTAAAGAGCTGGAGAGAGTATAAAGCTGTCACTTTTTAACACTAAAACATATCTATTACACCCCCCTTAACGACATAAACTCTGACTATTTTCTGCGATTGTTTTCCTATTGTGACAATCTACAAGCTCACAATGCGTCGAGTGGCGACACATTGTGAGCTTGTAGATCTGCTATTTTTGACAAAGAGATTTGGTATAAAACGAGGGCTCCAAGTATATAGAGCCCTGGGGGACACCTGTCAACGAAGTACTGCATATAGAGTTTAAGTGGTTAAATGAACACTCAGGATTTTACTGTGCATGTGTATACTGTATGTGCACGTGAGAGCAGGACAAATGAGAATGCAGCATAGCAGCATAGCAATGTCCATTAGGTCAGCAGCATTAGTGTTGTATTATTACCCATAAAACAACAGATGTGCAACAGGGACATACGGTACAGTGGATTTGTACAGCACGAGTCATCGAGTGCACAGTAATACGATGCATCAGTGTGTGGTGGTGAAATGCGTATAAGAAACATTGTTATTCTGCCAAGAGTAATTTTTCATGTAAAGCTACAGTATTTCCCTGTTTCCACCAGCACATTTCCTAACGCAGTTCTTCTCTCTCAAGCTAACAGCACACACACTTCTCTACCCTATACCTGTGTTTGAAGTGTGTCCTGTGATACTAAACTGTACCACATAAATTAATGAGCATTTGGTAAATGAGCCTGAAGCACTGGAGCCTCAGTGCCAGGCACGATGGGAAGAGAGTTGTGGGAGGAGAGTCAGAGAGAGAGAGAGAGAAAGAGAGAAAGAGAGAAAGAGAGAACACAGTCGCAGAGACATGGAGAACGCAGAGACAGACAGAATGAGAGAGAGTGACAGAGAGAAAGACAGAGAACACAGACACACAGACACACAGACACAGAGAGAGACAAACAGAGACAGAGAGAGGTAGAGGTTGAGAGAGAGAGAGAGAGAGAGAGAGAGAGACAGAGACGGAGAGAGGTAGAGAGAGAGACAGAGATAGTAGAGAGAGACAGAGATAGGAGATAAATAAGTGGCTGTACAGTGAGTACAGTGTGTTTGGATAACAGTGGCAGACAGCAGGCATTAGATGCTGTCGTTCTACAACTTTCTGGTGTGCAGGCGTCAAAAAAACTGGAACACAAATAGAAACTATTTGAAACTGGCAAATAATAATCACATTCTTCAGTGGAGGTAGAGGGCTGGGCGATATGGACAAAATTAAATATCATGACATGCTGGACCAAATACTTCAATGTCGATATTGTGATGACATTGTGGGGATGACTATTAGAGCTTTCACTACATATTTACAAAATGAGATTTCTGATAAATAATCCTCAGCAATGTATATAATAACCAAGTGGGTAAAGGCAAATAATAAAACAGCTAGAACAGTAAGGTAAGTTCAGAAGATTGCATCATGTTGCTGTAGTGGGGGTAATGTCTGCATTCCGACATCTCACTACTCCGACTAGTGGCTTCCGCGTGCGGTTAGGGTTAGGGTTAGGGTTAGGTATAGGGTTAGTTAACGTCGGAAAGGCGACATGTCGGAATGGCGACATGTAACCGCTGTAGTGCAGCCTTTAAAACCAGGAAAGGACAACACCGATAGCATACTATAGCATGATATTATTATGATATCTTAAATCCCAGATGATATCTAGTATCATATCACACGATCGATATAATATTGCAAGTTCTGAACATTTTAGTGAACCTAGGTGAGACATGACCTTTGACACAATCTAAATGTCTCAATAGAAGAGCAGGGAGACAAAATACAACCACCCCAATTGTACTAGTTATATTGTATTCACATACTCTACCATACCGATTGGACAAAATTATTTTGTATTCATAACATTTTTTATACATAGTGTTGCTTTAAGAATTGAATGTAAGCACTACTTAAACTTTCTTCTTTCCTTTTATGTAAATTGTAGGGACACAAGACACTATAGAGCAGCACTCGAGCATTTTTAAGAGACATGAACCTTAATCAAGAGTGGCCGAAGAACAAGACATCACACCTGACAGGCTGCCACCTATCGAAATAACATAACTAATATCTATCGAAATAACATAAGTAACATATATCTAAATGACACACACGCACAATACAAAACAACGTGGATATGTGTTTATATAAGCCCGTCGCTTCATAATCTGATTTTAAACAGCAGAATTCAGTGGAATGGCACAATCTGTGGAAATCTGCAAGTGGAAGATTATACTGTATGTTGTTCGCTCCAGGACCCAAACAGTATGTTAAGTGTCACTGTCAAACCGTTTCAAACTCCATTTGTGACTCCAGGGCTACATGTAAACATAACTAGCATCTATCTAAATGGCGCTGGTGTAAAGATACACTAAAGAAGCAGAAAGTATGGGGCTACATTCAGGTCTTAACAATAGACAAGCCAATAGTTGTATGTCACAGATCTAGTTCTATAGTTCTACAGGACAGGAGTGAAATCACGGAGTGGAAAACAGCCTCTGACCATAAACCTGAGCCCCGCACAGGAAAGACAAGAACCAAAGAATAGAGTTGTTACGAAAGACAGGAAAGTGCCAAAAGCTACACTGGTCATAATGAGGCAGAAGTGTGTTCTGGTTACTGTTTCCATTGCTGTGCAGTGTCAACATATGGCTATGTTCACACTGCCAACCTAAATACGATTTATGACATATCTAGTTTGGAATCAGATATATACATATATATTTTGTATATGTTTGTATATTTGCTTGTTTGAAATGTACTACTACTTTCTTCCATCTCGCCTGAGGGCAGCATGTTACTGTATGTATACACCTAATGTTCTAAACACAATGTACATGCCTGCTACTACACACGCTATTTGTGTATTTGTACATATCTTTGATTACATGGCCTGTGTCCTATTCTTACCTCTCCTGCTCTACCCTACATCACCTCTATCCTTTCTCTTCTCGCGAAAACTACAAATGATGGAGCACACAAAAAAAAAAAAAACACACACTTCACTTCTTTAGACCTGTTAACCGGTGATGTGACAATAAAGATGATTCAGATTTTTTATCAAGTATGAACAGCAAAAAGAACATAAAAAATGATCTTTGCTAAATCTTTTGCAGATTAGATTTTGAACCATATTTCTTGGTTTGAAATGTGATTCAGACCTTATTTCTAAAGACATGCCTGTAGTCTGGACCTGCCTGCAGTGTGAACAAAGCCTATGTGTTTCTTGTCATATCCAGAAGCAGAGAAGTAGTTAACCAATTGCATTACATTTTAGTAATCAAATCCAATGATGTGCTATTTACATCATGGAAAATGTGAATCCTTGTATTTGAATAATAAATAAATAAAAGTTATGTTTGGACTGGGCAAACAAATTCATACATTTTTGTTCAGATACCTTGTGATGAGCATTTATCATGATGTTGTACATTAATACCTACTATTATCATTTTATGATGTAAAGCAATCACATACAGTACATTATTTGACTACTCAAAAAAAACAGCTATGCATGCACCAAGTGATTTAACTCTGAAAGTGTCAAATCGTTTTTGGGAGTGCCTTTGTTTTTACAGCCTGTTGTCTGTCCTCAGATGAGTTAACACAGATAATAGAGAGTTCTAGTGAACACAGCACACATGTTTACAGCCACTGAAACCTGATGAATATGATGTCACAATGACAGGATAATATTGATATTGTGACAATATGTTTTTCTTTCTTTATTATTTTTCCACCAAAAAATAGTGCTTAAAAATAGTTTTGACCGTTTAAAAAATATATATAAAATAAGGTAATTAAATCCAGGAAAAGAACACTTATCACGATATTACAATATCCAACAGTAATAATCTCATATAACGATATGCATATAATATGGACATATTGCCCAGTCCTATTATAAAGCAATGGTCTCTCTGGGTGTGGGGTGTTCCATGCTGATAATACTCACGCTCGGTCTCTCGCGCTCTCCTCCGCGCGCGCTCCCTCTCACGCTCCCTACGGTGGCTCAGGAGGGACTCTGTACCCGTCTCGGTGTCCAGGCCATCTCGACTGCTCACCGCGTTGGCACTGAAACGGAAACATTTGTATAATTTCTGCAAGATTCAAACAAAATAAATATTTGTCTCTCTGGCTTGCTCTCCCTCTTTTGCACACACACACACACAGGTTATAATCAATTCTGTAATTAACCTCTTTTCAACACACTCTTGAATCAGCAGCATTCTACCTCTGCCTCACTGCTATATTTTGTTTGGTTTGCTGCACAGCCTTGGAGGAGAACCCAACTCATATTATAACACATGCTGCTTCAAATTCAGCCCCCCTGGCCAGAGGAGCGACCTCATTGTTGCGTGATATGTGATGTGTTTCTCACTAAGTGTCATTAATGACCAGATACCCTGAGAGGAAGCCATTCTGTACAATGCAAGCATTAATGAGCCCTATTGAAAGCCCAGATGGCGCCCGTAGCATGATGGAGAGACAGAGAGACAGAGAGACAGAGAGAGAGTGAGAGAGTGAGAGAGAGAGAGAGAGAGAGAGAGAGAGAGAGAGAGAGAGAGAGAAAGAGAGAAAGAGAGAGAGAGAAAGAAAGAGAGAAAGACCAACAGACAGACAACAGACAGAACAACAAAAAGAAAAGAAGATAGAGGGGTCTGAATTGCTAGATCAGGTGTGGGTTGCGCAATGAGCAGGGCTGACGTACGAGGGGTCGAGGGTATTGGGGGGGGGGGGTTTCTACAGGGGCCCTGGGGCAGATTGTTATTCTATCAGATAGGCTGTTGCCCCAGGCGCTGGGGTTAAGGGACGGACAAGGCCACCAGGCACCAGGCGCTGGGGTTAAGGGACGGACATGGCCACCAGGCACCAGAGAAACCCGAGGCGGGTGAGAACAACACTCACCACTGTCTGTCTGTCACACACGCTTAGGCGTGGAGGATAAACACACATACCTTATACACCTGCACAAACAATCGCACATGTAAACACCCCCAAGCACACACACACATGCATGCATTCACACACGCGCACGCAGAGACACACACGCACGCACAGCACGGACACATCATTTTGCAATCTTTTTCTTACATTCATATTATCATAAGATATCTGTTATATCTCCTTACCCTACCTTAAATTGACCATACCAGCAGTCTGGCATGTTGAGCCTATTGATTACGGCTCATACACATGATATTACTGCCGTCTATTTAACAAAGAATATTGTGGATTTGTCACATTTTAAAAAGGAAGCCATTGCAATATGAAAACCTTCCAGCAGAGACTTGAACCTTGCTTGAGAAAAAATCCAACATACTAAACACCACTATGTTGTTATGTTGGGTCAAAGTGAGGTTAATGTTGTGTTTTAATGCATTTTAAAGCGTGGATTAATGTGAAAAGGGTGGCCGAAAATAGTCCCCAGATTAAATATTGATTTATAGGGGCGGGGGGTGTCTGGTGGTTCAGTCAGTTAGTTCACTGCCACTGACCACATGCTCCTTGAGGGTCTCGAGGACCCAAGTTTGAATCCAACTCCTGTCTCACATGTGTTCTCTCTCTCTCTGCCCTATAGGTTGCCGTCTTTAAATAAAGCATTACCAAAATGCCCGCCAAACATTTAAAAATAAAAAAGATTGGTTTATAAATTATAAATTCAAACATTCATTAACCTCACATTGATGTTTAGCAAAAATACTCAAATATTGATGTAAGTTTGGTACTTAAATTCAATTTGAATGACTTTTGAATCTTAAACAAACCATTAACATGAACATATTCTGTTGTCTATGTATATTGTACAGTATGGATGAAGCTGTAATAGACGATGACATTTATTGACTAAACTGACTGACCTAAGCCTAACCCTTAACCTTGACCTTAACAGGTACACGTGTTACTCCAACCTTATGACAATGCAGTAAAACCAAACAAACAATTTTGTCCCTAATTAGACATGCGTCTCCAATCAACTGGTCCACAATTTGTCCAGTACACCACAGAATGTGGCCTACTGTATGTAAGGACACACACGCACATCCATGCACAGACTCGTTTGCACATACAAACCTCATTCTGTACTCATACCATACATACTCAAACCAAAGTAAACACAGAGCCCCCAGAGACAGGATGAGACACGCACGGTTACATGTCTCCTACATGTGTAAACAACTCTACTGTAAAATAACTGATCTACAAGCTACCAAACGCAACGCAGCTATACGGGGTACAAATGGGTTTCAACCATTTTCATCCTGGCGTCCCCGTTTCGGGCATCTCATTACAGGTGAAAATTGTAGGGATGCACCGATTAATCGGGCGAAGATCATTACCGCCCGATACTCGCCTTGTTGACTGCCATCGGTGTATCGACAAATAAGATGACCTTCACCAATGCCAGTGGCCAATGTTTATCTGTTGTTTCATAATTAAACATAATTGAAAATGTGAATATGTGCTTATTAAAAGATAGAGTGATGAAGGGCTGAAAGACTTTAAAACAATTATTTAGTATATTAAAAGGGAGAAAAAATAACAAAAACTAAACAAACAAACAAAAAACGGCATCAGCTATCGGCCAAAATTGTTATCTGTATCGGCCCAAAATGTCCTCATTGGTGCATCACTAGACCATTTTTAAATTGTGAAACTAGACGATTTACAAGCTCACAACGTGACGCATTGCGACACGTTGTGAGCTTGTAAATCACCTATTTCCGCTATTCATCACACGACGAAGTAAGCAGGGCTTAAGAAAGAGATAAAGGAAGATGCAGACATCATGTTGCGGGCTAGGGTATTTCCCCCCCCAACGTGTGCATGATCGATACAAATGCGAAAACATCAGAGGGGGGACGTGCTGCAGCGTCTGTCGTGTTCGCTCAGCAGGAGCGGGGGGGCGCTCAGCGGCGCATGTTGACATGTTCCTGCGTCGGAGAGTCCTTAATAATGCGCGCACCTGGGCTTTTTTGCTCTCCGGCTGCTGCTGCTCTTGCACTCCGGCAGCAGGTCAGTGCACGCATGCAAATTCCGCATGCTATAAAAAGCACGTTGTGGCGGTGGACGCTCATGAAAGAGGGCACGTGGGTTTGGGCTTTTGTCATTTTGCTTGTTTGCGTGTGTGTGGTTGGTGGAAAGGCTGCGTGATGATGGCTGATGTGTCTGTCTGTCTGTCTGTCTGTCTGTCTGTCTGTCTGTCTGTCTGTCTGTCTGTCTGTCTGTCTGTAGCTGCAGTCCTGCCAGGCAGGGGGTCTACTGATCCTGGGGGAGATTAGCCGGGGCAGTACGGCTGCAGCTGTGAACAAACGACACTTGCTACGTGCACATGCACACGCACACACACACAGACACGAACACACACACGAACACACACACACACACACACACACACACACACACACACACACACACACACACACACACACACACACACACACACACACACACACACACACACACACACACACACACACACACACACACACACACACACACACTGCTGCCAGTCTCCCACCCGCCCCCTCCCTCCTGGGAAATGGAGATGGGTGCTTTTAATGTCCGCTAATCCGGATTACCGAGCAGCAGCAGCAGCACATCAATTCTGTCCGTTTCTCAACCCGAAACACCTCTTGTGCCTGCTCATCAAATGCGCCATTCACACCGACGGACACATCAAATAGGTGGTGGGGGGGGGGGGGGACGACGACGAATGAAGTGGTAATAATATTCCAGGCTATTTTACAAGGGAGAGGTGGTGGAAGACGGAGGGGGATTCGTTTCTTCCAAGACAGAGGCGGAGGGGCTGCTTTGCAAAACAGGGGAATTCACCACGCTGTTTCTCCAGAGAGAAAAGCCTGCCTGTCTGGCTGGAAGAGAGACAGAGAAAGGGAGAGTGAGAACGAGGGAGGTGGGGGTAGGGGGGGGGGGGGGGGTGACGTGAGGCAGAGGGGGGAGGGCGCCATGACAGAAACGCTATCGTTTTCTTTTCTTTTTTTCCACCACAAGGTGGCGGCAGGCCCAGCAGTGAGTGAAAGTGGTGGGACTGGGAACAATAAAATCATCAGGCCAGCTGACAGTCAAAGCAGCAGGGAGCAGCCCCACAGAGGGCAAAAATGAGCCCAGACGTCAAACAGTGGATAAAGAGATACCCTGAGACATGACAGATTGCATGTTCTCAATATAGAGTCCCAGCTGTATTTGCTGTGCTGCTGCTGCTGCAACGGCAACAACCCCCCCCCCCCCACCCCCACCACCCCCAGGCCCTTCCAGCTATATTTAGCTTCGGGGGCCTTTCTCCTTGACTAAGAGCAGAGGGAATCTCTAATAATCATAAGCTGTTAGACGTTAAAGTCTGGGGTTCTTAATGAGGAAATGTCTCCATCAGGTCAGTGTTCCATGACCCAAATGCCAGGTCAACTGTCTTTTAACCATTTATTTAATCAAGGGCAAATGTATGGCAATTGCTTTTTTTATTTTTTTATTTATTTCAATATTTGTATACGGTTTAAAAAGAAAAACATCTAAATCTTTCGAAAATATTTGATCTGAAGCTCACAACGTATCGCATCTCTATGTTCGAATAGCCAAAGTTTAAATAAGGCTTAACCTGTAAATCCTTGCTCACAAACAGCACACACGCTATTTTTTTTTTTTTTGACAAATCTCATGCACAAACAGTACTTTTTTTTTTTCACCACATAATATTTACTAATATTTGCAATACAGTATGTACAGTATATACAGTAGCCTATTCTCATATTTCTGCTGCACGAATGTATATTCTGTACATATTCGGTTGCAAATTTATTCTCCCATTTAAATTCGGCATAATTCTATATTCCGAATTCTTTCCCTCTAGCTGCATTTTTTTTTGTTACATAGCCTACCTCAGTATCTTCAGTGAAGACGCTATTTCAAATTCTACATCGCATCTATTATAAATATGCTAGTCTACTGTAGATGAGGACCTACAGTCCTACACAAGGCATTCAAGGGCATACCACCCCCGCGCCTTCAGGACATGATCCAACCCTTCCTGCTCACTTACAGAACATCAGGTAACAGGCTGCTTGAGCCTTCCCTGAAACCAGTGGTGGAAGAAGTACTGACATGTTTTACTTACTGTAAGTAAAACTACCAATACCACAATGTAGATATACTCTGTTACAAGTAAAAGTCCGGTATTCCAAATTTACTTGAGTAAAATACGAAAGTATTGGCATCAAAATATACTTAAAGTACCAAAGGTAAAAGTAGTTATTATTATTATGCAGAATGTCCCATTTCAGAAGTTCAATATGGATACAAAATCTTTTGAAAATAGCAGATCTACAAGCTCACAACGTGTCGCTTTTGCATCACGTTTGTAGATCTGCTATTTTCAAAAAGCTTAAGTACAGTATTATTTAAAGGTCGAAGTGGTTAATGTATGTTTTGTAATAATATTCAAAATCTTCAAAGTAACTAGTCTTCAAATAATTGTAGTGGAGTAAAAGTACATATTTGCCTCTGAGATGTAATGGAGTGGAAGTAAAAGTATTGAAAATTGGAAATACTCCAGTAAAGTAAAAAATATATACGGTACCTCAAAATTGTACTTAAGTACAGTACTTGAGTAAATGTACTTTAGTTACTTTACGCCACTGCCTAAAACAACCCTGGACAACGCTCCACACATCCTAGGCTCTTCTCTCTCCTGGCTCCCAGGCTGTGGAATAAACTCCCCCTTGCAGTAAGAACTGCAGACTCACTCACAATTTTTCCGTCACAGTCAGAAAACTCACCTCCTCTTCAGACTCCACCTAGCACTCCCCTCTCCTGGTATCACTTCTTGTCTCCGTTTTGATAGATGCTAGTTATACTATGCAGATAATATGTTGGTTACTAGTTTTTTTTGTTTGTTAATTAGCTTTGTTTTTACTTGACCACAAATATTGAGAATGTTATTTAGATAGCATGTTGTTACTACGTTTGACGTGGTATCCTATTTTCTTGGAAGCACTACATTGTTTTCTTCTGACCGTTTACCCTCTCATTTGTTGACTAGGGTTCAAGCTTACTCTACACACCTGTAAGTCTGTTAAATGACTAAATTGAAATTGTAATGGTCTATGGTCTATTCTGTACAACACCAATGTCTGTGTATCTAGTAGATGCTGTAACACCTACTGTATAAGGTTACTCTACACTTTTATTACTTATTACAGCCCAGCACCCTTTGCTTGAATTATAACCTTATTTACCTACTTGTATTATACCTATATTTCATTATAATAAAATATATATTGTTGCTGTCGGGCATAATCCTTGTATCTCCATATTTAAACTAATTAAATTAATGCCCTACTTCGTCATTCGATTACGACAGTGTCACACAAAAGTAGCAAAAATACGTTCTACATTCTACAAAGCTCTTAACATTCTACAAAGCTCATAACGTGTCACATTGCGACGCGGTCATTGTTACACAGAAGTAACATTTCTCTGAACATACTGATATGAGCACGTGACAAACTAAACCTCTTCAACGTTGAATCATCCATATGCTGTTATATTCTTGATTTCTAGGATCTACAAGCTCACAACGTGGCGTGGCGCGACGTGCTGTGAGCTTGTACATCTGCTTTTTTGGCCCGAGGGACAAAGAGTAAATCAGGCAGTGTTGGAACAGCACAGGACACACATGGCTGGGTCACATATCTCTTTATTAACCCATTTAGATCGGGAAAAGTGTCGTTTTAGATTTCCTTGGCTATTCAAAAATAGCAAATATACATAGCGCGGCACTCAGTGCCGCGCCATGAGCTTGTATATCTGCTATTTCTTTTAATCTGTGAAAATTTGGGAAAAGAAAACATTTGTAACACAAATCTTTGCTTCTGGGGATTCTACAAATGTCTTCTAAATCCTGAAAAACGTACTATATCAGTGGTTCTCAAACTTTTTCATGTCAAGGACCCCCAAAATTATATGTATTTGGCCGCGGACCCCCATCTCAAAATATTTAGTTCCAGGGACCCCCCAGAAGCAAAGATTTAAGTTTAAAATGTTGGCTTAAAAAACATATATATTCAAAGATTTGCAGAAATGTTGTCACGATTTTTCAACTAATTTCAGATCCACAAGCTCATAGTGCGGCACTTGGCGTCACGCCGCAACTTGTATATCTGCTATTTTTGAATAGCCAAAGTACAAAATAATGGATAAAGTGGTTGCACAGATGCGTTCCCGGACTAAATGGGTTAACAGCAAGCCGGGGTATGGATGGCTGCTCTTCAGGGCTCCACACAATGGGCCGCATTGAGCGCCAGTATTTCCCTGAAGATGTTTACGCATTCACGGCTATTTGTAGAATCTGTAACACTGTGGGGGGGGGGTGCATCATATGCACGATGCTTACATAGATAAGCACACGCATCATGTCCTACCGTACAGTGCCAGTCCTACCGTATAAATGGGGGTAAGATGGGCAGATTAGGAAGTACAGTAGAGAGAAGATACACAGACACGCGCATGTGTGTGAGAAACAAACAAGATTATTATAATATTATTCATCATTCATTTCTGAAGATGACATCTTCATCATTTGCATTCACATGCACTCATGTGAGTCTACACACACACACACACACACACACACACACACACACACACACACACACACAGACAGTAAGCAGTAATGTTCTCCTTTATGCACACACAGGAATACACACACCAGACGTCACGTTCACACGGCAATCGCCAAATCCCACAGCTCTATTCCGAGCAGAGACCACCACCACGAGACCACCACGTGGGACGACCGTCTCTGATGAGCACCGCTTGCAATCTGATTAGCCCATATGGCAAGCAGCTCATTAAAAAGGTCAACCCCCCCCCCCCGCCCCCGCACACAGATTTTGTGTGTTCTTCGCCGAATCTGTGGCGTGTGCCCACACGAGTGTAATTGTGCATGAAAAGAGTGCAACAGCCAATCACAGAGGGAGGCCCGTGTTAATGAGGCATACGTACTGGAAGGAAGGGGGCCGCGAGTCCCCGATGCCCCCGGTTCTCTCCAGCGGGGGTGGCAGGTCTGGGTGGCTCTCTGTGCACTGAGAACCACCGTCACTGTGGGCACTCTCTGCTAGGACCAACTGAGAGAGAGACAGAGAGAGAGAGAGAGAGAGAGAGAGAAACAGACAGACAGAGAATGATTAACCACTCATTTATGAGAATGTTTGCTACATTAATTCATTCAAACAATCAGTCACAAACTATGTTACAACGTCCCCCAAAATAAATTTTGAGCAACACATCTACAAAAGTGATTGCCATATCGTTTACAGAAAAAAAGTACGCCTTCATAGTCACATATATTTTTGAACTCATCCAAGTCCTACATTTTTTCAGACAGACAGACAGACAGACAGACGTTAAAGCGGTGGTTTTCAACATGAAAACTGTGGACCCCCATGGGGGTTCCAGAGTAGGGGTCCCAGGGGTCCTGGGGGGGGGGGTTTCCAGGGGGTCCCCAGCAAAATGTGTTAATACAGCATCACAATCATTTTAATCCCCTTTATCCATTTATATATTTTTTCAAAGTGTCTTGAAAAATGTTGAATAATTTCAGATTTAATTATGATTCAATTCACTTATTACGATAGAAACTATGCATGGCATGCGTGGCTAATGGCTACCACAATATCGACGTATCTACAATTCAATATCAACATTATGAATCTATTTCTCATGTACTTTTATGACATTCAAAAAAACATCTATAGATGGCAAGATCCATAGGACAGAATTATTTGAAATGGGGGTTCATGGTGAAATGAAAGATAAGTTGGGGGGTCTGTGACAAAACTTGAAGAGCGTGGACTGAGTTTAAGTTAGAGTTGGTTACTTGACTATTATATTAGGCATTTCCAAATGGCTTTCATATCATTTTTTATAATCGATTAAATTGATTCCACCCTTAATTCATACTATTTGCAGACAGCGTCGTCACAAGATGTTAAAAAGGGTTGAATGTAGTCTCGTGCATCTCCGCAGAAACAAATATTACTTTGTCTTCTCAACCAGAGTATGCACTATGCAACGTTTTATGACAGCATCTGTGACCATACATTTTTCCAGAGGTACTGCACGCGACACCCTCTGTGGAGCTGCTCCGTGTATTTTAGTCGTTTTGACGTCACTGCCACATCGTTCAGCGCTTAAATTCACCTTAACCACTTAACCCCCAGCATCCATATTCTGGGGAAAACTTAAACACACACACACTTGAATGTTGTCGATCCAGTCTAATCAAATATTCCCTTTATTAAAGATTGATGACAGTGGTCAAATAGTGAGGAATTTGTAATTACAGGAGACTCCACAGAAACTAGATAATAAATTAAATATTAATATTATGGATCTTTCCTTAAAGGAGGAGTTCACCCAAAAAATGACTTATTTTCTATCAATTACACACCCCATGAAGCCTTGATTTCATGGATTTATTTTTGTTTTTGTGGCATTCCTAAGACAATAATTTGATGACCGTGTGTATTTCCGGTAGGAGACACAAATACTCTACTTTGTGTCTCCTACCGGATACATTAGCCGGTAGGAGACGGGACAACACTCACACAATTATAATTACGTGGCAATAAAGTGACGTGATTTTTTTTTTTTACGAAGCGAGGCTGATTTTTCACTGTGGATAAAGGCATCAACCTGCATTATACTGCATGAGGCATCACCAAATTACAGTCATTGTTTGATGTGAAATATTGTCGGATACATTTTCAGGGTCATTTGCTCGTCTCTCTCCCGGTGTGGTAGGACGTTTCAACCCTATATATTATACTTAGTTGACCGGGTTCCCTCAGGGCTCAGTCTATACTAGGGCCGCTAGTATTTCTACACCAAATCTCTTTGAAATAGAGCAAGCTCACAACGCAGTGCAATCCGCCGCGTTGTGAACTTGTAGATCGGCTATTTCCGGCGAATGCCCCCCCCCCCCCCCCCCCCCCCAGAATAGGGACGCTGGGGTTCAAGTTGTTAAAGGACGTTGCCTAGGGGCAGAATAATGGCGGTATATGGATCATTATAATTCTACTTGGAAAGAGGCTAATTTAAGCACTGGGAACCGCTGCTGGACTGTATGTGAGTCACTATGGTGATACGCTGCCTCAACCTGTGCCACTCTGTGCTGTATGAGATGCTTTATGTACCCTTTAAATGGAGGAACATTCCATCGTTTCAACACTTCCCATCGTGCACCTTTGTGTGTGTGTGTGTGTGTGTGTGTGGGTGCAGAACTGGATGAAGCGCTGGCCTGGATGCTCTCTGCTGATTGGCCTTTTATACTTTTTGAATACAAATGTTCAGGTTAACAGTGAGCTCACAGTGAGTCACGCAGCACTGCCTGCCTGCTCTGTACCCTAACACAAAGGAAATGCTGCTCTCTATATAGGACACACATGTTTGTTAAAGTGGGGGCCAGTTGGACAGAGGAAAATAAATTATTGATCATTTATATATATATATATATATATATATATATATATATATATATATATATATATATATATACATATATATACACACACATATTTATATACACATATATATATATATATATATATATATATATATACACATGCCGTATCCAACATGGCAGCCATGTCAACTAACACACAATGTCATTTACAGCTAAACGTTGCTCTCAGGAATGTTTTTGAAAACATTCTATTTTATCAACACTTCCCGTTGTTTTCCGATGCGACATGTTGCACTGGACACACCTGGCATAAATGAATGGACTGCTTTCTGAAATGAATGGACTACAAAATGAAATCCTTCGTTTTGTTGTTAGTTTTGGGTCATTTAAAAAAATAATTGTATTAAGTAGCCGTGTAATGAGCGGGATAATCAATGAGGAGCAGGTCACCCCTTCAGGGTGATGAAGACCCCTCCGCTAAGCATCGGGGCTTAATCACCCTGTCTGGGTTTATTTCTCAATAATGACCTGCTCCCCATTGGTTATCCCTTGCATAACTAGTACATCTGCAGTGGTTGGAGGAGGTCTCCCTACTCTTCCATTGAGACATTTAGTGTCTGGTGTCGGGTAGGACACCTATATTGGTTGACAATATCAATTCATTATTTGAAGCAGACGGCGCACCAGATTGGACACTAGATGCATCGACATCGTTATTGAAGTTCGGACATCGTTGCAAAGACCTGTGTCTATTGGGAGAGTGACACAACGGACATTTAAACTCAAGGGTCTCAAGGGTCCTGCTGGCCGATCCACACGGTCACGACTTTTTTCTGTTCTGGCCCCACAGTGGTGGAATGGACTTCCCACTGATGTCAGGACAGCAGAGTCACTAACCATCTTTCGCCGCAGGCTGAAAACCCAGGAAACACTACCCTTCCTCTTTGCCTGGCCTACTTGTTGTTAACTAGTTGTACGAACGCTTGTTTTATTGTTGTATTGTTTTATTGGATCTTGTTTAGTTGATACAATTAGTTCTAGCTATTTCGTCTCACCTGTCTAAGGAAATAGGAAGCGGATATATTGCACTTTCACCTTAGCCTTAGGTATACTCTTGGTTGCTTGTTTTTGCAGAAAATGCACTTACGACTTCAGGTGATTAGTAGTTTTCGTTCCCTACCTATGTTGAATGCACTTATTGTAAGTCGCTTTGGATAAAAGCGTCTGCTAAATGACTGTAATGTAATGTAATGTAAACTGTATGGATTGTATCTTTAATTAAGCGATAAGCTCTAGTTAGCTGGTATACAGAACATTTCCCACACCCACACATTCTGATATGAACGATGAAGCCATCACACGTTTGAAACTCACAATAGTAAATGACACTGATGATCATGCCAGCAACCGTGACTTTACAATCATGCCATCTGGACGAAGACACAGAACTTTGAGATGGGAAAGAATTGTTTAGTAGGAGTTTAGTCCACTCTGCACTAAACAAACTGCCTCGCTGATGTGTTGGTTTGTGTATTTTGGGGAGCCCATGTATTGTCTTTATGTTGTGTTGTAGTATTGTTTTTTCCAACACCCCTAATTGTTATGTTTTTCTTTTGAACAGACAGTGACACGGAATATCCCTTTGGGACAATAAAGACTTATTATGATTATGATCATAATCACTGCGGTATAAACAGGTACAGTATGCTAGTGTTTGTAGCCTGCAGGCGCACGCTGGCCAAGGGATAGAGACATGGCCAATGGCCAGAATGTTTGTTACCAAGTTGCTTATTTCTAACCTAAAATGTTTTCAGATACCTATTTTAGTGTGCTGATTAAGTTTACAATGAGTAATACACCGGGACGTAATCTTGACTGAGATTCAAAACGGAGCAGTTCTGTAATTAAAAGCAGGTGTGTTTGGAGGAACATGCAGATATGGGAATCACACAGGTGAACGAAATCAAGATTCATTTATATTCATTCATAGTGTATCTAGGTCATCACGCAGCACGTTTTCGTTCACAAGTAATTAAGATTGGCCTTTTAGGGACTTTTGATATAATAATTCGATTAGGTATGTCTATATTATGACCACGGATATGCTCTAAAAGTGTGAAAAACATATTTTTCACTACGTCTTTAAGTGCTACCACACTACAGTTAACTTGTGTGTCGCAAGCTGCGTGTTACACAAGTGAAGTGATAAAGGTTCGTCAATCACCATTAACATGACTAGCTAGTTTGATGTTCTAGTTTTAGTGGTCAGACCTCGTCGGCGCTGCCTGCATATTTTTACTACAAAGTTCAACTCCTAATGGAGTGCAAGTGCTCGCATCACATCTCTGAAACAGCGTGGTGAGATGTATGCTGAAGAGTGCTTGGATATAGCCGTGCGGAGGCGTTTCGCTCATTCTACTACAGTATACGGTACGCCGGTCTCGACGGGTACATTTACATGATCCACAGGGGGCTGCGCATATCTTTGGCGAGCGCTGAGCCAGCGCAGCCCTCCAGGCACGCTGCCAGGAGGAGCGAGGGGGGACAGCGGAGCGCCATGATCCATCTCACATACCCAGGACACCACTCTGCCGTTGAAGCAGGGCAGCTTGGCGTTGTCGTCGGAAATCTCCTCTTTGACGACCCTATAGGAAACAGGACAGAGAGATGCAGCCTGTTAGCGCTTCATTTTTGTACGCCGTCGCAGGACGGCGTCGCACACCTAAAATAGCAGATCTTCAAGCAGAGCTTTGAGATCTGCTATTTTCTTAACCACTTGAACCCCAGCATCCATATTCGTTGCTTGTGAGCTTGTAGATCTACTATTTTTGGCAAAAAGTTTGGTGTAGAGGGGGGGGGTCCAAATACACAGCCAACTCAGGTCCGTTTTTACTAAGTCTAGGGTTCAAGTGAGGTTAGGCTATCATATCAGGAGGATGCAAGCATGCACCATGCACTATACACACAGTACCACCACCATGCACTATACAGTACCACCATGCACTATACAGTACCACCATGCACTATACGGTACCACCATGCACTATACAGTACCACCATGCACTATACAGTACCACCATGCACTATACAGTACCACCATGCACTATACAGTACCAGCATGCACTATACAGTACCACCATGCACTATACAGTACCACCATTGCACTATACAGTACCACCATGCACTATACAGTACCACCATGCACTATACAGTACCACCATGCACTATACAGTACCACCATGCACTATACAGTACCACCATGCACTATACAGTACCACCATGCACTATACGGTACCACCATGCACTATACAGTACCACCATGCACTATACAGTACCACCATGCACTATACAGTACCACCATGCACTATACAGTACCACCATGCACTATACAGTACCACCATGCACTATACAGTACCACCATTGCACTATACAGTACCACCATGCACTATACAGTACCACCATGCACTATACAGTACCACCATTGCACTATACAGTACCACCATGCACTATACAGTACCACCATGCAACCTGAAGACTGTTCCCTGCTCTGCAAGATTGACACGAGGAGGCGTTCACTCTTTGTAAGTTAGTTAGTTAGTTAGTTTACATTGCTAACAACCCACAATTTATTTTCATTGTGGTCATCTCACAATAAACAGGTGATAACCCACGCATGTGACAGTCAAAGCTATAATAGATTAAAAAAAAACAATTTACATAACTAAACGTCACTGTAGCAATATAAACTTGTAATTAATTAAAATAAAGAATATAAAACTGCTCGACTCACGCAGGTACTTTTTCCAACAACCAAGTCTTTGTTAGATATTTTAAAAAGTCACATTTTGCACTTGGTGTTAAACTTGACATGAGAGGCAGACATGTCATTCTGTGATTGTTTACCAGTGATTTATGGGACATAAAGGTTGACCCTTCAGTTACGCAAAGCACCACTACATGATAAGCATGTCCCAACACCACAAGGCCAGCTGAGCATAAATAACAAATGAATGTTCTATGTCAGCGGTTCTCAAAGTGGGGTCCGGGGACCCCCAGCCCAGGGGTCCTTGGGGGGATTCCAGAGGATCCCCAGCTAAATTTGTTAATACAGCGTTGCAATCCTTTTAACCACTTTATCCATTTAGACATTGCCTATTCAAAAATAGCAGATCTGCAAGATTGTACATCTACATTTTTGAAAACTCTTGAGTGTTATTTTTAAGACAAATCTTCTCTTCTGGGGGTTCCTGGCACAAAACATTTTCAGATGGGGGTCCACGGCCAAATATATATCAATTTGGGCATGAAAAAGTTTGAACTACTGGTCTATGTAGCTTAATTCTGTGTACGGTGTGTGTGTGTGTGTGTGTGTGTGTGTGTGTGTGTGTGTGTGTGTGTGTGTGTGTGTGTGTGTTTTGTGTGTGTGTGTGTGTGTGTGTGTGTGTGTGTGTGTGTGTGTGTGTGTGTGTGTGTGTGTGTGTGTGTGTGTGTGTGTGTGTGTGTGTGTGTGTGTGTGTGTGTGTGTGTGTGTTGTTTTGTTTTGTGAATGAAGCAGGTAACTCATAATAAAATAAAATAGATATTGATACACACATATAGATGGATATAACATTAAGGGTGCAACTATTTAATTATTTTCTTAGCAATTATTCTATCGATTACTTTTTTGATTATTGGAATAATTGAGAAGCACTTATTAAAAATGTTATAAAATATATAAAATATCTATTTTATATAGCAACAATTCGATTAACCACTTATGTGTTGTTTTATACATTGTCACACAACGACTAGTGAAAATAGCTGATCTACAAGCTCACGACTTGTGATGCGATAAACATGTTTTTCTGCAGCTAAATGGCTATGCCTTATTGCACACATTTATATGCATCATTGCCCATTTAATGTATACTTTTTTCCCCATCTGTGCCCTTAAAGGGGAAATCCACCCATTTTCAATATTTAACTATGTCATTAATATAGCATAAAGGAGTTGTGTGGAAATAAGAAAAAAGTTCCCCCCTTTTCTTTTTGCCTTGAACTGGAGGATTGATTGTGAGTTTAACATTGCAAATTACAACGTGATGACTCATCATGTTGTAATTTGCAATGTTAAACCCACAATCAATCCTCCAGTTCAAGGCAACACAGAAAGGGGGGAACTTTTTTCTTATTTCCACACAACTCCTTTATGCTATATTAATGACATAGTTAAATATTGAAAATGGGTGGATTTCCCCTTTAATATGTTATGCTGCTGTGGATACTGCTGAAGGCTTATTGTATTATTATTATTTGAATCATATTTTTTCTTTTTATTATTATTAATGTCAATGTATGTACTTTGTAGACCTCACAAATTAGCATTTGCGTCTCATACCTGTGTAAGTAGTGACTGACAAATAAAACGTCTCGATTCGATATTGTTGTATCAGATGTAATAATTAAAATATTGAATCTTGAAATAATTGCAATCATCATACTAGAGAGGTAAAGGATTGTGTGTGTGTGTGCGTGCGTGCGTGCGTGCGTGCGTGCGTGCGTGCGTGCGTGCGTGCGTGCGTGCGTGCGTGCGTGCGTTTGTGAGCGTGAGTCTGTGTGTGTGTGTGTGTGTGTGTGTGTGTGTGTGTGTGTTTCTGCGTACATGGTGGTGACATGAAAAGGTACAGGGGCTGAGAAGATAGGGTTTCGGTGCTCAGAAGTGTGTATTAATAGAGAGATCATATGCGTGTGTGTGTGTGTGTGTGTGTGTGTGTGTGTGTGTGTGTGTGTGTGTGTGTGTGTGTGTGTGTGTCAGCGTGTTGGTCTCAGGCTGTAAATTCCCTACAAAAATACCTCCCAGTTAACCTTTGACCTGCTGGGACACAGTTCAGGCAGAACCAGTCCTCTCTACACCTGCTAGGCTCGTGTCATAGGCCAGACACACACACACACACACACACACACACACACACACACACACACACACACACACACAGCTGGGAGATAAGATTTCAAATCAATGTTATGATTATTGCCTCGATTGCGATAAATGAACAATTATATAAAAATAATCAATGAAAATAACAGATCTACAAGCTCACAACACAACACAAAACACATTGCATCACGTTGTGAGATTGTAGATCAGCTTTTGTCACTATTTCTGCACGTAGGCCACTATTGTACAACAACGTATACTCTTATACAGGGTTAAGTGGTTATTAATCAGACTAATCTTAGTCAATTACATTTAAAAATAAACTATTAGAATGTTTTTGTGTTGATTTGTTGATATGTAAGAAAGGAATTAAAACATAAAAACGTTGTTTCTTGATATTTAGTTATAAATCAGTTATTGGTTCTAAATATTGGTTTTGATATATAGGTATTTTGTGTAATTGCCCAGCCCTAACACACACACACACACACACACACACACACACACACACACACACACACACACACACACACACACACACACACACTCTGTCTCTCTCTCTAACAAAAAACATCCTTGTTTACTATTACAGTATAACCATCTGTATGTATTTCTGCATGTTACTACTCTTTGCAAAGAAACTGCTCCAAACAATCAATTTTCTTTTTTATTATTATTTTTATTCCAAAAGGAGATCTTCCATTAGCTACTTGGCTTTGAACTCTGCAAATGAAAACGTAGAGACAGACGACTTGAGAGGAGAAAGGAAGCTTCAGATCTTCTCCTGCAGGAGTGTCTGTCTCCGTCTGACAGGCGGCGGCAGAGATTTATAGCTTTTTCCTCCTCCCTGTTTGCCAGAACTTCCCAGCTAATACCGAAGCCACTAGCCAGCTAGCTCGGCGTGTGTGTGCGCATGTGTGTTTGTGTGTACTTGTTATATCGCTATACTTGTGAGGACCAAATTTTCCCACAAGTATATAGTAGAATTTGAGAAATTGTGAGGACCATTTTCCTGGCCCAGATAAATGGCTGTTTTATGGTTAAAAGATCCTTAGAGTTAGGCTTACAATTAGTAAAAGATTCAGGTTGGGGTTCGGCTTAGGCATCTAGAAGATAGGTTTAGGAGTTAGGGTTGGAGTTATGCTTGATTTATACTTAGTTACAGTACGTGTGTCATACGCCGGAAATAGCCGATCTACAAGCTCACAATGCGTCACATGTGAACTTGTATTGGCTATTTTTGGATTTAGCCTTAGGGTTAAAGTGGCAAAAAAAAGAAGCAAAATGGTACAAATGCCATTCGTAAAATCGCCATCCTAAAATGTTGATGCCCTCACAAGTATAGCAATACATGTGTGTGTGTGTGTGTGTGTGTGTGTGTGTGTGTGTGTTGCTACAGTATGAGGGCTGTATTGCTGGGAGTGGTGGACAGAGATAACATAGCCCTCCTCGGTACAAGGCTGGAACTCGACCACAGGGACCAGACGGCTGCGGTCCGTTCCACCTCGGAGAGGAAAAGGGAGCGGTTGGGGAGGGGAGGGGGTGATGGGGGGGGGGGGGGGGGGGGTGTTGATTCTGCCGGCTGCTCGTTAGGTAGGAAGTGTTTGCATCCTCTCTCTCTCTCTCTCTCTCTCTCTCTCTGCCGTCATATGACCAGCTGTTAAGGTGACTTGTGAGGATGTGGGTGTTGTCAGTTCAAATAAATGTAAGGACGGACCGTTCCCGAGTAAAGTCCTCATTGTTAATCTAAAGAGAATACAAGTGTAACCAAATGGACTGGTATTTAGTATTTGTATACTCTCAGAGTTATGTGCAAACGGATGAATTAACACTGAGGAATTTACTGTGTGGCACACGAGAGCTGCAGTATTGGCGTTCCGACACGGCATGAATCTTTGCATCTTCAGAAGGTTTCTGAAGCGACGTCGCGGCCAAAAACAAGGGACTTACAGTCAAGATGTGTCTCTCTGTATGGTTAAAGAAAAGGGCCCTGAATCAAACAGAAACCACACTGGAATCCAAAGAAAACAGATGACGTCGTCCAGCAGCGCAAACTCTGAAACACGCACAGCCTGCATTCTTTTCAGATTCCATTTGATATCACGAGCAGCATTAGGCCTAGTTCCACCCTGAACTCCTGACGGACATAAGTACACACACACACACACACACACACACACACACACACACACACACACACACACACACACACACACACACACACACACACACACACACACACACACACACACACACACACACACACACACACACAGAAATATGCTTGATCTGAAGTGTTGACACAGCTTTCACTTCACTGACAGATTTCAGCGGATGAGTCACTGGTGGAGGTCTATGCTTACATACGAATGTACATGCACGCGTGTAGCACAGAGAGATTTGATATTTGTTGATGTCCTCCCGAGTTACAAAGGAGGATTAGCCATTTACAACTTTGTCCAGAACCCCCACGGGACAGGGAAGGTTAGCCAGCCATTGACTGTCCAGTAGGCCAAGGACTTTGGTGGGCTGATGCTACCGCGTCCGTCTGTAACCAGGGAAGCATAATATTTGTAGTTCAAATAAGATTGTAATTCAGTAGGTCGTGGCCTCTGTCCCACTGCTTAAACTGTTACATTCTTAAAGGCTTATGGTTTTAGAGTTGACATATTCAATGTGGAAATAATTAGCAATTCAGTAAAGCTATCAAACCCGATCTCTCTCAGCAGTACCGTAATTGCATGTGAAGAGAGCAGACCCTAAACAGCCTCTTTTCACTATTTTGTGTACATACGGTTCATTAAATATGATATTAAATTCCTCATTGTTTGTGCTGTGGTACACAGGTAGAATAACCTTCCAATATGTCGCAAACATTAATCAAGAACGGAGGTTCGAGGCAAGGTCCGAGGCAAGTACGGTTTTGTGCAAAGAGCTGCAGATTTGTGTCCTTTTTAACTTTAAGCATCACTTTCTCAGCAGAAGTGAAATCTTCCCCCCTCTTCCAGCCCCCCTGTTTTCTGAGGAACAACAAGACTGTTTCTTTCAGACCAACCTCTTGGCTGCAGCTCCAGTGTGCCTGTGTGACTAGAATTATACTGAGGTCTCTCTCAAACCCCAACGACAAAACACCACATCATCACCTTGAAGTCTCTGTAATGTGCAAGTGTGTGCTGCTTCAGAACGACACAATGTGTGAATTAGCATCCCGTCTTATGAATATGGATGAATATTATGACAGGCTGGTGAACTCCCAAAACGCAGCCTTTAAATTTTAAACACAAACTATAAACCTCGTCATCGAAACGAGGGGCATCGCCTGCGTTTATTTTTGTTCATTTTGATCCGCAGTGTGAATGGATATGCAACCCAACCCGTGCAATTTAGAAGAAAACAATGACATTTCAAGATAGTAAAGCATTTATGAGCCTTACAGACAAGGCATGCTTCTACCAAGGCGAGAACAGCACCTTTTACCAAAACAAACATTTTATGTTAAAAATCGTGTGGCTCTAATTGCTCGCGCTGATACGGCCATCACAAAATCTGGTTCGGCAATCCCGTAAGAAAATGGCTGGTTCCTTCTGCACAGCAGGGGGGCTCGACTACAGAGGACCTTGCACTGGCTGCTGCTCATTTACATTTCAAACGCCGTCTATAACTGCAAGGGATTTGATGTTTTCCCTCTGTATTGGGGAGTCTCTTATATTTCTCCCAAGCTAGTTCTCCGGCAGCCATACTGTCTACGCCTATGCAGTATGGGCAGCATGGCTACCACAAAGCACTGCTATCCCCTGGGTTCGCTTCCATACTGTGCCTGTACGGCGCTCCCCGAAAACCTTAAAGACTGTAGCTTTACTGAATATAGGGCTGACCTCTCATAGTCAAATGACCGATTAATCGGTCGTTTTGGTCTATTGATAAAAATGATTTGTTGATTTGTTGTTTTTGTACACTCCCCCCCCCCCCATGCATAGCTCTTGTAAACTCTACATATATGCTAACCCCTTAATATTGCCAGTCTATAACTTTCAGTAGCTAGTAGCCATTGTGAAATCAACGTTAGAATGTGCTCTTCTCAGCCAACCTAAAAAGGCTGGTCTCAGCATGACTGCATGCGGCAAACACAATTTTACAGATTTGTTGATTCAATCATCTAATTGCCAAATTCCTATGACTATTATTCGCCTGAGACCTTTTTTAGACGAGGACAGCCCTACTAGCTGGACTGAATAACATGGACTCTTACAGAGATGACTCCATGGTGGATGTGTAGTACAACTGAAAGTAACCACGGGTGAAATCATATTGTTTCAGCAGCACTCTGTGTGTGTGTGTGTGTGTGTGTGTGTGTGTGTGTGTGTGTGTGTGTGTGTGTGTGTGTGTGTGTGTGTGTGTGTGTGTGTGTGTGTGTGTGTGTGTGTGTGTGTGTGTGTGTGTCGATATTCAAGCTAGGGTTGGGCAATTAACCGAATTTGGGTTAATCGAATAATTGAGAAGCAGGTTTTTATTTTGATTTCTTACGATTATAATGTTTTACAAATCGTGCATTAATCATAATCAAGGCAAAAGTTTGAAATAATCCTGATATTGATTTGAACTGAAGTCATATCATATCACCCAACCCTAACTCAAGCGGTAGGTAGGTAGGTAGGTAGGTAGGTAGGTAGGTAGGTAGGTAGGTAGGTAGGTAGGTAGGTAGGTAGGTAGGTAGCCTGTCAAACTCCTGTTACCTACTGTAGTGTGTTCAATGCCACAGAGCCACAGCTCCATGTGGACGTCGTTGTAAGAGCAAACACGCTTTGTTTGTCTCCACAATCTGCTTGTCGATCACCTGAGGCACACACAGTGAGCGAGGCTGCCTCTGGCTCGCAGCTCGCTGAGGGGGCAGGAAGCCGGGGCTGCATGGGGACAAAAGCCCAGCACAGCCGAGCCTATAGCCTACTTTAACCCACCAGGAAGAACCAGCTTCCCTCACAAGGTCACTGTGCTGCTGCTGGGGAAATGTATGCGACTATAGTCTACTGCTGCTACTGCCTCCGTCCACACTTCCTCCACTCATGTTGAGAACGATTGTGCTAGATACAGTGTGAATGTGCGTGTGTGCGTGTGTGCGTGTGTGTGTGTGTGTGTGTGTGTGTGTGTGTGTGTGTGTGTGTGTGTGTGTGTGTGTGTATGAGACATCACATTGGAATGAGAGCAGCTAGTCGTTGACACAAACGTCCTCCTCTGCAGTGGCCTTGATACAAGTGAATCTCTGTGACCAAGAGCTGGAGGAAGGAGACAGTTTGTCACAGCTTCCATTAAGCTCGACAAACCTGTTGGAACCTCTAAAGAAAAAAAAACTGAAGAGTGGACATTTGCAGCCTAATACATCGGGGATGTGGTGGCGTCCCTCACAACAAATCAAAGACATGATGCACAAGTAAAGCGTAGACCAGATAGATCATTTGACGATTAGTAACTTTGTGATGAATAAAAACATTTGGCTACTGTGCACAAGATGGTAATAGACTTCATCCGTAACAAAAGTTTTTTTTTTTTAAGAAATACTGCTGGTTCTGACGGACCTAACCGAGCAAATCCTCCTCATTAACCACGTATTCCCCCCACATATACCCCACAAAACTAGAGGTTACGTAGGTAACCCCGGTTCTTTTAGTTTAGGAGTGAGGCACTCACTATGGGAAACAGCGCCATCTGGCGATGCAACAGAGCTACACAATACGCTCCCGGGGCCCATTTCATTGGGCTAGAGGGTATGTCACGTAACCGGCTGTCCCTTCCCCTTTCCGGAAGGACATATAAGGGCTGGTCGTGACGTAGTACTTCCTCTTACCACAGGTCCTCTGTTCGCAGTGGCGAAACAAAGGGGTGTTTGGTGAGTGCCTCACTCCTAAACTAAAAGAACCGGGGTTACCTACGTAACCTCTAGTTCTTTGTCGTTTTGAGTCGTGAGGCACTCACTATGGGATCTATAAACCCCCCGGAAGCGTTAAAAACATTGTATCCCCAGAAAAAACGCACGTCCCCTACTGGCTCAGGGACCCGCACACGGCGGGCCCCCGCTTCAGGGACGCCCAGGCCCACCGGGCCTGGACACGGCACAAGGGATGAGATAAACGAAAACCCCGACAGACCGAAGTCTTCCCCATTCAGCTAATAGAAGACAAGGCTCGTCACCTACTAACCTCCTAGTAAGGGAACAGGGCCCCCCTGCTCCCTAGGACCCAACAGATTGTTAGCCCCACGGGATCACATCAGGGGGAGAAAGGCACCTCAAGTAAATGAGGCTGCCACGCCAAGGACTGCGTGCGTCACCGAGGAAGCCGCCATGTCCAGGCTGTAGAAAGCTGCAAAGGTCGAAGGAGACGACCAGTTAGCAGCCCTGCAAATCTCCTGGACCGAAAACCTCTCTAGAGAGGGCCCAGGAAGCAGCCAATCCCCTAGTCGAGTGCGCCCCCAATCCAACAGGTACTGGGGCCCCACTACTAGTATAGGCGAGCCTTACGGCCTCAACTATCCACCTGGAAAGCGTTGACTTGGCCATCGCTTTCCGCTGGTCACCCCGGCCGTAGGTGACAAACAATCGTGTTTACGACCTACCAGGCGCCGTCACCTGACAGTAGAGCCTCAAAGCCCTCACTGGACAGAAACAAAGTGACCGCTCATCCACCGCCGAAGCGAAAGGAGGTGGAGGAACGCAACCAATCCGACCGGAGCCGGTGCAACCACCCCGGTCTTGGTAACGAACGCCAAGTTTGGCGTCAGCAGAACCCGTCTGCTATCCCCAGAGCACCTCAAGCACTCCGAACTCACCGGGAGTGCATGCAGGTCACCGACCCTCTTGGCCATAGCCAGGGTCACCAAAAAGACTGTTTTCAGACTCAACACCTTGAGGCTCCCAGTCTCGAGACGTTCAAACGGGGGGAAGGCAGAGTGCATTCAGCACCACCGCCAGATTCCAAGCCGGAAACAGAGGCCTGTTACCCGGCCTGGTCCGTCTGGCCCCGCCCAAGAACCGCCGTACCAGGTGACGATCGCCAACCGTCCCGCCTTCGAAAACCTTCGTGGCAGACGGAGATGGCATCCAAGTACACCATGACCGTCGAGAAGGTCAAACCCTGATTCAGCTTGCTCTGCAAGAGAAAAAGGAAGCCGCGTACCGGGGCCCGAAAAGCCACCACCACTGGTGACTGCCCCTGGCACCATGACACGAAAATATTCCATTTGACGTCATAGGCAGCCCTAGTAGAAAACGGCCCTCGCCCTCTGGATGGTAACCACCACGTCAGGGGGCAGACCACACGAATCTAGGTTGGCCCTCACACAGGCCAGAGCCACAGATCTAGGTCCCAGGGGCTGGGGTGGTTGATCTCGGTCCCCACCTGCGTCAGCAGGTCCGCGATCGGAGGAAGGGACCCGGGTTCGGCGTGGAGCAGAGAAGTTATCTCCGATCCCCACACGCCCCAACCTGGAGCAACTGGCAGTACAGTCAGGCCCTGGGGCCTGACCTTTTCCAACGTCGGGCGGAACAACTCCAGCGGCAGGAATGCATAAAGCAGTTCCCTCGGCCAGCTGTGAGCCAACGCGTCCAGTCCCAACGAAAAATCCGCTGCCTTCACCGAGAAAAAGCGAGAGCACTTCGCGTTCTCTGTTGAGGCAAACAAATCGACCTGTGGTCGATCGAACCTGGTCCAAATCAGGCTGGCGTCCGTCGTGACAGCCGTCCGTGAGATCACAGCGCCTCCCCTGACGCCTTCTGACAGAAAGGGTGCGCATGAGCACAGCCTAAGTGAATCCACGCAAGTGGAGACACCAGACCTTGTCGAGGGTCCACGGTAGGTGGGATCCTGAGAGCCCGCATCCACCTCTGAAAGGTCCCAAAATAGCCTACTTAGGCACGTCAGGTGTATGGCTGAAGTCATGAGACCCCCCACCTGCACGCACAGCCTGTAAGTGACTGTCTTTCCTACGTGGAAAGGCCTCACACAGGACAGGAAGCCGTCTAACCACTCCTGAGACAGACGTGCTGCGAGCGTGGTCGAGTCCAGTGAGAACCCTATAAGGGAGGACTGCTGGGACGGAACCAAAACGCTCCTTCTAGAAACCGACAGTGAAAAACCGACAGTAATCGCGCCTCAGGGCTACGTTGGTCCACCTGTCCCCCTGACCGAACGTGCGCAGGAGCGCCACGGTCATCAGCATATGAAACCTGAATTTCGTAAGAGACTTGATGAGACCCCTTCATCCAGAAAGGGTCACATAGCCTCCCCCCTCCTTCTTTGGCCAGAAAACACACGAAAACCAGTTGTACCAAAAACTGGGGAAAAAAAACCGGGGTTACCTAAGTAACCTCTAGGTTCCAATTCGTAGACGGTTTTCTGAAGATGCCCTTGCTCAGTAGAGAGAGTCCCTCTCTCTCAGAGACATGGCTGCATTACCTCTCCGCATGAGAGGAACATCCTGTGTCTGACATAGGAGGCATGTAAAGGTACGTGGAAAATCACGTTGTTGTCCAGGGGAGCTGACCGGTACAACCACAGTGTGTTACTGCTGTACTGAGCCTGACCAGTACAGAAAACCAGTGTAACACTGACGTACCTGCTGCATTAAGCAACACAGTGTTGTCGTAAGCGAGGCTAGGTAGCCGCTAGGTGAAAACAACAGCAGAAATGTCCTGTGCACCGGGTAGACGGGAACGTGGAAACACGCATCCTTTAAGTCTATGCTGGTCCATCCGTCGCCCTGACGCACCGTGCGTAGTAACGCTGCGTTCGTCAGCATGCGAAAATTGAATTTCGTTAGAAATTTATTGAGACCTCTCAGGTCCAGTATGGGACGTACACCCCCCCCCCTTTTTCTTAACCAGGAAAAACTTTGAGTAAAAACCCAGGCGTTTCCGATCTGGGGAGAACTCTCCTATTGCGCCATTGTTTAGGAGAGAGAGAGAACCTCCTCTCGTAACGTAACTGCCGCTGCGCCCGTCGCGCTGGAGAAAATCACTTTGTCTGACATCGGGGGTTTCATGCAAAACTGTAACTTGTAACCCTTCTGTATGGTGCGCAGCACCCAATGAGACGGGTCGCAAGCTTTCCATTTCGCTAGACAGCGAGCTAGTGGGTTGAGGCGAGTTAAAGAAACTGCTCGCTCCACCGGCTGTCTGCCCGTTGTCATGGAGACCAGTGACGCGCTCGCACGCTCTGGCGTTGCCAAACGTGTGACGCTCGATAGAGGCAGTACGGGTGTTACCTGATTGACAGAAGGATTCGGGAAAGTCACGTGACCCCGCACGCGGTGCCTCCCCAACATTGGTATCCGGTCGGAGAAGCCCCTTGTCCGTCTCCGGTCGGAAAAGGAAACAGTTGGATTCGGGGAGGTCACGTGAGACAGTACGCGGTACCTCCCCGACGTCAACATCCGGTGGGGGACGCTCGACGTCCGTCTCCGGTCGGACACGGAAGTATGTAACTTGTTTACCTTCCGTTCGGCCATCTTGAGAGGGCCCTGTGATGCAGAAGCGTTTTGGCGCCCTCTCCAAGATGGTGGAATCGGTTGTAAAAACGGGCGTGACGCCTGTGCCAAGGTGCAAAGGCGCCCTCTGGCGGACAGGGGTGGTACCGTTCTTACAATTGATTTTACAACTGGTTTTATTGTTACCTTCCATGGAGTCAGTACATGCAGTGTTTCTGTCCCACACGTATTTGGAAAAACGAGAACCGGCTTTACCAAATACTGTGGGCTCATGGGGGGGTCAGATTGCTTGTCCCACACGTATCTGAAAAACCGACGAGGGGTTTTTCGGATACTGTGGGCCCAAAGGCAGACCATCGAGAACGGTCCTCGTTCTCCCTGGCACACAGGCGGAGTTGGAAAAAGACAAGGTTTTGTACTTTTCAACGCATGTAAAACCACAATCACAGGGTATTTCTTCACAGATCTTACAGTAAGTGCGACATGCTCCTCTGTTTGGCTGTGGAGGCTGGAGACTGGTTTTCCCATCTGCACTGGAGTTATTCAATTCAGTGTAGCAAACACATTGGCATAATGGAGAAACGCATTATACTTCGTATCCCGTCAGTGTTTGGAAGGCCGAGAAACCGGTTCCGTCCAATCATTAAGGGCTTAGTTCAGAGTTAGTCAATTCAGTGTAGCAAACACATTGGCATAATGGCGAACATTATATAAAAATAATGGATAAACGCATTATACTTCGTATCCCGTCAGTGTTTGGAAGGCCGAGAAACCGGTTCCGTCCAACCACTATGGGTTTATTTCAGATAGTGTCTGAACCATGCAGGGTGTGGTGAAAAAACAACCATAATAGCACAAAAACAGGCAATAAAAACAATATATTGACATTAAGGCATTATATCGTATCCCAGCCGTATTTGGAAATGCAATATGTGACAAGTGTGACAGACATATTGGCACAGTGATAAGCATTAAGTACCACAATATACTGGCGTTGATATGCATAACATGTTGTATCCGACAGTGTAGGAGGACGAGCACCGACCATTTTCCTAGCATTGTGGACTCATGTTGACATGGTTTGAATAATGCAAAGGTTTGGTTCTTTGTAACAAATTTTATTGGCACAAAAAACAGGCATTATATTTTGTACTGACCTCACAGAATGTGCAAAAAACTACCCTGCTTCTGCTCTGTAGACACTGGGAGGAACAGGGCGGTCAACGTCGCGTACTCCGCTCACGAAGGGGGTCGGGCTAGCTTACCGCGGGCCACGGCTCGTGGCAGCTGGAGTTGGTGTAGGGAGGCGGGAGGGTTTCGGGGGGACAGAGCGAGAGCCGCTGGTGTCCACTAAAACTACCGGCACAGGCCGTTTCTGTGACTAAGCAGCCTCACCGGGAGCCGGACGAGACAAGCAACACAGTTCGAGTATCGTGGAAAAGAGCGACAAAAAGCTAGGCTAACAGCTCTATTCGGGGAGTTAGCTCAACGGATAGGGGGTTAGCGCTGTGGAAGTAGCCAAACAGCCAAGCTAGTAAGTTAGCGGCTAGGCTAAGAACAGCTTTAAGCTAACGTCGGCTCACAAAATGCTAGGCTAACAGCTCTGTTCGGGGAGTTAGCTCAGCGGGAAAGGGGGTTAGCGCTGTGGAGGCAGCCGAAGCTAGTAACAGCTAGCGGCTAGGCTCAGAGGCAGCTAAGGGCTAACACCGGCTCACCACGAGGTAGAATAAAGTTAGTTTCCTGGAGTTTAGTCGAGCGAGAAAAACCCGTGGGTGACTTATCCTAGTCTCCGCTAGTTTCGGGGGGACAGAGCGAGAGCCGCTGGTGTCCACTAAAACTACCGGCACAGGCCGTATCTGTGACGAAGCAGCCTCACCGGGAGCCGGACGAGACAAGCAACACAGTTCGAGTATCGTGGAAAAGAGCGACAAAAAGCTAGGCTAACAGCTCTATTCGGGGAGTTAGCTCAACGGATAGGGGGTTAGCGCTGTGGAAGTAGCCAAACAGTTAAGCTAGTAAGTTAGCGGCTAGGCTAAGAACAGCTTTAAGCTAACGTCGGCTCACAAAAAGCTAGGCTAACAGCTCTGTTCGGGGAGTTAGCTCAGCGGGAAAGGGGGTTAGCGCTGCGGAGGTAGCCGAAGCTAGTAACAGCTAGCGACTAGGCTCAGAGGCAGCTAAGGGCTAACACCGGCTCACCACGAGGTAGAATAAAGTTAGTTTCTCAGCGGGAAAGGGGGTTAGCGCTGTGGAGGTAGCCGAAGCTAGTAACAGCTAGCGGCTAGGCTCAGAGGCAGCTAAGGGCTAACACCGGCTCACCACGAGGTAGAATAAAGTTAGTTTCCTGGAGTTTAGTCGAGCGAGAAAACCCGTGGGTGACTCATCCTAGTCTCCGCTTTTAGGGCTAAAGCTGGTTTCTCACTTTGGGTCCTTAAGTGTAGTAATTGTCGAATAAATGTAGAATTCAGTTTTTAACAAGCGTGTAGCCTTGTAACATCTGCGAACAGAGGAACTGAAGAGGAAGTACTACGTCACGACCAGCCCTTATATGTCCTTCCGGAAAGGGGAAGGGACAGCCGGTTACGTGACATACCCTCTAGCCCAATGAAATGGGCCCCGGGAGCGTATTGTGTAGCTCTGTTGCATCGCCAGATGGCGCTGTTTCCCATAGTGAGTGCCTCACGACTCAAAACGACAAAGAACCCTATATATTCTGATGTACTGCAAATAGGTAATCAGAATAGCTGATCCACATTCTCACAATGTGTGGCAATGTGACGCATTGTGTGTTTGTAGATCAGCTATTTTTGCTATTTTTTCAAATTTTAAAGCATTTCAAAAAGCATACAACCCTACAAAATGTCCCGTAAACTATGCTATATACTATTGTAAATGTCATGGGGGAAGAAAAAAACAACTTCACTATGCACCACACAGTATAACCATAATCAGTGGTTGGACAATTAGGCCAACGTGAAACCTCAGGAAAAAGGCAATCGGTAACTTTAAAGTTTTAAAGCCATTATTACAGGACTGTTGACTACAGCCCTATAAAACAGTCAATGCACCGGCCATTCATTGGTGCAACCTATAGACAAATGGGATTGACACATCATGGAATGTCATTTGTCCTGAGGGAACTAGATAACACTTTCTCCTTTTCACCTCTCACTGTGTGTGTGTGTGTGTGTGTGTGTGTGTGTGTGTGTGTGTGTGTGTGTGTGTGTGTGTGTGTGTGTGTGTGTGTGTGTGTGTGTGTGTGTGTGTGTGTGTGTGTGTGTGTGTGTGTGCATGCACACACGCATGCATGCTCCTGTGGTGTGACAGACAGATAGAGCAGGCGTGTTCAGGAGAGATTATAGGGATTTAACCATCTTAGTTACTATTTTTCTTGATCGGGCCCCATATACCTGTTTGTTTATGTTTCAGCGTGTTTGTTTATGCTGCCATAGAACACACACCATGTCAATGAACTTCAGCTGCATGCATCCTACAGCGTGTGGGTGCTTTGTCACAGTTGTTGTGACATCTATAAAGTCCTGGCATGGCATTGGGGTCGCATTGGGGTCTAGTGTCTGCAATAAATTAAAGTCTATTTGACTCATTGAGGCAACTGGACATAACTATCACTTCAAACTACAGGGCTCAGTGTGCAGATATGGACAGAATCAAATCTAAATGATTTTTTTTTACCAAATCCAGTCCTCAATATTGATATTGTGATGAGAATATTGCATTGTGATTATATCAATTTTCTTTATTTTCTTTAAAAAAAACAATAATAATAATCCATAGCCTACAGGATGCTAAAAGAAATATATATATATATATATATATATATATATATATATATATATATATATATATATATATAATACACACAAAGTTCACAAGATCTCCTATTTCCCCTATAATCATTATTATTAGTAGTTGTATTATTTTGTCTGAAAGTATACAATAATTAAGTCACAGGTGATTAACACCAGGAGAAGACAACACGATATCATATCACGATATTGCTATAACATCTATTTTTCCAGCCCTGCTACTTCAAACAATTTTCTGCCTGGTCCAATGCACACACAGGAAGAAGGGCTTATTATACAGGTATAATAATGAAGAACTTGTGCCAGATGCATGCATCATGGTACATGCTGGCACTGTAGTGTACTGTATGCACACACACACACACACACACACACACACACACACACACACACACACACACACACACACACACACACACACACACACACACACACACACACACACACACACACACACACACACACGTTACAAATGTTGCAACCATATATCTTTTGATGCTTCTATTTATGGTCTATGCATGCACGGGCTGTTAGTCAGAAGAACCATTGAGCTACGTACAGCAATAAAACATAACATGACACACACACACACACACACACACACACACACACTGAGAGAGAGAGAGAGAGAGAGAGAGAGAGAGAGAGAGAGAGAGAGAGAGAGAGAGAGAGAGCTATAACACTCATTATTCACCCGATTCATTCATAAATGGGAACTCACCCAAAATCCTGGTCCATCGATTTGAAGAAGAATTTGTAGCTGTTGACCGGGCGATTGTTGAGGACATTTTTAAAATCCGCGAGCGTGACTTTCTCGGGGGAAACGGACAATTTGACCAGATAGGGAGTCTCCTCCTCGTCGATGTGATATATGATTTTAGTCTCCGCCATGAGAGTATATGTGTTATAAAGGCAGGACAATCATTTGACACACAGGAAAGCAATAAACAGGCCTGACTGACTGACTGCTGTTGGAACAACACTACTACCCACTACTATCCGTAAACATAGCAGCCTCAACGACGCCGAGCATAAACACAACGCTCTACCCCACGCCGGGAAATAAATAACCGTGTCTCTGATAAACAAAGCGAGAATCCAGACATAATAATAATGGTGTTATGAGTGTCTGTAGTCCTGCCCCTGCACTGTGTGTGTCGGTAGGTACGGTGGCTCTCTCGGCACTAAAACAGGAAGGGACAGTCCACATCCTTGCGAGATTCACTGCCTGGAATATTGCTCCTTTTTCACAGGCTAATTGGTAGTGCAGTGCTGCCCTCTAGTGGTGGTTCTGGGCCGTGACAACCAGTGGTTGTATCCTACTGTTACTGCAGTGGTTCTCCAACTTTTTCATTTAAAGGACTCCTAGTGGCTGATTAGAAATCCCCAATAAATTGACCAGCCGGCAGGCTAAGCGTAGGAGAATGGCGATAGATATACCTGTGTGACGCGCTAACTAAAGGACTCACTTCAAAACGAAAGCTCAAGTTTAAAAACAGTCTTTAATTTCAATATCACAAGATATACATACTCCCAGACAGTTCCCTGTCCCTATTGGTCGTCTAAGAGCACCTACCAAGTTTGGGGCGTTTAGCATGCTGGGAACTGGAGTTGTGACTGTTTAAAGCCCAGCCAATAGGAACACAGGGGGGCGGGGCATAAAATAATTACAGCCTGTCCCCATAGGGAGGTTTCCTGTTAGTAAACATGAGAGGAATATGACCGCGCAGCTGCGGGGGGAAGCCTATGGGTGCGTTTGGAAATTACGCACCGGAGCACACTCGCCTATTAGTTTGTATTGGCCAGTGCGCTCACTGCCGCTCAGGGCTGTATTTTCGAACGCGCCTTTCCCCCACTGACCCCCAGGCATGCGCAGATTGCGCATTCTGCTCTGTGATGACGTCGCGCGGAAATCCGTCTATAGAGAGGTTTCCTGTTAGTAAACATGAGAGGAATATGACCGCGCAGCTGCGGGGGGAAGCCTATGGGTGCGTTTGGAAATTACGCACCGGAGCACACTCGCCTATTAGTTTGTATTGGCCAGTGCGCTCACTGCCGCTCAGGGCTGTATTTTCGAACGCGCCTTCACCCGGGCATGCGCAGATTGCGCATTCTGCTCTGTGATGACGTCGCGCGGAAATCCCTCTATTATCCGTCTGAGAGCACCTTCTAAGTTTGGGGCGTTTAGCATGCTGGGAACTGGAGTTATGACTGTTTAAACGAACCCCAGCCAATAGGATCACGGAGGGGGCGGAGCAATGGTGCGCCTGTGGCACACGTGGTTGGTGTGGCTATTCTGATGGCAGACCCCCTGACCTAGCCTGGCTCCAGCCCGTGAATCGCTAGCCACGGCCATTAAAAAAATATGTTCAGGCGATTCTGGTCTGGTGACGCTCTCATAGGAGGTCTCAGCCTCGGTTGAAAATCTGATCGACGAATCGGGATCGGGATAATCCAGTACGAACCAATCGCCAAAGAGTCTTTGAAAAAAAAAACTTTGGCCACGCCCCCATCTCAGCAACCGGCTGCATTAAGAGGGCTTTCAGACTGAATAATGGAGTGAAACGAAATGAAAATTCAGGCTGAGTGTCAGGCTACCCCTGACCAGTATTGTTGCCAAATTCGGTGCGGATCGAAGCAACGGTGCGCCTCGCAGGTCCGCATGTTACGTTTGTGACGTCCACCCACCCACTGTCGACCATCGACCGCTGGTTGACCCTATAGGCAATTTTAATATAGGATAGCCGCTGGAGAACACCCACAGAAAGCTCTGGTCCAGAGCTAACCCACAGTGACAAACTGTCTGACACTCCATCCATCCCACCCCCCAAATGCCAATGCGTGTCTTCACCTATTAAGCAAATCAATTATGCACGTTATCCAATCAAGTGCACAAATACTTATAGCCTATACAAACAATCCATTTAGCTCCTACAGGGCTTCTCTCAGGGGAGCGCAGATAGGGTTAAGTGTCTTTCTTGCTCAGGGGCATTTCAACACATACTGTACCTTGCCTCATTACAGGCTCTCACATTCAGCTTTTATGGCCGCCACAAGTTACAGACCTGTAAGGGTCCATTTGGTTCTTAACTGTAAATAATTTAGCTGGAGAGTGTTCCTCATTTTGCTGGGGACCCCCTCTAACCCCCTCAAGGACCCCTGGGGGTCCCCAGACCCAACTTTGAGAATCACTATACTAAGCGCAGGACACAAAGCGGGGTAGATGGCCTGGGCAGGCTGTGGTGGAAAGTAACTAAGTATATTTCCTATACTTAAGTACAATTTTGAGGTACTTTTGCTTTACTTGAAAGTATTTCCATTATTTTATTATTCAAACTTCTAATATCCCCCAACATCTCAGAGGCAAATACTGTACCGTTTTACTCCACTACATTTTACTGATATGGTTCCTACTGTTACTTTACAAATTTAGATTCGTAATAGAAAACATATTACTGTTTTGCATAATTCATTTGGTACTGTGTTACTGACAATACTTTTTTTTTTTTACTTTACTGAAGTACATTTTCAAATACAGGATTTTTACTTGTAACAGAGTATCTACACTGTGGTATTGCTAATTTTACTTTAGTAGTAAAAAAAAAATTTGAGTACTTCTTCCACCACTGTGCGTAGGCTGGCGTAGGCGCAGGGTAATTTATGTGCACTTTGCTTCCCTGTTGAGAGAACCAGTATTAAAACTCAACACAGAGTCCAAGCCAAACATTCCTTTTTTTGATCCCATGAAAACAACATTAGGCCTCTATCTCGGTAGCGACAGCCTAAATGATCAGTTAATGGTTATATAACGTAATTTGCTTTATATTATATTTCATCTTATCTCCACAAACTGGGATTTGATGGAGAACACTTGACGAGACAGTAGGGGGAGGTCTTGTATTGCATTGACTCATGTGTTGACTACATGTATCTCACATCAAAAACTGAGTTTTGGTTCCACAGCAATGTGAACATGATATAACAATTAACCACTTAAATCCTCTATATACTTAAAACTTACACTTAGTTGACCGGGCTGGGCTCTGTGCTTGATTTTGATCGCCTTTTTTCCCCTCTACACAAAATCTCTTCACCCCCCAGAAAAGGGATGCTAAGGTTCAAGTGGTTAAGAGAATAAAGCAATCTGCTGTTCTCATCATGCAAGGTTTGAAACTGAAGGTAGAAACATCACATATTTCCATCTCCCAATACATGTGTTTATTTTGGCATGTTTCCGAGGTCATCGGTTTAAAACCCATTAAAGAAAAGATGCATAAGATTTGTATGTAATACATGGGTTAACATCTATCTATAGTTACAGTACTGTGAAGTCACCTGTAATGATAAATAAAAATTCATGACTCTTTGACCGCTGGCATCAATCTTCAATGAAGGGAATCTTTTATTAGACTGGATCAACATTCATGTATGTGTGTGTGTGTGTGTGTGTGTGTGTGTGTGTGTGTGTGTGTGTGTGTGTGTGTGTGTGTGTGTGTGTGTGTGTGTGTGTGTGTGTGTGTGTGTGTGTGTGTGTGTGTGTGTGTGTGTGTGTGTGAGTGTGTGAATACAGAATACAGTGACCATTTGTGACATTTGTGAGTCATTACTGGGAGTTTATACAGAGTAACACCAAATGTATACTTATTGTAGTCATACGACGTGTCGCTTAACAACAAAACAGATGAGCTTTTAGTCATTTTTGTGCAACACAGTTATACTACTATAAGTATACGTTAAGTATGAATGAAGCTAAGGCAAGAGTGCTTAGAACAGTTGTGTAACAGCAGGTATAACCAATCAGCAGGGGGGAAAACAACTTTTGTTTTACAGAGCAGGATACATACGTTACTGGTTAAAGACAGGCTCTGTCTGACAAACACAAAAAGAAAAATCATGTCAAGGTTTTATTTCCTGAGTTGTGGTCCATAGAGCCTTTAATCAATGGATCTGCAATGACATCATGATGTGTATTCCAAAATATGATATTTCTGTTTAAAAAAACAAAACAATATTTTGCTTTCATTATCCAAAATGTCTAAATATGAATTATTAACATTTGTTATCATTTGTACAAATGTAGAAATATAACAATGATGTCAAATCAGGATTTCCCTGTATAAAGGTAAAAAGTTTTACTTGTTTGATAAAACAGTTTGTAAAAGTAAATACCACTTTTCTCAATTGGTTGATACCTCATTGAAACTAAACTTCCATAAAGAAAACCTCTGTAAATACAGTAAATTGACCATTCGTATACACGATAAGCATTTATTATGAATTACAGTACATCCTGCTTGTGCAAATTTATAAAAAGTAAAAAAGAAAGATCAAAATTCAATAGTCAAAGTTTACGTCGTACTCTAAAACATAGCATGCATTCTGGTTTAAGATTGTGAGAAAAACAAAACAATAGAATGTTACTTGAAATAGCTAAAACATGACAAGTACTAATCAAAATGATCTTTAATCACATTGCAGTATCGTCCAATCAGAATACAGTTTATAACAAAATAGGGCTGAAAAAGCACTGAATGGTGCCATAGAAGACAAGCTTAGTGAGCCAATCAGAGCAGAGCTTTGTCCCTGTCTGCCTGTCCTCTTCCTGTCTGTCTGTCTGTCTGTCTGTCTGCTCTGGACCCGCCAGCAGCATCTTAGCAAATCAATCTTCAGTTCCACAGCTTCCCGTCAAAGTCTGAACGAGGCCGTAGAAGACAGGGGGAAATTAAAATAAATGTTATTGAAATGGCATCTCTTTTGTTACTGTGGTTAAAACTACAGTCTACTTATTTAAATGAATAAATGTTATTTTAACCAATCTGTATGGTAGAGTGTGTTGTTAATACAATATACCCGGTGTCGGGTAGGACACCTACTGGTTGACAATGGCAATAAAGTTATTTGAAGCAGGATACTAGATGTAGTTTGGGACATTGTTGAAATTACCTTCCCCCATCAGGAAAGGGAGACAGACAACACACATAACATTTACGGATTCATACAGTAACATTATTTGTTCTTACCTTTATTGCACTCTTTGGACATATCTCTCTCCTTCAATAGGTTGTTTTTGTAGTCTATGGAAGGTACAAATCAGCCACATGATATTGTTATCGAGCAACGGTTAATGTGACAGCAGAGCTAATAGTTTGTCTGTGCAGACGAGGCTTACCTGAATTCAGGGGTTCCAGGTTGCAGGCCTTCAGCTCTGTACTGTCCAATGGAATGTCATCCCCATGATCCCTGACCCCATGACCTCTGCATAGGAATGAGTGACAAGTTGCCATGGGAACGACTCTATATGTAAGTAGTGCATCGATGATGCAATGCTTTTCAGTTCTTAGTTCTTACCGTTCAGATCTGCGCAGTTCATACTCCAGCCCTGAAAAAATAAGATTGATCTCAGATCGTATTATCTCAATTACCAGTACACTACAGTAACAGCACAACATTGTGTTAAAACAAAACATTGTGTTAAAAAAACTGAGTATTTGAGGCAGATTTTACCCTAACCCATTTTTCAAGAGTGGGGGAATGGCATGCAGAAAATGGTATGGGAATCAAACCGGAGATTGGCAGGCATTAGAACCTATGTGGTATGCACCCTAACCACTTGTCTATCGGTCGCCCAAGAGACAGGGAATTGAGTGCGGTCAGAGAGCTGGAAAGTGATACAATATAGACAGAATCCAACCGGGGACGTTAGTCAACGTACAATCCGTTCATCCACCGCCGTGCATCCCTATTCTGGGTAATAGTATAATAGGTAAACATTTGGCAATAATAGGCAAACACTAGGAGAAAATAGCCAATCTACAAGCTCACCTTGTAGCTCGGCTATTGTCGGTGAGGATATTTGTGTAGAGAAAAAAAAAAGGAGGGGACCCCCGTCAACAAAGTACTTAGGGTTTAAAGGTAAGAGCCGAGGTGAAGAGGAGAGCACACAGAGGGCACTCACACACACTACCTCTCTTCCTGCGTCGGCGCGTCAGCAGAACCACGGCGGTGACGATGAAAGCCAGCAGTAAGAAGGTGGCCAGGATGTAGCCCAGCTGCAGCGTGAAATGACCTCGATGCTCAGGCAGGATGACGTTGACCACGCGAGGGTCGCGAGGCCTGTCCACCTCATCTGTGCCTGAAGGACAAGAACACACACGTATATATATGGATGGAGTCAAACAAATCTCCAGGACACCAACTGTATGTCTTAGTCTCATACTATACTTAAACTGTAGGTTGTGTGTGTGTGTGTGTGTGCGTGCGTGCGTGCGTGCGTGCGTGCGTGCGTGCGTGCGTGCGTGCGTGCGTGCGTGCGTGCGTGCGTGCGTGCGTGCGTGCGTGCGTGCGTGTGTGTGTGTGAGAGTTAAAAGTGATTAAAAAATAGGTTCAGTGTATGTGTATTAATTACTTGTTTGCTTGTTCATTGTCTAATTAAAGTTAAATGTTCTTTTCATATATTGGGGATGGGAATTGTAGTTTTTCTGGGATTGCCACAGTTAGTCTCACACTTAAACATAAGCTATGGCAAATACGACACCTATTCATAGGTCTTTTTCAGCCTTAAAGGAGTATTTCACCCTGAAAATAACGTATTTTCTATCAATTACACACCCCATTTTTTTGTTGCATTCCTAAGCCAATAATTTAATGACCGGCGGAGACTCAAGTGTCCATTGAGTATACTACAGTAGAAGTACTACTAAAAAAAAGAATAGAAAAAGAATACAGCTATGGCATGGCAGCTGTTACTGGAGGAAATATCAAACTGAATCGCTTTTGGATTGGATTTGTTTTAGTGCATTAGTGTGAATGGCAATAAACAAGGACTGAATTGAAAACCGTTTCTATATAACTCAAAATATTATTACCCTGGAGGCTTATTTCATTTACTTTGCAAGAGAGAGAGAGAGAGAGAGAGAGAGAGAGAGAGAGAGAGAGGGTGGAGGGAGGGAGGGAGTGAGCTGGACTTAAATGTCAAAATGCTTTTCAGCAGTAATGACTACCAGGCCTGATGTCATGCAGCTGCTTTTCCTGCACAGAAAAACAGGCTAACCAGAGAAGGGGAGGGGGGAGGCAAGAAGGAGGAATTCAGTTATGTGGTGTGTCTGTCTGTCTGAATTACTTTTCCAGTTATTTTGTCCTTCTTATAAACACAGAAGTCTAGTTCTGTGTATGGAAAACAAATCACTGACACCTTCTTTATGAGTAAACTCTAACAGCGTGACAAGCCAGTCTAAATACACAACTTGCTAACTACTGTATGCACACGGGTCCGTTTCTAAACAATTGCTGAAAGGCTTTGTTTGCCCTGAATTACTACAGAAGAATGACAACAGAGAGAAAATAGTAGCAATGGTACAGTGTTTCATTCTGTACCACTCATGTTGAGAATGCCATATTTTTCCCTTTGACCACTGCCTGTTGCGTATACAGTCCAATGAGAAATAACAGCTGCTGTTGCAGAAGCCTTCAGTCCCTTCTCTACTGTTTACCATTTCCAACCTGGCTATATGCATTATATTGTCAAAAACAAAATAAATAAAAAATGCAGATCTACAAGCTCGTAGATCTGCTATTTTCTCTATTTGTCATATGACCAAGTATATACTGCTTAAGTGGTTAATGATACATGTTCCCACACCTGTCAAAGTGAAAACACTGTTATTACTTGAATAAACCAGGTCTCTCTGTGCATATGAAATTCCACCTGTGAAAATCACACAGATGCTGGTGAAATGTTATGATGACACAGAGAGCGGGCACATTGTCATTATTCTTCTTTCTTATCAAGCTGTGCTTCCAGGCTTAAAGAAGCAGTTCACCCAAAATAGAACACAACATGTTTCCTCTCACCGGGAGAGTTCTACTGTCCATCCAAATAGTTTTGGTGTGACTTGACAAGATATGCGGTTTTCTGCCATTATTGATTTCTGTCACCCCAATACAAAAGGGCTCAATGACATTTGGTTGGTGGTGCTCAAAGTGCAGCATCTCTGTGCAAAAATCTTGACACGTTTTTTCATGATGATACATAAGCCTTGTTTCATTGAGAAATATTTTCTACCTAAGTAAAGCGGTCAACTAATTGGATGCAACTGTAGTTTGTCAATAAGAGCAGGTGTTAATGTTCCATCTCTAATCACTGTAATCAGGCTATGCCGGTCTAACTGAGCTAGACTTATAATTGCGGCCTGTACTGTAAGTGGGAGCAAGGTTAGTAGTAATTATCACCTGTCAATGCTTATTTACATAAAATGCATGAAACCGCTGTGTCACGTGCACACCATCTGTCCCTGGAGAATTCTCAGTGCCCCAGTTACAGTACATGTCATCTGCTGCCTGACAAATCAGACATAAAGCTACATGTTAATGCCTGTTTGACATATGCGGCACAGAGGTTGCACTTTGTGGAGGCCGTTCCTGTTGGATGGGAATCATTTGCAAGTCAATGAACTGACAGAAAGCATCTTCATTTTCAGAATCAGACGGGCATTCATGCTCATTTCTCGACAGCGCTATCCCAAAGGCATAGTGTTCTACTCTGTCTTGCCGTAAATGATTACAGCATTAAAGTAAAAGACTGTAATGACATTTGTAATTGCATTTGATTGCTGGAGACTGCAGGGCCTCATGGGCATTCATCTAACGAACAAAAGAGGACCAGTGTGTGCACACGTTCCACCCGATGCCTCGCTGAGATGACTTCAAAGGAACCAGACGGGAAGGCATCGATCCACGTGCACATGTCTTGCACATAGAACTATTAAAAGTGGGCCAACGTTGCTTTAAAAGGGGAAGGAGGCTTCATAATCTGACACATAACTTTGCCCCCTCCTCTCGCTCGGCTCTTTCATGTTACAGCTGGTCCAGATGTGGAACAGATGTAACAGACTTCCTCTGGCTGCTGATAAACAAGCCCGAACCAGGCAGAGGCTGATACACATCGGCTCAGAAACAGACACGGAATGGGGAGAAGGGGAGGATAAACAAACCTGGCGAAGCAGAGCGAGTGGTCTAGACACGTGGTGTGGGGAGTTTGGAAAAATGGGGTCAAACTGAGGAAAAAGAAGTGGTTGCGCTTACAGCTCCACTCCCTACGGTTCTGGTTGTGATATCTTACTGCTCTTGTCTGAAGAGAAGAACTGTCTGCTGTTGTAAACTTAAACCACCGCTTAACTGAGGAAAAATGAGAAATGCCTCCAATGAAAATGGGACCACTTCCGTTTCTAGCCAATTAGTGGTTATTTAGAGAGCTTCTTAGACCAGAGCAAAGCGTGCAGTCGGTCTGCAAACCCCTGCTCTGCAACTCACAATGCGTCTTTCTCTCTTTCTTTCTTTCTCTCGTTCTTTCTTTCTTTCTCTCTTTCCTTGTCTTTCTTTCTTTCAACTTCTGGTTAGTGCATTCATGCTATCTCTTCCTTCTTAAGTTGAAACACAAAAGCAGGAAGGTTTGAGAACAGGAATTGGCAAGAGGAGGAACTGACTTTACTGAGCAAATATGCTTATAAATCTAATCCAACCCACATGAAGAGTCCAGGAACAATGTTCTCACTCTGTGCTCACCAGCCCTAAGAGACTCAAAGCCCAGTCACTTTTTGGCTCCGAGATCATTATTAGGACTGCAACTACGGATTATTTTCCTAGCGATTATTCTGTTGATTATTTATATATATATATATATATGTATTTATTTATTTTCTTTTTTTAATTTACGATTTAGAATTTCTTTACAATCGACTAAATTGATTAGTCTGATTATGATTAACCATTACAACCTTGGTTGTACAATGGTTTCACACAGAAAATAGTCGATCTACAATCCCACAATGGGCCACATTGCAACACGTTGTGAGCTTGTAGTGAGCTTTTGGTATTTCAATTATCTATAATTTTTTTATTAAATAGATTTGTTCGATTAACTCGCACCAATAGATCATATACTAAATATTATATTTAGCAATATTTAGATCATGTATGTTGACAAGTAATATCTCATACGTGGTATCGGTGTATCGTTGGGGAAAACCAGAGGGGCTTCGGTGAGGTCATCATCAAGGGAAGGAAGCGGGGGTCCCACTGTCAGCCTGAAGATGCGCCTCTCATGCAGACCACAGTAGTGGTGATGCAGGTGACAGATGTACAAGCCCTTGTCCACGGGCGCCAGGTCAGCGATGGTCAAAGAGAAGTCCCCCAGAGAGAAGGCGTCCTCATCCACGCTCATCTTGTTCTGGAGGAACAGCGGCCCGTACTCCCGGCGCTCTCCGGAGGCGTAGAGGTCGACCAGGCGATCGGCTTTGTCAGGACGCACGCCGGGGGCCTGGAAGTCCCAGTGAGCCACCTGTTGCTGGTCCTCCTGAAGACCATCCCTCCACAGGGGCCGGCGGTTGACGCAAGGCAACGCCACAGAGCTGCCTTGCAATACCACGAACACCGTCTTATCGCCGTCCCAGAAACGTCTCTCTTTACGGACTGAAAGAACACATTATATACAGTATTTACATATATTATTTGGTTGGTCATCACAATGCTAGGGAACAGTTTAGGCACATTACAGATTTTAGGTTTCAGATTGCTCAAAGAGCCTCACCTGACTTTGTGACATTGAGCTGGATCTCGATTGACTGGTGAATTTGACAGTAGTGATGGTGCAGATTACAGGTGTAAACGCCACGATCAGATGCTACCACATCTGGAAGAAGCAGCATGCACACAATAACAATATGAAATCCTGAATTAAACAATATTGCTTCTATAATATACGTATCAGTATTATATGTATATGTATACATTATAGAATATATCGTCGTAGTTGGGCAGAAATCTCTATAATTCATATTTTTGTTTCATAAACTAATACCCTATTTAATGTCGTTTGACAGTGTCATGACTGTGTCGCGCAAAAATAGCCAAATGGCTTCAACTAGAACATCAGTCAACATTGAGGAGGGGCAGTCTCACTGTTGAAAACGAGGGAGAAGTTGCCATCGGTGAAAGCAGAGTTGGGGACGGAGATGCGTCCCTTGTTGAAGCCGTTGTAGACCCTCTGGTTGGCTCCGGGGGACATGTCCAGGATGCGCTCCACAGAGTACTCTGGACTGGTGCGAACCACGTCCCAGTGGACCACCCTCTGTCTGTCCTTCAGACGGTCCTGGGTCCACACCATGCGGGGACTGTGACAGGGCAGGACGGCCCTGGTGCTCGCCGGGAGGGTGATGTTCTTGGCTTCCACGACCACGCCTAGCCTGGTGCTGCTCTGTGCCCAGGCTGACGTGAGAAACAAATAAATAAACAAACACACACTGATGCAGTGGTTTTCAAACATGTCAAGGACCCCCAAATTAATATGTATTTGCCCACGGACCCCAATATGAACAGATTTTGTGTGCCATGGAGGGACCCCCATAAGATTTGTGCTGTTAAACATTTTCAAGATTATTCCTTCAGATTTTTTCTAGATTTTGCAAAAGTTTGCAGAAATACCAGATCTACAAGCTCACACAAGCTTGCGGTGTGATGCATTGTGAGCTTGCAGATCAGCTATTTTCAAACAGCCAAAGAATAAACTGTGCTTTAAGTGATTTTGATAGTAATTAATTTTGCTGGGGACCCCCTGAAACTCCCCCAAGGACCAATGGGGGACCCCAAACCCTCTTTCGTAACCACTGCTCTAAAGGTGTAAATCATCCTTTCAACAGTACACAAGAAGTTAAGTAAAAACAACAGTCATGAACGACATGCCAACAAATCTCTGTCACTTGGAAGAGATACATATAGCTACAGCTACAGTATAAACATCAAGAAGTAGTTAAATGTAGACTTTTAAATTAGAGTACAGAGAAAAGAGTAAGATTTCATATGTGACAGTAGATTTTCGGACTTACCGGCAGGCATGAAGAGGACAGCAAGAACTGAAACAGACAACAACACAAAATTGATGTTTAGAGTCATTCTCTTCACGGCTTTGCTTTAATCACAGGGGCTGCTCTTCTTATACGGTTAGCTCGCACGCTTTCCCAAGACCTCTGTGTTTAATCACTGAATAAGAATCTTGTGTTTATGTTGAATCATCCCTGAAAAAGGACAAGAGTCAGCAAATTGGCTCGATCCCGAACTGACCCGCAAGCCAGGCGACTCAGAGCTGATGTGTCACAGAACTTTTCGTGAGAGGACTTCTTAAAGAAACAGAGAAAGGAAATAAAGAAACAGCAGCATGGCTAAAGTGGGAAGAAAATGATTTGATCACTTTCAACCTGGGATGCTTATGTTGTCATTTTGTGAACATTTTGAAGAGTTAGTTTATAGATTGTCCATTTCTGTGAAATTCCGTGGCCAATAAAATAGGGCTTAAATTGTAAAACGTCACACACAGGAAAACAGGAGCAGAAGATAAACCTACATTCAGTGCAAACATTGGGAAATATTCCATACATTTCTGTGTACAATATCTTCCCACTATTGGTATGGGAATTTTCCCTGCTGCACGTTTGCTATTTCTGGCCTGTGTTATTCTTTTTTTCCCAGAGTGCTATTCCATGTGCTGTTTACCTAAGAGCCAGTGGAGATGTATGCAGCCAGAGCACATAGAGCCTCCATTCAATCGTCATTCCTCAAGGCCACATGTGGTCTTCTATACAGCTGAAAACCCACACTGATCACTGTGTTGAAGTCCAGCTGCACCTCTGATATTTAAACTCAAGATGACGTTAATGTTTTATTGATGTCATCAAATACTGTAATGCAAGAAGAGAAGGGTGTGGGGGCACGTCTTCACCCGCTGCGTTCACGAGAGTTCAAGTTATAAGCCATATATCCAAGAGTAATAAGACAAAGAATGTGAAAGATGTTTTTTCTATTCTTCTCAGGTCATTTCAAGGTATTTTCTTTTTCTTGTGTGGTGGTGGTGGGGAGGGCTGCACAGTCCAGGTGTCCTGGCTGCACAGGGATCCTTTGAGCTCCCTGATCAATCGATCGATAGACCTTTATTGATTGGGAATTCAGCTGTTATAGCAGCACCACTGATTGCATGATAAACAGGAGAGGTACAGGTAAATGTAGAGAGATACACAACAAAGATTAAAACAGGAATAAAAGTAAATATTTAATAAAGATTACAAATATATACACGTTGAAAACTGACCTAGCCATCTGCAATTTTACTGATTGGTTTTGCATAGTGTATAACAATTAATAAATATAAATAATACACACAGGTAAAGAAGGGTCTCACTGGACTATGCTATGATTTGTTTGAATAGACAACATTAATTCTCTGGACAAATCTGAAGCTGTAAAATGACTTCAAACCCACCGTAAAAAAAAGTTATATAATCTGTATTATGGAATGCTGCATAATGTGTCAAACTTCACTTCTTTTACAGTAGTGGATCAGGCTTCAACAACCTGACACCACAATATTTACTGCAATTTGCACTATGTAGCCTATATACAGTAGTTAACTTCACTCATCCCTGAATGCATATTCTGTACATCTTTGGTTACTAATTTATTCATCCATTTATATTTGGTTTGTTTTCTTTTTGGTTGCAACATATATCCAACCTCAGTAAACCAGGGAAGGTGCCATTCCAAACTCTAAATTCTACAGTATATTTAGTCTATGGCTATTCTCTACACTGTGTCTGTTTATATTGATGTTGACCTATCAGTTTACTTATTTGTTCTACACTTCACACACTTTACTGTACGTTGTATTACTTATTACCATTTAGTGAATTACTTATTGTTTACTTTATTTGTACTGTCTTTACCTTGCATTATATTGGACATTGCTATGCTAGCACAGCCACAGAAACATTTCACTTCACATACTGTACATGTATGAGCATATGACAAATACAATCTTTGAATCCTGAATGTTTCGCTGTAAATCTTTGGTGGGATCTGAATGGAGGGTTACAGTAGTACCCTACGGAGAGGGAACACAATGTTTCCTGAACCCTGTCATTTTCTCCATGGCTGCTCCTCTGCAGGCACAGTAGCAGATGACTCAGGAGGCCGATTTAACACTTAAGACTTAACAACCCACCACTCAAACACAAGACATAATGACATACATTTTCCAGATGACCTGCCACATGGCTATTGTTGCCCCAAACAGGCTCAGGATCCACAGATTCAAAGTTATCGTAGTTAACAGAACACTTTTGTTTTACCTTAACCACTTAAACCCTATACTTAGTTGACAAGGGTCCCCTAGGGCTCTATGGGTCCTCTCCTTTTTTCCTTATACGCCAAATCTCTTCGCTGAAAATAGCAGATCTACAAGGCCACAATGTGTTGCTACATGTGAGTTTGTAGATCGGCTATTTTCGCGGAATGTTGGCCCCAGAATAGAAACGATAGAGTTCATGTGCGAGTGCATTCTGTTAAAATAGGCTCCCATGCTGTAGGTGACATAATTGCTACACAGTAGCCACCAGAAACCCTGACAGTGCATATGCAATTCTGCATATCCTTTAATTATTCTGATAGAGAGAACACCATAACTATATCAACAGTGATACTATGATTGACAGTTTGGCTCCTTACATTTTGAACCCTGGCTGTGCCACGGATAAGATAATGATGATGATGATGATTTTAAAAAGCAAAGTTTCTGCGATTCTTGATGATGTCAAGTCTGTGAAGTTTACACACTTTACACTTTTGGGGAGCGGCCGTATGGCTGAGTGGTTGAGAGACCGTCTGGCAGTGGTGTAAAGTAACTAAGTACATGTACTCAAGTACTGTTCTTAAGAAAGATTGTGAGGTATTACCCCACTACATTTCAGAGGAAAAGATTGTACTTTTACTCCACTACAAGTATATGAAAACTTAAGTTACTAGTTTAGTATTACAAAATAGACATTACTAGCGTGGAAAACCAGACAAATCTGCCAGTGCGGAAAAACAATGAGCCCAGTGATATTCTGGCCATGCCCGTCTAGACATTAACCACTTCAGCCTATATATATTTTGGCTATTTTCTAAAGAGTTTTATACATTTTGAACTTGCACAATGAGTACTTTTACTTTTGGTACTTTAAGTATATATTGATGCCAATACTTTTGTACGTTTACTCAAGTACATTTTTAATACAGGACTTTTACTAGTATATCTACATTGCGGTATTGATACTTTTACTTAAGTAAGACATGTGAGTACTTCTTCCATCACTGCCGTCTGGTAATCAGAATGTCCCACTACCTTCGGCTCATCCAGTGTTCAGTGTTCAAGCAAGACACGTAACCCCTAGCTGCTCATTTCAGTAAGCCATCTGCTGGCTGAATGCGGGAAAGTAAATTCCCCCTCTGGATACAATACTAGAACCAGACCGATATATCGGTTTGGCCAATATATCGGCCATAATTTGGTATATGTATCGACAATTATTATGCAGGCGATGTCCCGATTTGTAACGACTTTCAACCTGGCGTCCCTATTTAGAGCATGCCATTACAGGTGAAAATGTTCTCTTCACTGAAAATAGCAGCTCTACAAGCTCACAATGTGTCACATCTTGACGTTGTGAGCTTGTAGATTGAATAGGTAGGATTGTGCTGACTCCCCTCTGACCACAGTTAACTAGAAACACATTTGCCCCGGGGAAACAAAAGCCCACAAACATACCAGCAGCAGGCTAAACGTGTCTTATCCATAAAGTTACAGTATTGTTCAATTCCCATGATGCTCGTGCTCAAAAAGCAGAACAAACTTCAACGCCTATTAATAATAATAATAATAATAATAACACCTTATATTTGTAATGCACTTTATATTTGACTGAAATCTCAAAGTGCTACATGGCATAAAAAGTCAAGATAAAGGATAACAAATAAGATAAAAAATAAAAAGTTCAAGTTTAAAAACACAAAAGCATCAATAAGTACATCTAGGCAAAGGTTTTTTTAGTCCCCTTTTTAAAATGATCCTTAAAAAACATTCCGAAAACATAAATGATCTGTTGAAGGATGGACAATGGACACTGAACACAAATACCACTGATAGAATTTCCAAAAGAGAAACCAACTCTACAATGACATAATAAACAATGTGTCACATCTTGACGTTGTGAGCTTGTAGATTGAATAGGGTTTAAGTGGTTAAATAAAATAAAGCTTTATATGTATTTTATAACTGGCAAGGATAATTATATAAGCAAAGTTAAATGTTTTATTTTTCATATATCAAGTATAATATGTATACTTAAGTTATTTTGATTATCTATCTAGTAAAATATTCTAATTTCTTTTTTGCATTGATTTCAGTGACAAAATATGGATCCTGCATTGGTAATCTGTGATCTAGAACTCTGCAAAATCAGGATCAGACACAAAAAACTCCTTCCTTTGTTTTCTTGGCTGAGTCTCACACATTGACAATAAACCTGCCGTGCTGTACATTCACATGCATTCAGAGATGCTCTCAGGAGGAACATAACATTGACTCCACTGTGGTGACATCATCACCCGTACATGCCTTCAGGTGCCCTTCACTGGGCTGTGATTTACAAAGGTCACCAGGGTTGGGTCAGATTACTTTGAAATGTATAGTCAGTTACTTAGGCCTACAGCAATGGTTTTAAAACGTTTTGTGCAAATTGTGCCCAAGGCACCCCAATGGGCGAGTCAATATCTCTCACAATTTTTTGTTTGCCTATAAAGATTAGCAGGGGTCATCGTCATGCTGGGCTTGTGGTGGACATTTTTGTCAAAATTAAAATTTTGCCACGGACATAAGAAATGTGTGGCCAATAATATTACCAGAAACACATAAACAGCTAGCCCTGAATGACTATAACAGGTCTGTAACTCAGAGAGCGTTCAAATGGAACCAAACGGGTCCATTTGGTTCCATTTGTACACTCTCAGAGTGAAGGGGGGTCCTTGTAAATAAAACATTTGAGATCCACTAGTACTAGTGGACACCTAATGTGCCATAATGTCGTGGTAAATCATATTCTAATGGAAACCTGGAGACTTGACATTCAGTAATTGGATATTATGATCAAAATAAGAACATTATAATGGTGTGTAAAAAAGAAAATCAAAAATATGCCACAGACAAGGCCAAGGCTTTGCCACAGACACATTTGTCTGTGTGCAGACATATTGATGACCCCTGATGATTAGCCCAAAATAGGGAGGCCAAGTGGTCAATACATCCTGAACTTGAACTTGACCCACCACTAATGGGAAGTGCTGTATGGATGGATGGATGCACCCATTTCTCCAATATCTCTCATGTAATCTTGTGTAACCCAGGGGTTATTTAACCCCACGTGTACTTCATATCAAGGCGGCTGGGTGATTGTTAATGAAGACCATGAAGCCATAATCAACATGGCTGAAGGGTAAACCCCCCTCCTCCCTCGACAGCCCACTCATGTTGAAACAGTCATTACTGACACATTTAATGACTAGTGGTAGGATTGTGCTGACTCCCCTACTCTGACCACAGTTAACTAGAAACACATTTGCCCCGGGGAAACAAAAGCCCACAAACATACCAGCAGCAGGCTAAACGTGTCTTATCCATTAAGTTACAGTATTGTTCAATTCCCATGATGCTCGTGCTCAAAAAGCAGAACAAACTTCAATGCCTATTAATAATAATAATAATGATAATAATAATATTAATACATTATATTTGTAATGCACTTTATATTTGACAGAAATCTCAAAGTGCTACATGGCATAAAAAGTCAAGATAAAGGATTACAAATAAAATAAAAAATAAAAACTATGAAATGAATAAAATTCAGATCAATGGTAATTGGTAAGAGACCCCCTCCCCAACTATTACACAGCTAAGAAAAAGTTTCAAGTTTAAAAACACACAAAAGCATCAATAAGTACATCTAGGCAAAGGTTTTTTTAGTCCCCTTTTTAAAATGATCCTTAAAAAACATTTCGAAAACATAAATGATCTGTTGAAGGATGGACAATGGACACTGAACACAAATACCTGATAGAATTTCCAAAAGAGAAACCAACTCTACAATGACATAATAAAATACGACACTTTTCTTTAGGAAAAAGCTTTTTTTCCTGCCAGCAGGTCTGACAAAAATCTAATTTAAGGGATATTTCACTTTCACATGAAATAAACATTAAACAAATATATATATATATTTTAATGAAAAAGTAATGGAAAAACCACGGCCCCCTCACGAATTAGAATGTCCTTCTAATGAGTGAGGGGCCCGTGATTTTTTCCTTTACTTTTTTCATTTATTTTGTGTACATTTTTTTATGTTTATATATTTTTAATGTTTATTTTATTTGAAAGTGAAATATCCCTTTAAGGTCGTTTCGAAGAAAAGTCAAGTCTGGATCCAATTATAGGAAGGACAAAAAAAAGACAAGGTTTTGGAATCAAGACAAAAAAAAATCAAACTTACTGTGATATAAAGTCATGTTGTGCGTCCTGCGCGTAAAAACGACTGTTGGATGGATGTGCGTGTTTCTGTTCAGTGGGTCACAAAACAATCCTCCCTGAGGAGAAAACTCATAAGGTTATAACATATCTAGAGGGCGGACTGCCCCGCCCCCACCAATTCATTTCAATGAAAGTTGCTCACCAGCGCACGAAGCACCCGAAAGTTCCTGTACTTCCAGGATTGGGATCGGCTCCAATTTCGGAGCCAATAGAGCAGGCGCACTAGCGTTTCAGACGGTAAGCGCACGCGTGGTAGCGTTTTAAATGCAAAAGTCCTGTAACATCAGATTTGACCACCAGGCGACGGCAGCTTCACTAGTCTGTTCTACCGCGGTTCTGGGGGCTTGGGAAAACTGATCCTGCAACAATCAGTGTTGCCATGTCCGCTTATTATAAGACACTTTGGTCTTGTTTTTCCTGTAAAGTCGCTTGTAAATATTGGTGGTTGCGTGTTTTTGGGGGGCTCGTTTCTAAAGTGTTGTTGATTATTTGGGGCTTGTTTCCTAATGTTGTTTAAACCAGTGGTTCTTAAACATTTTCATGTCAAGGGACCCCCAAATTAATATGTATTTGTCTTGTCTGCGGACCCCCCACCACCCTTCTGAAAATATTTTGTGCCAGGGACCCCCATACAAGATTTGTGGTGTTAAAATGTTTCAAAAATATTCCACATTTTTAACATCTATCATCTCTACAAGCTGAACTTTGAGATCGGCTATTTATTTTCAAAGGGCTCACGACTCACGTAGTAGCATAGACCATAGACGCATCTCTTGGTCTTGTTTTCATAGACATGGTTGCTTGTTTCTCTCACAAAATCTGGCAACACAGGCGGCAACAATACTTTTGTGGTTCAGACTGCACGGTGCAGACGCTCCGCCTCAATGCCTTCAGACTCCGATTCCGTAGTAAGACCATGGTGTAACTAAATACATTTACTCAAGTACAGTACTTAAATAAAATGTAGGCATTTTTACTTTACTGGAGTACTTCCAATATACTAGTTACTTTTTTTTACAATATTACTAGTTACTTTGTCGATTTTGATTATTATAACAAAACATGCATTAAATACTTCAGCCCTATATACATTTAGGCTATTTTCAAAAGATTTTTGCACATTTGAAAACTCATTCTGCATAATGAGTACTTTCTATTTTAAGTACTTTTAAGTTTGATGCCAATATTTTTGCACTTTTACTCAAGTACATTTTGAATATGGGACTTCTACTTGTAACAGAGTATTTCTATATTGCAGTCTTTGATACTTTTACTAAAGTTAAATTGAGTACTTTTTCCACCACTGTTGGACAACGGCAATGGTGTAGCTTGACCACAAGATCAGAACTACAATATATATAGTGCGATGGAGCCTTAATATGGATGGAGCATAAAACCTTCCTCTGAAATCGCAAACTACTTTGGGACTGCTGTACAGTAAACACAGGATTCCTATTAAATTGTTGCATATCTGGCTTATATTCACACTTCTTGAAAACTCAAAAACTTGACACAAATGGGGTCAAGTAGCCTAGTACTGAACTTTGCAAATTGGGAGGTCTCCCTGACCATGAATCATGACTAAAATAACCATATTTTAGCCTTGAAGATGCAAATCCATCAGTTAGAAGCACATATGAGTTTCTACTTCCAAATGTGTCTCTAATTGGCATAATCAACACTCAGCAGATATAGGCATAATATAATAAAAGTATTTCTGCTTTATTCTAATCCAAATTGAAAACCAGGGTCTCCATATCCTGTTTAAACAATATTATTTCACTTACAGCGGTTGTTTCATAATTTGAATAACAACGATCTGTTCAGGTGATTTGCAGCAACTCATAATTTCATAAAAACATATACTATAATTCTGCACAATACTGCCATCAATAGGTTGGGAAAAAAATGTATTCTTCTTTATCAGGATAAAGGATAAAGCAAACATTCAGCATGACAGGTAAAACTTTATTGTATATTTTACATTGCGTTACAAAAAAAACATGCATATCATCTCTGTCGGGTGGAAACCTCATTATATCCAAAACTGTTACTTTCAAGCTCCAAACGTGTCGCTTCGCGCTGCGTTTTGAGCTTGTGGATCTGCTACTTTTGACGCTTGTGTGTGACACTGTAGTATGATCAAGTAGGGTGTTAATTTACGAAAAAACACAAAGAGGTAGAATATGGAGACAAGACGTTTCTGCCCGACAGCAACGATATACAATATGCCCACTTCAATGACACCCTCTTAAGAGTCACACAAAGTAGACCATTGTATTTGCAGTGTGATAAGAACACCGTTTGTATGGTGTCGGTCAGTTGTTTAACCAAAATGTATACTCAGTAGTGCGATGTGTCACTTGCCAACAAGAACTGATTTTCAAGCTAATGTGTTGCTTTGTAGAGTTGTCCCCCACCCCACTCCTCATTTCTCTGCCTTTATTGGAACAGGCTGGATGGTTTACGACCTCGACCTTGTGGATCCTCATCCGGACGCGGCCTCAGGTCTTTTGAACCCAGGTCTTCCTGGTGGCAATAACAACGCAGAGCAGGGGTCTTCAACGTTTTTCAGGCCAAGGAGCACGCTGTGAGAGAGATGAAGCAGGGAACCCCACTAGATATTGTATAGATTAAACCTTTTCATAGATTCATAGATTTTATAGATAGCTTCATAGACTATCAGTGTGGTGTGACTTCATGTTTTGTATATTTCAGACATTTAACCACTGAAACCCTCAATACTTGTACTCTGTACTTGATCTGCTCTTTTTTTCCCTCTACACCAAACCTCTTTGCCGAAAATAGCAGATCTACAAGCACACAACAGCTAATGTTCCCCTCAGAATAGGGATTCTAGGGTTGTAGTGGTTAAAAAAAATCCATATCGCACAAAGATTTGGCGGCCCCCCTGTAGTAACTCCGAGGACCCCCCGTTGAAGACCCCTGACGTAGAGTCTTGGTTGGCATGCGGACTGGTCCCTTACCCTGGAAGGCATTTCTCCTTGGCACCACGGAGAAATATACCTTGTCTTATGACGAATAGCGAACATAGCCCGGACGCCAGGTTGAACGTGGTTCAAGATTCATCAGTGCATCCAGCGTTCTCAGCTTGAGAATCAGCTCTTGTCGGCAAGTGACGCGTCACACTAAAAGAGAGTGAATGAAGCTTCACTCAGTCCCTTCTGTCTCCATGCCGTCTGAGGAAGATCTTAGGTGCGGTATATCCCTCTGGAGCCTTCTTCAGTCCAGCCCGGGTCCAAATCCTCTCCAGGTCCTTCTCAAATCGCTTCTGTAATGGACACAGTCACACAGAAGTACCGTGTTTAGAGCCTGACTGATACATCGCCCCTTATTTTCTCGCGTTTTAAGATGACTTTATTTTTACAACATCGGTGTCCTGATTTTTAACCACTTCTAACCTGGTGTCCCTATACCTAACGCAATGTAGTTTTCTTACCATTTAGATAATATCATATATTTTCATACACCATCACATATGGAGTTTATCTGATATCCTTTTTTTCAGGAGCTAAACGCAAATTGTGTCTATAACCTGTCACACACAGTTGAACCATGTCTTGAGAACATTGGCCCTGAGCCCGTCCTTACAGCTTAACAGGGCTTCTCTGAGACCGACTAAAGCCTAGAAATTATACTCCATAGTACGACGCTGTCACCTGCTGACAATCAGTTCTGATGGGCAAGCAACACCGTCATGTGATAGAGAATAAATTACACATAGCTACTTAAAACCTATAAACCTTGTTGACTGGAGTCCTCCGGAGGTCTATACTTGGTCCCCGCCTTCCCTCTACACCAGTGGCCCTCAAACCTTTTCATGTCAAGGACCCCCAAATTGATATATATTTGGCCACGGACCCCCCCCACCATCTGAAAATGTACTATTGTGCCAAGGACCCCCAGAGGAGAAGATTTGTGTAATTATATTGTGTTAAAAAATAGCAGCTGTACAAGCTCACAGCGTGGCACAAAGTGACGCGTTGTGAGCTTGTATAGCTGCTATTTTTGAATAGCCAACGTATAAAATATGGATAAAGTGGTTAAAATGATTGTGATGCTGTATTAATAAATTTTGCTGGGGACCCCCTGGATCTACAACAAGCTCAAGAAGATCTACAAGAGCTTGTAGATCTGCTATTTTAAGCATGCCTATTATGACATGCGCTTAATCGTTCAAATGGGACCGGTGACTTGGAAAAGCTTCACATTTGCACTTCTCTCCTAAAAATACATGAAAAGACCTTGCAGGCTTATGCAAAGGTTAAAATGTAATATATGTTAAGTAGAAAGATGCCAGGTTCATTTGTTGACCTGGCATCCTACAGTTTGTATAGTTTCAATGTACAGATTATTTATTTTTTGATATTATACGGTTTAGAATTATAGATTACCATTTCTATGCATTTGATGTTTAACCTCGTGTTTCCCTTGCTCACTGTAAATAGCTCGGGATTAAGAGCGTCTGCTAAATGCCTAAATTGTAAAAAGAAAAGCAAGGCACTCACTTGTTTCTTCTTCCCCCGGCCCAACAGCACTCTCCTACGCACAAACTTCATCCTCTTCATCAGTTTCTTGTACTTGTGTCGGTTCATCTTCCGCCGCCGAATCTCCAGCACGTTCTTGCAGCTGAGCGGCGTGATGTGCATCTCCGCGACCCCGTCCTCCAGAACGGGAACGGAGAACGGCGGCAACACGTTCTCCTCCAGCAGCCGACCCCCGGCGTCCTCCTGGGGAGGCTGCGGAGCCTCTAGGAAGGGAGGTAGGGAGTAGCGGAGGGACAGCCAGCTCTCCAGAGGACTAACGGACATTTTGCGAGGCACAAGGGCCTCGTCCAGTTCCGGTTCGAGTTGCACCCATCTAGGAGGCGGAGTATTGTCCGCTGCCGTCGAGTATTTGCTGTGTCTTGCGTTCAAAGGGGAGCAGCATGTGAGAGGTGCAGCTCCACTCAGAATATGCAGTAGAGGAGGTTGACGTCCACCTAGAAATGTAAAATAGTGCCATTTATCCCCTGAATAGGTGAAACTAGAAAGAAAGTGTTTTTCTTTTTAACCGTTTTCAACCCGTTTCATTCCTATGTTTGGCCATTACAGGTGAAAATTGTGAAACGAGAAGCAAAATTTGCCGAACTACAATACAATAGCTTGTCTATCGGCTATTTTCGCCATTACATTTCTTTTCAAAATAATAATTTTACAGGGCTTGAAGCTGCAATCCGTAACTTTCATGTCCGAACCCAGGAGCCCCCCCCCCCCACCCCTGCAAGCGCCAACATGATGAACAAAGCCTAATACAAATTGTATTTTGACTTTCATGCAAAATACCACTTGCCAACCAGTTGGTGTCCTAGAACAGTAAATAGACCAACTAAAACCACAGCCAGTGCCAATGTCTACCTCATTCTACAATTTGTACATGCAGATCGCTTAAAATACAGTTTCATTCATACATTGCAAGTTTAAGTGGTTCAATCAACGCGGATGTTCTTGTTAAACTTACCAGTGGATCTGCAGAGCAGACGGAGTGGAGGCGCAAGCCTTGAAATAAACATCATCCCGCCTATGATCACATCAATACAAACGTCATCAGGAATGAGTTGGATGGTCACCTGTCCTGTGGGGACAATAAATATGCTGTTAGTTCTAATTGTAGAATGGCTGATATTCCAGTCATTACATGTATTCCATATCCAGAGATCACTGGATTTGACTAAATACACATTTTGTGCCAGAACTTTCAAACGGATATGAAACTAGAAGACAAGAGTTGAGCCTAGAGCACAGTAAGTTTTGATCGATTGAGTGATTGGACACTTTATTAACATTTTGCAAAAGAGGTACAGTACTACAGTTATACAGTAATGCTAAAAGGATAACACAAAAAGCCCTGAGGGCTTGTTTCCATTGTGGCCCTAATTATTGTGTGAGTACACAGCACATGACGAGGGCAGTATTAATTATAATGCTGCAGAGATAAATCCCTTCAGTGTTCTATGACTGTGTATGTACTGTATATGGTGATGGAATGTATACAATGTATGAAATATCAGCCCAATATAATATAAGAGCTAAATAGATATACACCCTACCTCAGTAACCCAGAGAAGGTGCAATTCTAAATTGTATATTATTAATATCCTAGTAGTCTATGGCTGTTCACTTCACAAATGCCTGATGCTGATGCTGTGTTTGCACACTTGAGATTTACCTAGAGTTATTTAATGTATTACTACTACAACGATACTTGTATATCTTTTTAATCATCTACTTGTAATATATGTTGTACAATAACACTGTAGCTGTATATTCTTGCAGTCTGGTAGAGTTTGTTTGTACCAACATGTCAGTGACGTCACCAGTGGTGTAAAGTAACTAAGTACATGTACTCAAGAAGGTATTTATTTTACTTTACTGGAGTATTTCACATTTTCAGTACTTTTACTTCTATGCCACTACATCTCAAAAGGCAAATACTATACTTTTACTCCACTACAAGTATTGGAAAACTTTAATTACTAGTTACTTTGTAGATTGTTATTATTATTACAAAACATAATAAATTAACCACTTCAGTACATTTTTAATTCCTGACTTTTACTTGTATTGAGTATTTTTACATTGCAGAATTGATACTTGATGTGAGTACTTTCTCCACCACTGACATACTACCATAAAATAATTATAATGAAAAGACAATGATCAACATTTAATAACTAGTTGTTACCCAGGTGGCTCTTTGGGCTAAAGCTAACATCTTAGCTATAGCTAGCTGCTTGTGCCCTTGGAGCGCATTTTAAGTCACATAACGTGATGAAAAGGACTGAATATATTTGTATTCATGTTATGGTTTAACGATCTGAAATAATCATTCTCAGATTGTAGAAATAATTCAACGTTTACCTGATATTAATGTTGTGACCCGGGTTGGATAGTCTTCAATGTAACCTCGCTTCACCAGGCTTTCCGCGGTACCTGGGGGAAGCTTGGATCTATTGTGAATCAACCCGTGTGATCCGGTGTATAGCCCGCCTACTAGATCTGGTTATTTGCACATACATATAAATGCAAAAAAAACGTTTCCGCATCCGGTATAGACCCAGACCGGATTAGCAACTTGCAAAGCAACTAGATCCCAGTCTATCTTCAATGTGACTCCAGAAGACAACTTCCGGAATGTGCAACTACATTTCCCAGAATTCCCACACTTCTGGCTCAGTTGATGAAAAGTCCGTGCTCCACACTGGTTTCGCCTATTTGGTTCCGCCTAGCATCGAATCAATATCTGGATAATCTCTCAAGAACAGATAAGTGAAAAACAGCAGAGGGCGCTGTTTTTCCTTTTTATTTGACGATGGGTTCCCAGATTTATAACTGGATGGTAATACACAGCGATTCGATCATATAGAATTCCACAGTGGTGGAAAGTACATTTACTTAAGTACTGCCAGGGTTGAGCTGTAGGGGGTACGGGGGGGTACGGCGTACCCTTCGTTCTGAGACTGTGGGGGCTGGACTCGCGAGCACACACGTCAGCCGCCCGCGAGAAGTCAATCATTAACACAACAACGCACCTTCAGGGGCGAGCCGTTTTTAACACCTTAAACAATGGCCTCAACCTGGCTGCTTTGCATAACAAGAGCTGGTAGCCTACCAGACACTCACAAATGTATCCTTATCTAGCTCTGGTCCATAGCGTTAGAAGGAGTTCTCCTTAACGCTATGGTACTTTAGATTCTTTCCCCTCGTACCGCGGTAGCGCAGCCTCTCGTCTGTAGTAAAATTTAAAAAAACGCTTTTGGTACTCACCAAAACAAAGACGGTTTAATGGAGTTGAAAGCCTATTCTATTAAGTGGGAACACTCTGAGCCCCCACCTCACGTATAAAATACACTTTTTGGCCAGAAAAGAAAATATTTCACCGGAAGGAAGAATCTGGTCAATAGGAAAATTCCATTGACCAGATCTGTAGAGGGCACTGTGGAGTAACCAAAAACAGGTTTTAATTCCGGTGAAATATTTTCTTTTCTGTCCAAAAAGTGTATTTTAGACGTGAGGTGGGGGCTCACAGTGTTCCCATTTAGTAAAGTAGGCTTTCAACTCCATAAAACCGTCTTTGTTTTGGTGAGTAGCAAAAGGGTATTTTTTATTTTTTTAACTTGTTTTAAAAAACACTGTTTTGAAAGCAATGTAAGTCTTAAAAAAAAGTAATTCAAGTAAAGACAAGTTGACTGATTATTTTAAGCACTTATGTGTGGGTGAATCTATGTAAAGGGCATTTATATAAAACTAAAAGGAAAATAAAATAATTAATTAATTGAAACAAAAATAAAAACAACAAATTAACAATGCAACAAAATAATAATAAATATAAATACATTAATAATCACATGTTGAATACAGTATTTCAACTAGCACTGAGCTGAGTGGCTATGTGCACATGCTTGCGCACGCACGTGACGTCATAAAATAGAGTACCCATAGTTCAAAAATCCACAGCTCACCACTGAGTACTGCACTTAAGTACAATTTGAGGTATACTTCTACTGTTCCACTTCATGTCAGAGACAACTATTCTACTTTTACTCCACTACAATTATTTGAAAACTCCGTTACTAGTTACTTTGTAGATTTTCTACAAAGTTCACAACGCGTTGCAGCGATCTGCTATTTTCAAAATATTTTAAATACATTTTAGGCATGATAACTTGTGAAACGGGACATTCTGCATAAGGGCGCGCTCCCACCGCACTTTTATTTTACTTCTGGGGTGGAATCTGCCAATGCTTTGTCAATGCAAATGCGTGGATTCTTGGAAAAAATCTGCAAGACCAGGAATCCACTTATTTGCATTGACAAAGCATTTGCAGATTCTGCCCCAGAGGTAAAATAAAAGTGCGGTGGGAGCGCGCCCTCATGAATACTTTCTACTTTTGGTACTTTTTGATACCTATACTTCAGTACTTTTACTCAAGTACATTTTGAATTCTGGACATTTACTTGTAGTATTGATACTTCTACTTAAGTAAAACGTGAGTACCTTTACCACCACTGCCCACGTGTCATTTGTTGATGAATGTGACAGCTGATGAATGAGTGGGCAGTGGTGGTAAAAGTACTCACGTTTTACTTAAGTACAGCAGTGCTGTAGCTCAGTGCTTAATGAGTCTTCCAGTTTAGTAGACCTTGTATTGTGAATTTGTACTTCCATGTACTGTTGTTCTCATGTCTTACTAAATAAAGTACATCAATCAATCAATCAATCAATCAATCAATCAATCAATCAATCAATCAATCAATCAATCAATCAATCAATCAATCAATCAGTGTATACTCTGTTACAAGTAAAAGTCCAGAATTCAAAATGTACTTGAGTAAAAGTACAAAAGTATTGCTATCAAAATGTACTTAAACTACCAAAAGTAAAAGTGCTCATTGTACAGAATGTCCCATTTCAGAAGATCAAAATGTATACAAAATCTTTTGAAAATAGCAGATCTACAAGCTCACATCATGCTTCTTTTGTAAAAGTAATTTTCACTAGAAATAGCCCATTCTGTCAATAGACCACGTGCAGTGGTGTAAAGTAACAAAGTACATTTACTCAAGTATACTTTAAGTTCAAAATGTATAAAAAATCTTTTGAAAATAGCAGATCTACAAGCTCACAATATGTGGCATGGGACGCATTGTGAGCTTGCAGATCGGCTATTGTAATAATCAAAATCTACAAAGTAACTAGTAACTAAAGTTTTCAAATAATTGTAGTGTACTGAAGTACTGAAAATTGGAAATACTCCAAGTAAAAAAAAATACCTCAAAATTGTACTTGATAAGTATCGTACTTGAGTAAATGTACTTAGTTACTTTACAGAAGACCTGCATCAGTACCTGCATCATAAACTGTTCAGCCTGATGTTTTGAACTGATATGCATGTTTTTTGTAACGTAAAATATACAATAAAGTTTTACCTATCATGATGAATGTTTGCATTATCATTTTCATCCATGAACTGTATGTATGTATGTCTGTTTTCAATCAAACCGGGATTAAGAAGAATACATTTTCATTTTTCAACCTATTTATTGGCAGTATTGTGGAGTATTATAACATTTTTATGAAATTATGAGTTGCTGCAAATCACCTGAATCGATTATTACACAATAAAATAATTATAACAGTGTTACAATAAACACAACACACACACATACAATATATATGAGGGCTCGTTCACTCCTTCATCAGCTGTCACACTCATCAGGTCATTGATCAGCTGTAGGCTGCAGCACCACTTTACACCACTGTGGTGTCATCCCAGCTGCCTGGGCCACCTCAGCCATTCGGTAACAGACTCTGTTATTGGGTCATGTATGAACTCCAAGCGCTCCTCAGCTGGGGGCCTGTATTCAGGCCCATCTCCAATGTCGAAGTCCCCCCTCAATCGTTCTGTTGGCACAATAAAATTGGGACAATTGGGAAAACTGTTATTTTTCAGGAAATGAAAAAAATAACCTGTGTTCCAATGTAATTGTTATGATATGGATTGTTAATACTTTTCATTGGTTCAATATTTATAAAAGCTACAGATACATCTGGGGCGGCAGTGGCTCAGGGGTAGAGTGGCCGGGAGAGCGGCCGAATGGGGACCGTACAGTTCCCAGTTCGATCCCGGGCTCCCCCAGAGTTAGTGTTGAAGTGTCCTCGAGCAAGGCGCTGAACCCCTAATTGCTTCCGATGAGCAGGTTGGTGCCTTGCATGGTTCCCTCCGCCATTGGTGTGTGTGTGTATGGGTGAATGTAATACACAATCTATGTAAATTTGGGTAAAAGCGCTATATAAATGCACCATTTACCTAAACACTTTTCAAAATTCAACTAAAAACATAGAAAGATGACATATGGAAATACAAGGTTTCTGCCCGACATATGGATAGGAGCAGTGTTGCATTGGTGAGTTTATCTCTGGTTGGACGCTATTCTAAAGACGTCACGCACACACGTCGCTTAACACCTACACTACAGGCCACACAATGGACAATTGATATGCATCTAGGCTCATTCCTATGTTAATTCACCTGGTGTGACACCCGGCAGTCGGCAGCCTTTGTAAACTTTGTTGAGGTGTGAACTTAAGGGTTGTTTTTAATCGATGCATGTGCGTGCACATGCTTCAGCTCAAAAGACTTGTGGGACTTGGTCTCCACCTCCACCTCCGTCTCCACCATCCATGCCAGGCAAGAGGTCCTCCACCTCTGCGAAGACTCCAAGTCGCTTGATAAAGACAGTAAAGGGAAGTTAAGATTGAGAACATTGGAAATGAGCACAATTCTTAGATAAGTCATAGGCTACGTTTCAATAATTGAATCTCAGTGCACTCTCCCGGTCATGCTTGGTACCTCTGGTCTTGAACAAATATAACGTCTATAAAGTGTTGCGGAGAGATTTCTTTTGCCAAATGGTATACTGGGTTCCGAAAGGGGCTACAAGCATTTGTAAGGCTACTCTTACCATTTAATGCTAATTGTAACATAAAATCTTGCACAATTATTTTTATCAATTACAACAACAAAAAAATCACATACATACAAAAAGTACATGTATTTGGATACATATATCCTAACTTTTTGAGTAAAAGTTAATTTCTAACCCTGGTTAATTGGTTAACTTGGTATTGGGGGATGGGAGACTTACTTCCTGTTCTACAATGTGTGCTCTTGCCGTCTGCTGAGCTCTCCAGTCTCTCATGTAGGTACTGAGTTCTTGATTGGGGCTGTACCAAACCTTAAAAACCATCAGAAAAAAGGACAGTTAAGCTCGAGTCGAGAATATTGGAAAACTACACATTTTCAAATATAGAATCATATCTTTCAATAGTAAATAATACATGGGGGGAAACTTACCTGTTGTGTGTGCGGAAATAATGCAAATGTCTGGCAAAGGGTCAGAAAAGGGGAAGTTAACATCGAGAATATTGATATTATGCACAATTTTAAATATAAAAGTCATAACTTCAATAGTGAATTCATTTTAAAGAAAGACTTACTGTATGCTGGCTTCGAATTACTTCGGGATAATAATTTCTTGGTGGGTTCCTCCTTGCCTCCTTGCAAAGGGACAGAAAAGAGACATTTTAGTTTGGGAATATTTGAAATATGCTCAATTTCAAAACAAATCCAATTTGAATAAATAATAGCAGTGGTGGAAAGTAACTAAGTACTCAAGTACTGTACTAAGTACAATGTTGAGGTATTTTTTACTTTACTGGAGTATTTCCAATGTTCAGTACTTTTACTCCACTGCATCTCAGAGGCAAATATTATACTTTTACTCCACTACAATTACTTTTCAGTTACTAGTTACTAGATTTTGATCATTATTGCAAAACATACATTAACCCACTTCAGCCCCATATACATTTTGGCCATTTGAAATTAGCCATATTTTCAAAAGATCTTTATAAATTGTATACATTTGAAAACTTGTGAAATGGGACATTCTGCATAATGAGTACTTTCTACTTTTGGTCATTTAAGTACATTTTGATACCAATACTTTTGTACTTTTACTCAAATAAATTTTGAATTCCGGACTTTTACTTGTAACAGTATTTCTACACTGCAGTATTGATACTTTTACTTAAGTAAAAATGTGAGTACCTTTTCCACCACTGACATATATACATATATATACACATATACACACACACAATGTTTCATACTAAAGGGAGGGAGACAAAGACAAAGGCAAAGTGCTCAAATAATTAGTCTCTGCATTCTACAGTTTATTGTTTTAAGTAAATGGAAAGGATTTTGCTGCAGATTCTGGGCCACGGTTCAACCCCACGATGGAGCTCTTGCCATAACAGACTGATTCTCAGGGCCCTAAAGCCATTTAAGCTATAACTAGGCTAAGTTTGAACTTGTGTGAGGTGGTGAAACCAGCTCCAGGTCTTATATGACTTAACTTAAGCTGGAGGCGGATCGCCTTCTGGGCTAGCCTACCTTTTCCACCACTGTCTATCATATCAAAACGTAATCTAGTGATGAAAAAAACACACAACTAGAATATACCCACCCAGATGCACCGATATGTGAAATGTGTTGAATGTTGTTGTTTATAATATTGTTGTGTGTTAATAAATGTTAAGAAACACGGATAATAACACACTTTAAAACGTTTAAACCGCTCAAACTGCCCCCCCCCCCCCCCTTGAAGTTGACTAGCTATAGCTAGCTTGTTACAAAGGTATAACTTACCTTCGTTAACTTGCTGGCTAACGCGTTAGCCAGCTAGTTAACGAACGTTGCCGGTCAGTTAGCTATGATTTCACACTGTGGACATTCGATCGGCAAATGAAGTTGTTAACAACAATGAAGTTGTATCTTGTATCTTAATACAGATAGAACTAATTTATTTAAACCATTGTTTCGATGAAGTGAGTACAAATGGGCCCAATGGAAACAAGCCATATCGCTTTCTTGGGTTTAAAATCCTCTTGACAGACCGTGTACCAAACTGTACTTCACTCACTGTGCTTCTCTTTGTAAACTTTTAATAAAGTATTCAATCAATCAAAAACCATACTAACCATTCCTGTCAGTTCATCGTCTGACTCTCCGTCAGATTGCGCATAACGGTGACTCGGAGCTCTATAACGTGGGCCAGCCATCTTTCTGCTTGCCGAGAAATTAATGACAGTTTGAATTCAAATTGACTTGTGTTGCCGCTGCAACGGTGCTCAGCGCTGATTGGCTGAGTAGGCAGTAAGTCATGATCACCTGATAACAATTATTTGCAGAATCGTTAGATCTGTAAAAAAAAAACATCCGAGTGAAATAAAAATGTCAGACATTTTCAAAAATAGTGAAAAATACCAGATCTACAATCTCTTGTGCTGTGAGCTTGTAGATCGGTTATTTTCTCTGGGCCTATTTAAATAAATAAATACAAATTCAAGTATAACATTAAGGATAGGCTATATCCTATTTTGGCATTTCTTTTTATTTACCAACCTAAAAATAAACAGTCCCTTATTGGTCATTATCAGTCATTTCTTTGTATAGCTTAAGTTATTTGTCATATTCTGTACCCTGCGCAATTAAGCCCGTTTTTGTATTTTTTTTATCTAAATTACATGTTCCAATGTTCAATGCCAAAAACACAATTTAATCATCAATTGCAATTATTTGTATGACAATTAATCAACTATAAAATGTCATAATCAAGACCTTCAGGGGTCATCACCAGTCTGCTGCTGATGGACATTTTCTTCAAAATAGTATTTTTGTCAGACATACAAAATTAATTACTGTAACAGAAACAAAGACTTAACCCCAAATGTAACCTAGTGGACTCCTAATGTGCCAGACAGTGTCTATGCCAATGTGCATAGACACTTAACATTTAAATCAGTGAGTGTTCTACTTATTTTGAAGAAAACCTGGAGGCTGCAGACAACCAGTAGGCTATACAGTGGATTTTTCTTCAGGACTTCTGAACAACTTGGCTAATTGGTCTACTGATCAATATGGCCTGAGCTGAGCTCTGGTCAAAATATGTACCATAATAAGCTATCGGTTGTCTCCACCTAGTGGTGACATTTCAGAACATGTTTACATTTTACAATGATCCTGTTTTGAAAACACATAATTAAATGATAACACATTTTAGAAAGTACGCGGTACAAGCAACTTTTTTTTTTAATAAATACATAATTTTGTGTATACATATATCAGTGGTGGAAAGTAACTACTGTATGTACTGTACTTAAGTACAATTTTGAGGTACTTTTACTTTACTGGAGTATTTCCAATTTGCAAGACTTTTTACTTATACTCCACTACATCTCAGAGGCAAATATTGTACTTTTACTCCACTACAATTATTTGAAAACTTTATTTTTTGAAATTTGAAAAATTATTTTAGTTACTTACTTTGCAGATATAAATTATTATATTATAAAACATACATTAACCAATTCAGCCCTATTTTATACATAGGCTATTTGAAAATAGCCGATCGACGGGTCTTTGAGTAGATAATTCTATGTTGCTCTAAAAGTGCAACATTATTCTACTGCTACAGACATATAGTGGTTAGTTTTGAACCCATGTTTTATGCTTCCCGCTGATATTTCAAACTTTGAATCTTGGGTGGCAGCTCACTTCTATCCAGGTTGAACATTTCCTGTTGTATGAAGTTGCATGTATTGTTCATGCACTTCGGGTAGTCAAGATGCAGGGCATAAATCAGACCGAAAAGACAGACTGCCTGAGGCAGGTTGGCCACCTCCATCACCACACTCCCTTCCAAGATGATCCTGACTTTGGATGGGTTGAGCTGAGGACTTTCTGGATCGAAGCAGAGGATTCCCACTATACAGGGAAATTTCACTTACATCCTAACACAGAAAGAAACAGAAGGACAAGGACATGACATTATCATATCGTTAGATAAACCACACTGAAAGTAATTATTAAAAGGACTATAACATTTTCCTGAAATGCCATATTTGGATCTGTACATTACATTACAAGTACTTGTAGCAAAACTGTGCATCAAATATGGTTCTGTAACTTCTAAGGAACAGATTTTACCCCACCTTTAAAAAAAAAAAAAACTATACACCTGCAATATTTACAACAAATCAAGTTACCTACGGAGCAAGTCTTGAAGAAGACAGCAAGATCGTCCCTCAAGATGACTGGCAGTCCCCGAAGACAAACAGACCTGACATCGGTTGGCTCTGTGGTCTGGAAGATAACGGATATAACACCAAGTATATTAACCTTCAAATATGTTCTAGAAATGACCCCAAATTCATTGTAGTTTCAGGACTGGATAGTACATGAGAGAAGGAGTTGAAATGAAAGGAGAAAGGAGGAAAAGGAGAGGTCAGAAAGGCAAAGGATAGAAGCAGAGACATTAAACAAGAATAGAGAAAAGAAGTGGCGGCGGGAGAAAAAGAAGACAGGAGATGAGGAAAGGATAGAGATGAATAGACAGCAGTGGAAAGGATAGAGATGATTAGACAAAAAATTAAAGGGGGAAATAATAGGAAGGATAGAGAAGATATGAGAATAGATGACATGAGAAGAAGTTTGCAAATGGAAAGGAGAGGAACAGCGATCGAGGGAAGAGAGGAAGTAGACTAGTGTAGACAACTCACCTTGGTCTGAAGTAAAAGCTCAGACGTTGTCCAGTGACACCTTTCTTCTTCCTGAAAAGGTCAGCCTCGGGGACAACTGGTCAAGCGCCCCAAATAAATGGTCTCAGAGTTTTTTCCCCCCCATGTGGAACTCGCACCAAATCTGAAACAAAAGCACACAAAGCAAACATCATAAGCCCATGGTCAAATAATTAAAACCTGTGACCCTCAGCTACCCTTAGCAAAAAAAAACTATAATTATCAACTGAAATGTATTTTGTGCCATGCATAAATGCATTGAACGTTACATTTCGAAAGCACAAGGCCACAAAGTCACCAGGCTTTCTGTGAAAAGAGCTGGCCATTGCTGTACCATCTGGCTGATAGCATGCTTTTCTGTGACAACTTCTTTTCTACTAAAAGCAAAGGTCACGTCCATCTGTTTCTTAACGAGGGATCCACTTGGTTTTGTCTTCATCATTTCATTGAGCAGAGCCTGACGAGCTTCTTACATTTTGTGGTCATCCAATCCCTCTGTATATTCAGGCAGGACATTTAGCTCCCCTTTCCTTCTTTTTTCTGACTAAGCAGCTTGTGATGCCGACCTACCAATCTTCCCTGCCATCTTCTTCCCATATATTCTGAGTATATTTTGATACCAATACTTTTGTACTTTACTCAAGTAAATGTAGAATTCTGGACTTTCACTTGTAACAGAGTATTTCTACATTGCAGTATTGATACTTACTTTTACTTAAGTAAAACATGTGAGTACTAACAGGTTAGCCCTAACCCTACCCCCCCCCCCCCCCCCCCCCCACCCACATTTACACATTGCATTACTATTATATGTTAAGTACATTATACAAATAAATAGAATATACTTTTTTTTTAGTAATGCAATACAACTTAAATCATCTTTTTACATTTCTTTTTTGAGTAAAAATGAAATCTGGACTAACAGATATAAGAACAGCCGCCTCTTGAGGTCTTCTCCCATGTCTGGTTTCTCATCTTTTCTCATTTGGTGTCACCGTCGTGGGTTTGAACTCGAGTCTGGCTGTAGCTTGAATATATCATCTGAACCATCTTCTCAGGAACTCTGTAGGCCCGGAGAATGTCCATCAGTTTCCCCCGGTGGACGGTGTCAAAAGCCTTTTGGAAGACAATGAAGGTCATGACAGGTTCCGCTCCCTACTCCTTCCAGTATCCTCCTCAGATGTACGATTCTTCGCAACGTTCGGCACCAACTGTTACGACCAAGCGGGCTGAGTGGTCCGCCTCACTGGTACCGACTGTTCTCACCAAGCGGGCCGCTTGTACCGAGCGTTCCATGGAGGAAAAAAAAGGTTCCAATTACGTTGTTGTACCAACCGTTCTGGTTACCGCCTGGGGGATTGAGATCCAGGCTCCAGCCAGCTTAAAGGTCTTGTAGAAACAGAAACATTATTTTAGAATAATGCTCTCCAACATCTGTGAAGGATGCCCACATTAAACACCACTCACGTTTCACAAACTGTACACGTCAATACAAAAGAGGTGAGGGCTTTTGTTCCACAGTCACAGTGGAGCTGTGTGCTTTTGTGTGGTGAGAGGAGGAGGGTGCTTTCTCCTGATGTGCTCCTGGCGCCCCAAAAAACTTTGCTTGGACATAAGAGTTGTTGTAGCAGATGGCCAGTGTCTACATTCTGGTCCGGTATTGGTCAGCTGCTAACAGGGTTTAAAGCAGTGGTTCTCAAAGTTGGCTCCAGGGACCCCCAAGGCATCCTTGAACAGTTAGGGGTCTGTAACTCTGAATGTACAAATGGAACCAAATAGACACAAAAAAAGCTTTGAATCGAACCGCAAGTAAAAAACTGAGGTCTGAACTGAACCATGGATTTGGTGACCTTTGCCTTCCCAGGCAGGCTCTCTAACCATTCAGCTATGGTCTTTCTATGACCTTCGAGATGGAGCATAGGATGGGAACAAGGCGGTAGTTGATCAGGTTTTGTTTTCTTCCTATTTAGCGCAGCTGATGGTTACTCTTGCAAGCTTAAATTATTGTGGGATGTGACACTGCCTGATGGACAAGTTGGTAATATGAATCTGTTGGGGATGGTTTCAGCTTTTATTTAAATCTTTTGCAGATTTGCATGTTACCTCAGTGAACTTAAAGTCATCCTTTTGCACACCCAGATTTTCATTGAAGGACTGGAGTGTCGGGACAATTTGTCACCTCCTCTTTGTCGGTAATGAGCGAGTCGTTTATCTTAAAACTTTGGTTGGTGGTTTTTGTCTGGAGTCTATTATTGAGGCCTATAATGTTTTAGTGACTTCCAGAGTTTTTGAGGATTTTTTTTGTTTTCTGCTATGTTCTCGAAGTAGCTAATTTGACCTTTCTTTTCATGCCGGTAACCTCATTTCTTAATTTGACAATTAAGAAACTTTTGCTCATTTTAGTTTTTTCTGCACTATGAGCTTAATGGCCTTTGAGATGTCATTATTCATTCAGAGCACATTAGATACAGTAGTATATTGACCTACAGTATATAGGCAGGTTTGCAACGCGTTCGCACTGCTTCAAATCTATCCAAATTAAGACATGGTCCACCACTTGTTATGGTTTTTGGTGAGCAGAGAACTTTTGTTTCTCCCATATCCTGATATATCACATTACTAATGCTGCTATTGTATTGTCACATGCTTTCACTTTTGACACAAGCAGATCTGTCTCCTGAGCGGGAAATCATTTGTGTCTCCTCCAACTTGCTGAATCTGCAAGTTAAAAAGCAATGTGCCAGCATGTATGCTACACTCTGATTGGTCTAATCTTTGTGTGTGTGGGTGGGGGGTGGGGGGTGTGGGGTCACCCTAGCAGGTCATCTGTTTCCAAATTTGCATTTAGGCCACCCTAATTACTAGGAGCAGACTGGGCAATGCCGTCAAATACAGTGCCTGGGAAGCAGTTAGGGGTTAAGACACTTCAACGCATACACTGAACAGAAAAGGGAGGCGAACCAAGGGGCGAACAGCCTGATGACCTCTCATACCCAATACACACCCATGGCTAATTCAGAGATGAAATACGACCCCCCAGCGCCTTGTGCCCACATTGTCTGCTGTCTAACTAGCACATTTTTTGTTGGACATTCCCCCAAGGTATTGGCACCATCTGCTTTTTGATCATGTGCCACCTTGTGCTATAGATCATTGAGTGGGACATTGAGCACGAACGCGAAATTGACCATGAGCGTGAAATTGAGCACTACTCTTCCTTTTTCTGGTTTTAGTCATGGCTTTCAGTTCCCACCTGATGTTGCGTGGGAGTTCAGACCGCTTTAGCCCATATTGAATAACTGCTAGTTTACATAACACCTTCAGACTAGGACGCAAGTCTAAGATGTACAGGTCACCGGTTATGTGACATCCAAGGATGATACGATCTCCCATCGTGCAACAGCTCATCTTATACATTCTACGCGGACCTTTCCCCTTGGGCTTCACCTTCTTCCAGGAGAAGGTCGCTGTATTGAATTTCCATATATCATTGAAGTATTGGAAACGATTGTTTACGATATGTAAGCTACGGCCACCAATTATGTACAGCTCTCCATTGTAGGCAAAAGCTGAATGAGCAACACGTCCTTCTGGAAGCTGTGCAGAAGGTGTGCTCAGCCAGCTGTTGGTCTCTGTGTCAAACACTTTGATGTTATTGTACTGGTCATCGCCCTGGCCCCCTTGGCCCCCAAATACATACAGCTTTGTCCTGATGATGGTGGCAGAACACCAGTATCCAGCAGGTGGAGGAATGCCTCTGGTGTTAACAAAGGACCAGACCATTTGGATGGTGTCTAACTTGTAGATGTTATTATCGTGTCTTTCCCAATTGTATCTACTTATGCATCCTCCAAAGATATACATCACCTTCCCCAAGAGCCAGGCTGAGTGGCCATCCCTCCCCTTTGGTCTAGTTCCAGAAACCCTGGGCATGAACCATCTGTGGGTGTTGACATCAAATGCATAAAGCACATTGCAGCTTTCCATTTTGAACTTAATTCCCCCCCAGAGGTAGATGATATCTTCTATCAGCATAGCCGTCTGACCGTGGCGCATGGAGGGAACCTCAGGTGGACTTTCTCCTGAAACCGTTGCCACTGGGGGCAACTTTGTCCAGCAAAGAGACACTGTGTTGAAGATGTGCACCCGCATCTGATCTTGAAAGTTCCTGGAGTTTGCAGTACCACCCATTAACCCTCTTAAGTAGTACACCTTATGCCCCACTACCACAGCATTATGCAATAATCTATCCGTTTTCCCATAATGATGAAGTGTCCAGTGCAACATTTCAAAATCAGCAACACAGAATCGATTACCTCTTTTGCTCTGTATAAGAATGTATATTGCTAACTACCACTTATATTGGTAGAGCGGTACAAACATCACGCAAAGCTTGGCCAATCCATGGTTGGGTTGGCCAATGAGTGAAGTCAATGCCCGTTGAACTCCCTAATATGGCCATTGAATGACCATAGCAACACCAGCCCGAGCAGGCTCTGGAAATCCCCTGTGCCGTATAGCAGTCTCTTTGGATGGTCACTGTGTAAGAAAGGTATTGTTATTCAATGCCTTTACTTTTCAATAGTTACATTTTTTGACATTTTTGGTCGCATATGCTCCTGAAATGTAATCTGCAAAAAAAAAAGAAAAAAAGGGGAGCAATTGTGTGAGTGCAGATAATTCTTCAGGTGAGACTGAGTGTCTCACTGAGTGCTGAGTGTTGTATTTTCAGAGGCGCCAATGTAACTACATATAGCCTCTTTTCTCAACGTTTCTACAGAAGCACACTGTTTATTCTATTGTGCTTATTGTTTATGTTTGCACAGAAGCACACCTATTATTCTACCATGCATAACCTGCATTGTGTTGTGGACATACACCTATCTCAATAGTGTTTAGGTTATACATTGCAATCAATTTGTAGATTATGGACTATTAAAATAAATAAATAGTTTTAGCAGGGTCCTCTTCAATGCCTACAGTAAGCTCAGTGAAGAGATGCAAGGAAGATGGCAGAGCGGGAGACCATATTTTAAATCTGGCTCCAGGGAGATTGATTGATTTAATACTTTATCAACAGTTTTCAAAGACAAGCACAGGGAAGTACAGTTTGGTATAAGGTCTGTCAAGAGGATTTTAAACCCAAGAAAGTGCTATGGCTTGTTTCCATTGGGCTCATTTGTACTTGAAATTGATCATATTTCAAATATTCCCAAACTAAAATGTCCTTTTTCTGTTCCTTTGCAAGGAGGCATTAGGCAAGGAGGAACCGACCAAGAGTATACACTTCCGAGGTCAGGCAAAGCCAGCGTAGTGTCACGCCAGGTGAATTAACATAGGAATGAGCCTAGATGCATATCAATTGTCCATTGTGTGGTCTGTAGTGTAGGTGTTAAGCGACGTGTGCATGTGACGTCTTTAGAATAGCATCCCACCAGAGATAGATTCACCAATGCAACACTGCTCCTATCCATATGTCGGGCAGAAACCTTTACCTCCATATGTCATCTTTCAAAGTTTTTAGTTGAATGTTGAAAGTCATAAGTGTTTAGGTGTGTCTGTAGCTTTTATAAATATTGAACCAACGAAAAGTATTAACAATCCATAACATAACAATACATTGGTACACAGGTTATTTTTTCCATTTCCTGAAAAATAACTAATATATAATAAATACATAATATGTTGGAAGACGACGACATGGAGATAGAGATGGACCTGAATACTGGCCTCCACCTGAGGAGCATGTGGACTTCCAATATGACGCAATCACAGGGTCTGTTACCCGCTGGCAGAGGTGGGAGGAACCCACCACCTATACGCACTACCGAGGTCATTCGAAGCCAGCGTACAACGGTAAGTCTTTCTTCAAAAATAAAATCACTATTGAAGTTATGACTTTTATATTGAAATTGTGCACAATGTCAATATTCTCGAGGTTAACTTCCCCTTTTCTGACCCTTTGCCAGGTATTTGCATTATTTCCACGCAAACAGCAAGTAAGTTTCCCCCCATATAAATGTACTATTGAAAGGTATGATTCTATATTTGAAAATGTGTTCTTTTTCAAATATTCTCGACTCAAGCTTAACTGTCCATTTTTCTGATGCTTTTTAAAGTTTGGTACAGCCCCAGTGAAGGCCTCAGTACCCATACTGTATGTCAGACTCAACAGAATCAAAGAGCAGACAATGCAGAACAGCAAGTAAGTCTCCCATCCCCCAATAATCAGTTAACCAGGGCTAGAAATTAACTTTTACTCAAAAAGTTACTTTTTGTAGGTATGTGAATTTTTGTTTAATTGTTAAAAAATAATTATGAAACATTTTATGTTACAAGTAGCATAAAATGGTAAGAGTAGCCTTGAAAATGCTTGTAGCCCCTTTCGGAACCCAGTATACCATTTTGCATTTGGTACGACGGTATCCAGAGAGAAAAGAAATCTCTCTGCAACTCTTTAGAGACGTTATATTTGTTCGAGACCAGAAGCACTAAGCATGACCGGGAGAATGCACTGAGATTCAATTATTGAAAGGTAATATCAATATCAATTGTCCATTGTGTGGCCTGTAGTGTAGGTGTCAAGCGACGTGTGCGTGTGATGTCTTTAGAATAGCGTCCAACCAGAGATGCTAGAGATGATATGCATGTTTTTTGTAACACAGTATACTGTCTTTATCAAGGCACTCGGAATGGATGGCACCACAGATGGTGGAGGCACAGTGGGCTTTAATGTCGCAGGCGTAAGTTGTTGCTGTTTACATGTTTTATTTTATTAAACACATTGATCTGAACTTGAAGTGAGAATAGCTGTTGTGAAATTCATATACATACTTTCTGACTCTGTAAATGTTAAAACGTCATCATTATTTTCCTTGACGCAGCCTGGTGTGGTTGTTCCAGTACCACAATAGCACGTACATGCGCAAAAAGAAGTGTAGACTCCGGCAAGGGAGACGGCCATGTACAACAGGTTGTATCAAAGGACAGATCCTAGACCTGTCCAAGAAGACGAATTAAAGATTATTTTCCATCCCTTGTCATCCATTCACAGTCAGCGAGGCAACTGAGCAGCAGGGAGTGCCGACTGATCGCAAGGTCGATGAAGCATAGTGTAAAAATCGCTGACAATTTTTACGCATCCCACCAAAGCCCCGGAGAGTCCTGGGAGGCAAGGCATCTCATCGACAAGGCAAGGGCAAGGTTAAGGCCAAGGCCTAGTTGATGCTAACTTGTAAGATGACAATAACTCGTGGCCTACTAGACCACACACTATCAGATCAGACTAATGATGTTTTGTTCCATGTAATTACAGACTCTTGCTCTGAGGACTCTGAGGACAGCGATGAGGGATAGGGCGATGAGGGAGAGGGCAAGGGCGATGAGGGCGAGGGCGATGACGAGGGTCCTCAGCTACCTCAATTTGCCCCCTTGGTTGTCAACGACTCGGACGCCAGGGTTCGGATCCAGGATTCTGAGGACGGAGAGGAGGTCCCAGACCCAGGTGAGGATCTGCGAAACTGTATTTAGTTCCGATACTGTCGTCAGATGCAAGTACCCAAAGTTGTGAGGGCTAAGACACACTGACTTACCCATGCTGTTATGTTTTCAGAGACCTAATTGACCCAGTTCATCGATGGAACACCAACAAGGAGGGACTGAGGTAGTATACTTAAAGTTCCTATTTGTTGCTATCACTTTTTAATCATGTAAAATTATCATTATAATCATAGTGTCTTGCCAATTATTTGAAGGCCCACTTGCCATCCCCGGGCCCTCGTGGCCCAACAGTGGGCCCCAGCACACAGGTTGAGAACCAGGGTTTTAACCTTTCTTGCAGTGTGCTAAAATATATCCATATAGTAAATGTGTGAGCAGATTGAATCAGTCAATTCTACTTGGTTTGACTCATTAAAATGGAACTGATGTCTTCATGTGGTACAGTTATATAATGAGAGATATCTGTGCTTTAAAAGTGCTCTACTTTTAGAGACGTGTGGGCAACCACATCTAATCATTTATTCATGGAGTATTCTCTCACACATTTTATACAGTGTGTTGAAAATTGAAGTCTATACTGCCTAATTTATGCTCCGTCGTATGACGATGTTGTGCACTGGAAATAGCCGATCTACAAGCTCACTTTAGCATTTAGGCCCTTTTTGGCACATAAGACCGTAGTACGGCTTAGTACATACACCAGACTCAACAGTATGTGGGCATTTCATAGTGTGGCTTGGCTGTCACAATAGGGCATTCAGAATTAGTATTTTCAGAGTATGTAAATATGAGCAAGTAACAAATCTAAGCTACGTTTCAAGCACTGAATTTCCAGCGACAGAACATTGGAAAAGTACACATGTACAGACCTTATCAAATGCTATTGCTTCTATTTCTGAGTACTCATCACTTTGTACTGCATCAGAAGTTTGGGAAGATTTTGTCTGATCTGGTTTGGTGTACAATCGATAGTACACCAAACCTGTTCTGTGATAGTGCACCTCGGCAGCTACTGCATCACGGCTTATGGCAGCAATGACTCTACTGTCCATTTTCGAAACAGCAGCCTCACGTAATGCACTGTCCGCTTCCATTGTGACACATTATTGTAAATATTCCTGTGTTTTAGTGCCTTTTTAGATCTCTTTTTATTGTGAAATGTTTCCTGCATTGCATGATATTTTATTTGGGGAATTTCATTTGGATTTAAAGGAGTAGTTCCCCCCCCAAAAAAACATATTTTCTATCCATTACACACCCCCATGAACCCTTGAATACATGGAGTTTTTTTTAGGTTTTGTCGCATTCCTAAACCAATAATTTGATAACCGCCGGTTATCAAACTATTGGTTTAGGAAAGCAACAAAAGTAAAGAAATCTCCACAAATTCACAGCTTCATGGGGTGTGTAATTCACAGATTGTTTTGGGGGGGGTGAACTACCCCTGCAATAAGCAGGAGGGGTTGATGTTCACGGATCTGGGCAGCTTGTAATAACGTAACCGATGAATCCAAGTCTCTCAGTTCCACTAATGGGACTGTTGGTGATTCTGAAGGACTGTGCACTACACAGTCAGTGGACTCCTGCCTACTAATTACTGGTCTCTGATTTAGTTCCATGCTTGCTAACCCAAGTACCCCGCAGTGAGGGGCTTCTCTGCTAACTTGCTCTTGCTCACTAGTGAGTGGAGAATCAACTCTACATCTATGTTCAACTGGGGCTTAAATAGGGCTGGCTTGATTGCAGATGATTTTGTCCAGGTGTGTCCACCCTGGCAAGCAGCAGGTCCAGACACGCCCACTCCCAGAACTAGGTCAGACTGTGAGATAGACTCTACAAACAGCTAACATAAATTGCTATCAGTAACATGAAAGCTATTAATGATATTTTCATGTGAAAACCAACTTTTAAATTTCTGCAGGATAATATGAATTTACGTTTTTTATTGTGACAATAAAAAACGAAAATGCACATTTGACCTGTACAGTATTATTGGAATAATTAATGTTGTATGCCTTAATGTTATATTTCCAAGTGATTTTTTTCTGCATTACAATGTTTTATAATTCAGTCCCCATCAATTCCAGGCATAGTTTAATATAGCCCATATCAGATCGTATGTACTCACAGACCTTATCAAATGCCATTGCTTCTATTTCTGAGTACTCATCACTTTGTACTGCATCAGAAGTTTGAGAAGATTTTGTCTGATCTGGTTTGGTGTACAATCGATAACATGTTCTGTGATAGTGCACCTCGACAGCTACTGCATCACGGCTTAATATAATAAAAATAATAATACACTTTATTTATATAGCACCTTTCATGACATAAATGCTGCTCAAAGTGCTTTACAGAGCGAAACAAAACAAAAAACAGAGCAAAAAACAAAAAATAGAGAAATGGCAATAGCAGTGGCAAAGAATCATGGCTAAAAAGTAATAATAAAAGGCAGTGAGTCAAGCAAAACAGTAAAGACATAAATAACAACACAGAGATTTAGAAGAAACAGAATCAACTAAAAGCAAGAGTGAAGAATTAAGTCTTGAGCTGTGCTTTAAAACTGTCTACAGAGGGTGCCTGTCTTAGGTGTAATGGGAGCTTATTCCAAGCCGTCGAGAAGCAGAATGCTGTTTCACCGTATTTTTTATGACATTTCAGGCACTTCGAGTAGTAGTATAGTTTTTAAAAGATTTTTAAAGTTTTTTTAAACCCCCCCCCCCCAATGAAAATACAAATTTGTATTTGTATTTTCATTTTTATATACTTTTTAAAGTTTTTTTTTTTTTGGGGGGGGGGGCCTGCTGCCCCCCCCCCCCCCCCCCCCCCACAATGAAAATACAAATTTGTATTTGTATTTTCATTTTTATATACCTTTTAAAGTTTTTTTTTTTTTCTTGGGGGGGGGGGGGGGGGGGGGGGGGGGGGGCGGTAGGGGGCACCCCCCCCCCCCCCCCCCCCCCCCCCCCAATGAAAATACAAATTTGCATTTTTATATACTTTTTAAAGTTTTTTTTCTTGGGGGGGGGGGCAGTCAGGGCATTTTGGGGGGGGGGGGCTGCCACCCCCTGCCGCCAGTCATCTGCCAAGTTCAAGTTCAGGTTTATTTGTCATATGTATAGATACAGAGTATAAATACAATGAAAATGATTTTGCTCAGAGCTTTCTCAGTCTTAAATACATAGGACATAGACAACATCTATAGTGCAAAAGACATCTATAGTGCAAAAAGAACACAAAAGAAAGAAGTACAAAAGAATGACCATACAGTGCAAAACAGTCCACGGTCAGCTGTTCAGCAGCCTGACTGCCTGGGGGAAGAAACTATTACTGAGACGGGTGGTGCGAGATTTGATGCTCTGGTAGCGTTTTTTGGAAGGGAGTAGTTTGAACAGGGTATTTGCGGGATGGCTGGTGTCTTTTATGATGTTGTGGGCTTTTTTCAAACAACGAGTGGTGTAGATGTTACGGAGACTGGGTAATTCTGTGCTGTGATTTTAGCTGCTGTTTTAACGGTCCTCTGCAACCTGTTGCAGTCCTGAGCGGTCGTGTTACCGTACCACACTGTGATACAGCCAGTCAGCCAGTCATCTCTCTCTCTCTCTCTCTCTCTCTCTCTCTCTCTCGATTATACTCATAGCGGGTGGGGGGGGGCTTCATCCCTTTGATGAAGCCCCCCAAAAATATATATTTTTATTTGTATTTGTATTTGTATTTTAATTTTTATATACTTTTTAAAGATTTTTTTTATTTTTTTTTTTGGGGGGGGGGGGCAGTCAGGGCATTTGGGGGGGGTATAGGCCCCTTGCCTATACCAGTCAGGGCATTTGGGGGGGTATAGTTTTTAAAAGATTTTTTAAAGTTTTTTTTTTTTTTTGGGGGGGGGGGGGGGCCTGCTGCCCCCCCCCCCCCACAATGAAAATACAAATTTGTATTTGTATTTTCATTTTTATATACTTTTTAAAGATTTTTTTTGGGGGGGGGGGGGGGGCAGTAGGGGGCACCCCCCCCCCCAAAAAAAAAAACGCCGCCCCACCCCCAATGAAAATACAAATTTGTATTTGTATTTTCATTTTTTATATACTTTTTAAAGTTTTTTTCTTGGGGGGGGGGGGCAGTCAGGGCATTTTGGGGGGGGGGGCGCCCCCTGCCACCCCCTGCCGCCAGTCATCTGCCAAGTTCAAGTTCAGGTTTATTTGTCATATGTATAGATACAGAGTATAAATACAATGAAAATGATTTTGCTCAGAGCTTTCTCAGTCTTAAATACATAGGACATAGACAACATCTATAGTGCAAAAGACATCTATAGTGCAAAAAGAACACAAAAGAAAGAAGTACAAAAGAATGACCATACAGTGCAAAACAGTCCACGGTCAGCTGTTCAGCAGCCTGACTGCCTGGGGAAGAAACTATTACTGAGACGGGTGGTGCGAGATTTGATGCTCTGGTAGCGTTTTTTGGAAGGGAGTAGTTTGAACAGGGTATTTGCGGGATGGCTGGTGTCTTTTATGATGTGCTTTTTTTCAAACAACGAGTGGTGTAGATGTTACGGAGACTGGGTAATTCTGTGCTGCCGATGATTTTAGCTGCTGTTTTAACGGTCCTCTGCAACCTGTTGCAGTCCTGAGCGGTCGTGTTACCGTACCACACTGTGATACAGCCAGTCAGCCAGTCATCTCTCTCTCTCTCTCTCTCTCTCTCTCTCTCGATTATACTCATAGCGGGTGGGGGGGGGGCTTCATCCCTTTGATGAAGCCCCCCAAAAATATATATTTTTATTTGTATTTGTATTTGTATTTTCATTTTTATATACTTTTTAAAGATTTTTTTTTTTTTTTTTTTGGGGGGGGGGGGGGGGGGCAGTCAGGGCATTTGGGGGGGTATAGGCCCCTTGCCTATACCAGTCAGGGCATTTGGGGGGGTAGTTTTTAAAAGATTTTTTATTTTTTTTTTTTTTTGGGGGGGGGGGGGCCCTGCTGCCCCCCCCCCCCCACAATGAAAATACAAATTTGTATTTGTATTTTCATTTTTATATACTTTTTAAAGATTTTTTTTTTTTTTTTTTGGGGGGGGGGCAGTCAGGGCATTTGGGGGGGTATAGGCCCCTTGCCTATACCAGTCAGGGCATTTGGGGGGGTATAGTTTTTAAAATATTTTTTTTTTTTTTTTTTTTTTGGGGGGGGGGGGGGCGCCCCCTGCCCCCCCCCCCCCCCCCCCCCCATGAAAATACAAATTTGTATTTGTATTTTCATTTTTATATACTTTTTTTTTTTTTTAAATAATTTCATGAAAATGAAATTATAGGCCACTTTCCTATAAGATCCTGCCCTTGGAGCACCCATCACAAAAAATGCATGCGCACCGACATAAATTCAAATATTTTGAACTGAGACTAGATCCATATTTTTGAAAGATACTATTAACCTGTGGGGATGCAGCTATACGCAATAAGGCATCCACTGGCGTGCGGGGAACCATGACAAGGAAGAGTGACATCCCAAACCGCGTCGGCTACAGGCATGGCTACAGGAGACAGTGCCGAACACTTCCGGCTACAGAAGACGGTGCCACTACAGAAACGCGTCGGGCTACTGAAGATGGTGCCGTTACGGAAATTATGGCGGCGTTGGCTTTCGTTATGCTCAACTTCTTCCTCCTCCCAGTGATCATCTTTCAGGCATGGCTGGCGGAGCCCATTACGTCCAACATATGCAAGGTCGCTTTGATAAGCGTGTTTTTAACTTGCATCTGTAATCTCGTTCTGGTTCCAAAGCTACTGCACGGTGCCGCTACGGGAATGATGGTGGCTGGAGTTGCTTTCCGTATGCTCAACTTCTGCCTCCTGCCATTGATCATCTTTTATTATTAAAAATGCCAGGGCTGAATTTTGGTCCCAGTCCGCCCCTGCTGCCAGACTGCCACGCTGTTATACGTTAAAGCTACTGCCAGGCAACGCTCCCCCAACACGTCCAATATATACAGCTACTGCCTCCCCCAAACGGGCTGAGCCGCACTCCGACGGCACCCCGCGCACACGAGAGCACCGCCAGAAACGTGACCGAGCGCCGGTGAAGAGGAGGGGCCAGGGCGACCGCTCCTCCAGCCGTGGCGCGAGCCCAGGCCCGCTTCGCTCCCCAGCCCGACCGAGTGACAGTGATGGGAGCCCGCCACCGCCCGCCCGGCTCCGACCGCCTGCGAAGAGGAGGCGCAGGAGCGATCGCTCCTCCAGCCGTGACAGAGTAACAAGAAACGTTGCCTATTAGGCAATCGTATCGTCAACTATGTATTGTGATGCGTGTAATGTTCATGATATGACAGTATTTGATTTGATCCACAAGGGGGCGCTTTGTATTGCAGAATGTTAGAAACACCACTGAAGGAGAGCGCCCCGTTGGTCATGTGATGTTGTTTGTCAGGAAATGATTTTCATTACTACTTGGATGTTACTGAGTGAAGGAGTGAATAAAAACCTCTGGAGTTAAAGAATTGTTTTGGGGCTTCATTCAAGAACTTTATAATGCGTATCGAATCGCTGTTAAAATGGATCATTACACCCCTATCCCTGCCCAGACCTAACCAAACCTCACTTTCGTCCTCTTAGATAAGTCTTAAGGTCCTTACACATAGCCTGGGCAGCATTCCATTTTCGGGTATATGATCCGGTCGAAAAAAAAGAAAAAGTGGCCGGATAGGCAGAACCGGAAAGACGTCTCACCCCAAAATAGGTCCGTGCTAATAAAATCCTTGATACGGCATTGTTTAGCTTATTTTTTAAATGTAAATGTGCGTGCACTATCCGGAGACTATTTAGCGTCGGTATTATCCCACGGGGAAATTCTATTCCATTTAAACCGCAAAACCGGATAGGCAGAACCGGAAAGAGGATTATTTTTTCTTTTTTTTTTTCAGTAGGCGTGGTCTAGACCGGATCATATGTTGCCTTCTGGAACGCAGACCAGGCTTTCCTCCGAGGTGGAAAGACTGGTGATGCGAGGTTACCGGGCGACACCGGCGAAAATAGCGAATATACGCAAAATTCGGACTCGTTCCGAATAATTAAAAGACGCTTTTTCGCTTCGCTTTTTCGCTTTTTCGCTCCATGTACGGAGCCATTGACTTTATAAGGTTTTTAAAAAAAAACGCATTATTCGCACGAAAAAATCGCCCCGGTGTGTAACAACCTTTAGACTTTTGTTTTAGCCTTTTAATGTTTTCTTTTATTTTGTTTTCTTTTCTCCTAATAAAATAGTTTTAAAGCTGTTTTGTAAAGCGACTTTGGGCACTAGAGTCAGGGCATTTGGGGGGGGGGGTATAGACTGTAACAACGTCGCGTCAGGCTAACAATGTATTTAAGAGAAGAGACTAGTATGGCTTGGATCTCAGCTGTACCACACAAAGATTTAACGTTCAACAACCTGCCCAAATACAGCCGTGGCCCGTGTTTGTTCACGTAATTTTCTCAAAGGTACATTTTTACCAAAAACATGAAACTGCTATTTTGTCTCTGCTAACTAAAAGTAACTAGGTAATGTAACTAGACTAGGATAGCCTAGGGCGGTCCAGAGAATTAGTGACTTTTTTCTCTCTAACGCTCTGACCGGCGCGCTGCTACTACCGTGTGAGGTCTCCAACTTTAATTAAAAAAAATAAACAAACTATTTCACTATTCACCGAAACAAAGGCAGTTTTGTGTTATTGAAAGTTGCGGTGAGTAGCAAAATAGCTTTGTTTATTTTTATTAAAGTTGGAGACCTCGCACGGTAGTGGAACGTTCGGTCTATGAGCAGAGCAGCGCGCCTGTCAGTGCATAACATCCTAGTTACATTGCCTAGTTACTTTCAGTTAGCAGAGACAAAATAGCAGTTTCATATCTCCAACTTTAAAAAACAAAACAAAACAATTTGACTATTCACCGAAACAAAGGCAGTTTTGTGTTGTTGAAAGTTTCGGTGAGTAGCAAAATAGCTTTGTATATTTTTATTAAAGTTGGAGACCTCGCACGGTAGTGGAATGTTCGGTATGTGAGCAGAGCAGCGCTCTGTGCATAACATCCTAGTTACAATACCTAGTTACTTTCAGTTAGCAGAGACAAAATAGCAGTTTCATATTTTTGGTTTAAAAAAAAAACCTTTGAGAAAGTGAAGTGAACAAACACGGCTGTACTTGGGCAGGTTGTTGAACGTTAATTCTGTGCGTCGTACAGCTGAGTGAGATCCAAGCCCACTACATCTATTTGAGCTCCGTGATGTTCCATGCTGGAAAGCTGACAAATTGTACTGCTTTATCTACCACATTACCTCGACCCGACCTGCTATGGCACTTATGAACTGAGCAAGTCCTCACCATTGTGAATGTGAGTTTAAAAAACTAACACGGTCGGGTCACTGTTTACAAGCTGTTCATGTACCCTCAAGGCTCAACCCATACCTCTATGCCTCAACCCTAAGACCAATCATCCCAACATGGCCGCCGATACCAAAAGACACTTGTTGACGCCCCCTTCAGGATTTTTGGGTACTCTGGGTACCCGTGTGCATCGCGGGTTCGAGTCCCGTTCCCGACGATCTTTCTCTCCTTCCCATCTATCTCTCTCTCCCTGGTTCCTGTCCATCTCCACTATACCAATAAATAAGGGAGAAAAGCCCTAAAATATATCTTTAAAAAAATAAAGTGCTCTACTTTTAGAGACGTGTGGGCAACCACATCTAATCATTTATTCATGGAGTATTCTCTCACACATTTTATTCAGTGTTGAAAATTGAAGTCTATACTGCCTAATTTATGCTCCGTTGTATGTCGTGCAATGAAAATAGCCGATCTACAAGCTCACAACGTATTGCATCGAGCTTGTAGAGCAGCTATTTTAGGCGCACAACACCGTTGCACGGCATAGTACATTATACTAGCTCTGGTCCATAGAGCACCGAAGTCTTTTTTTTATTTATTTATTTATTTTTATCCCACGATTTTTGTAACCCTATTTTTTACACCCAGTGCCAATTGTCTGACCTTCTTTCCCTGGTTGGACGTAGCGCGTGGAAGGAACACGTTATTCCAACCAGTTCCTTTCCCCTCCATCAGGCGCCCCGGCTGGCCAGGGGGAGGCAGTATAGTGACCAGGATTACTGCATGTTTTTGTGAGGGTACCTACCCTAGGGAACACGGGGAGAACATGCAAACTCCACACAGAGAGGCCCTTTCGCCAACCCCACGCACCACAGGCTGTGCAGCCTCTTGTCTGTAGTAAAAATAAAAAATACACTTTCGCTACTCACCAAAACAAAGACGGTTTTATGGAGTTGAAAGCCTACTCTACTTAGTGGGAACCCTCTGAGCCCCCCTCCTCACTTCTAAAATACACTTTTTGGACAGAAAATGAAATATTTCATCGAAAGGAAAAATCTGCTCAATAGAAAAATTCCATTTACCAGATCTGTAGAGGGCGCAGTGGAGTAACTAAAACATTTTTTTTTTCTTCCAGTGAAATATTTTCTTTTTTTTGCCAAAAAGTGTATTTTAGCTCAGTGTTCCCACTAAGTAGAGTAGGCTTTGAACTCCATAAAACCGTTTTTGTTTTGGTGAGTAGCAAAAATGTATGTTCTATTTTTACTACAGACGAGAGGCTGCGCAGCCTGCGCTGCCATAACCTGTGTGTCGCAAGCTTCTTCCATTTGGCGGAGTCAGGTTAGCGCTGTCGCGGGTGTGAGGGAAAAGGATCGAAAGTCCCATAGCGTTAAGGAGAACTCCTTCTAACGCTATGGACCAGAGCTATAATACATAATTATACCAGACTCAACAGTACGTAGGCATTTCATTGTGTGGCCTGGCTGTCACAATAGGGCATTCAGCATGAGTATTTTCAGATTATGTAAATATGAGCAAGTGACAAATCTAAGCTACGTTTCAAGCCCTGAATTTCCAGCGACAGCATTCAGGGCGAGATAGACTGTATATAATGGTATGAAGTTCACAACATTTATTTAAAATAAAAACAATGGATGGTCCATTGCGAATCAACTGTTCTCATAGACAACAGTCCTCCCTTACAGTGTCCGTTTATAAGGCAATTCAAATGATAAACAAGATGTTCCCCCTTTGATTGAGAGCAGACAATCTGAATATATATTTTATATAATCAGTTGATTTTTATTTTAAAACTTACTTTCAAAGTAAGGGCACAAGCAATAAAACAACAGTAAATTGTTATTTTGGCAGTACATTATTTTCAGAGTCGAGTTCAATCCCATTCTCATTCAATATGCCTATTCCAACTAATAGACATATAAAACATATGTATATCAGTTGAATTTATATTTTGAGCTTTTCATTTCAAAAGCAAATAATCATTCCATAATTTCCAATAATGTGAGGTTTTGTCCATGTGTGCTGTGGTCCTTGTCACTGCCAACCACCCGCCATACGTTGTCCTGTGGAGGATGTGGACAACCATGTCTCCTCACGTACACATGGACAAACTAGCTGTTTCTTTTCACCTGACAGCGAGAAGTTCCACTGGAAGAACGAAACATGTGTGGAGGTTCAGGCTACCGTCCTGCTTCCAACCCACAAAAACTGCCATCTGTATTTGATGGAGCGCCCGGCCAAGCCGGATGCACCGCTGCATTGACCTATCCCATAGAGACACACGGGAACTACAAATTTCACGCCCACAATTGAGACAGTACACCCACGCGAGGTCCGTTAGAACGATGTACTGCAGCTGTCACTGCAATTCCTATGAGAGGAATATGAGAGTTGGCCTACTTTTAAAATTATCCTAAATTAACTGGAGACGATATAGAGTTGAATAAAAATGTATAGTGTCTTTATCAACATATCTTCTTGTTTTCTTAATAGTTGATGTGTTTCATATTTAATTTGCCATAATGTCAACACAGCAGAGGGGAGACGACAGACCGACAAGCTGTCGCATTTCAGTGACATCACTGTCTTTAGGAGCGCCGACTTTGAATTCTCATCCCAATCCCAAATGTGTTCATGTCTATATTTTGAACATCTCATGGGCTTATATTAATTTTCTACCTACCGCGGCGCTCCGACGGTACATGAAAAATTAAAACGTGTGGGTTTAATTACATCGTTCTAACAGACCTTGCGTGGGTGCACTGTCTCTTGTGTGCACTTGTGGGCGTGAAATTTGTGAGTCCTTCATTCAATTAATTTGAGTGATCCGTGTCAGTCAATAATAATGAGGGAACACAACCAACAGAAGAGAATAAAGTGAAATATTTTGAACGTTTTAACAAATCTTGTATGGGGGTCCCTGCCTGGCACAAAATATTTTCAGATGGAGGTCAGTGGACAATTACATATTCATGAGGCTACTTGAAATTAAAAAATGTGGGAACCACCGGTTTAAACAACATTAGGAAGGAACTACACTTTGGAAACAAGACGCAACCCGCAACTACCAATATTTATAAGCGACTACAAAGTCGCTTATAATAAGCAGACATGGCAACGCTGACAGTGATGCCTGAATTTCTGCATGGGAATTACATGGTGCTTGTTAACTGATTTGAATCAGCAGTGTAAGATCTTGTAGTGTAAGTAGGCATACTAATATGACCCTTTCTGATTTCTGTCAGGTTGTGTTCCCACATTATTGTTGACTGATTTGATCCCTCAAATGAATTGAATGAGTGACAACAGGAAGTGATGCCCAAAATATACACACACCCCTTACCCCAGTAAGCTCCTAAGCTCCTTGGTAAACTTGTGGATAGAACCCCCCCCCAGGGGTCTATTGGTCCCCTCCTGTCTACACCAATGTCTTCACCAACAATAGCTGATCTATAAGCTCTGCGTTTAGATTGGCTTGGATTGTAGAATTGTTCGTTGTTTGTAGAAAACTGCCTTGTAGATGTTTTTTCCTAATGTTGGCCTCTTTTCACAGAATGTTCCTATTATCACATGCCCACTGCCAGAACAGGGGTGTGGTTAAATGTATTGTTAAAGAACTGAACTGTAAAGAGATCTGACCTCAGAAAAGATTAGACTTTATGGATGACAGCATTATGATCATTTGTTCCGGAATGACACATGTAAGCACATGGCAGGGGGTTGTCACACTGGACCACCATAGAGGTATTGTACAATATAAATCATAGACCCCGCCTCCAACACAAAACAAATCAATAAATACAAACGTATGTCAGCAAAAGAGAACATGATGGACAGAGGTTGGTCATAACACCAACAAATGAAAATGGACAAAACAATTACATCAATTATCGATGAATAAATCCATATAAAGTTTTTCTGGTAGATAAGAGTGAAAAGAAAGTGGCAAATAGCAACTGCGTTACATCGCCATGTTAAAATGCTTTGAAAGTGCAAAGCTTTTTCTGACTATGGTTGTGTGCTTAAAAACTGTGTTAAATACAATTTGTACAGTTCATTTAATACTGCCATCCCATTACCGGCTCTAGGCCATCTATGACATTATGACTAGGACATGAAAAAAAGGGTCTGAGTGGTGAATAAATTGCATGTTCATTACGTTTTAAGGCCATGTCAATTCACTCATCATGATACATTTGGACATACAGTATGAGGTGAATGAGCAGGTTGGTGCGTTGAATCAGTGTGGCTGCAACTATCCATTATTTTTATCTTTAATCGAATAATAGAAAGGCGTGTTTTTTAAATGTTATACAAACATTTTATATAGCAACGAATCGATTAACCACGCGTTATTTTCCACTTCGTCGTACAACGGTCTCGTGCAAAAATAGTTAAAATAGCAGTCATGATGCGACATTTGTAGATTGGCTATTTTCACTATTATTATTTTTGATTACATTTAGTTTTTGCCTATAATGATAGGCACAAAATATGGGTTGATTATTAATCGATTATTTTATTACATTATCGATATTGTTTTATTATCAATTCAATCGATTAGTTTGATTAACTATTGCACCCCTATCGGTGTGTGAATGTGTGTGTGAATGGGTGAATGTAACGCACATTGGAAAGCACTGTGGATAAAAGCGCTACAGTAAATGCACCATTTACAGTACCATTAGGTTAGTCTCACATTCGTCACCACACGAGTGGAGATCTCTGCTGACTGAACATCTGGTGACATCTAAATTCCTTCAAAGTACAGAAACAGCGGAGACAACCGCGGCAGACAAATGTATGCCCACTGCTTTGAAAACAAATCATATTACCGTCGCACTAGGAAGGTCCACCCTTAAGTCTTGGCATTTGTTCATTCTGCCAATTTTTTTAATCTCTCAATTGTCCACCCAGTGGAAACAATTACGATAGTTCAAGTAATAACTAAACAATTAGAGATTAGTCTCTCAACCAGACAACTCTTAAGCGCAACACATACAGTACTGTACATACGCCTTCCGAAGTCCGAACGTTTCTTCGGAAAAGGGAGGTGATATAATGACTACAAATTGACGTTATTCCGAGCTTCGAAAAGGCGGTCTCCGAACCTTTCCTCGCTACCCGTGCACCTCCTGATGTCCTGACTCTCAGAACTATAGTTCGGAAAGCCTTTAGTCTCTCAACTAGACAACCCTGACTCAGTTTCCGAACGCTGCAGAGTCTGTAACTGCGCCTCGCAAAACGGTTGCGACATGAAGCTGTCATCTGCTTGTCATTTCTGTTCACAAAAATATATTTTAAAATATCTTTGGAATTTCCTTATCTGCTAAGCCGAAAGCTAGATATATTTCGACTAATCTGGTCTGTCTTGAGAGACTAGGCAAGTTTTTTTTAAACTACCTGTACAATGAATTTAGATATCACCAGAGGTATCGGTAGAAGGAGAGCCCCGATCTTCTTGCTACACAAGACTACCATTAGGTTAGACGTCAGTTGAATATTGTCGAGGCTGAGAGTCCTTGTCTGGAAACTGTAGCAATACAGTACAGTAGGACTAAATAAATCATGTTTTGAATGAATCTATTGCTAACAAACTAATTACAATCACTTAACCCCCCAAAAAAAGCTGACTATCACATTTAACAGCATCCAACATAAACACTATCAATCACAATTGATGCTTTGCTGGAAATCATACATTTTTGTATTTGGTTATTTTTTTTAATGCATTGCAGATATCAATTTACCCCAAATCCTAATGTTCATTTGGTAAACAGGATTTAAGAATAAAGAATCTGTAAGCACTGCAGGTGTCAGCAATCTCCTTCTCACAATCTCTAGCAATGGCACTGTCTTTACCCTGTTTGAACAACACATCTAGGCTTCAACAAGACGAAACGAACCAACGTAACAGCCTTTTAGAACAAATAAAACTATTTACTCTGTAGATTAAAAAGTGTGCTTTTGAAACAAACATCGGTCAAAAGAAGCAAAACAGGCAATTGACAATATTCACACGGTGGCCATTTTGCTCTTTCGTCACACTCTGGGTCCTCCCCCTATAGTCGTTATGGTCAGTACAGCATGTGTACGAACAGATGAAACAACGCTATGCAAAAGCTGATTCCTCAGGATGTGTTTTTTCCAGGCTCCTCCCCCTGGCCTCACTGACCAGTCACTGACCAGCAGACTGGCCAGGCTCCACCTCCTCTTCCTCATCATTGGTCACGGCGAACGCCTGCACTCGTCTCATCTCCCGGGAGGATTGTGACTTATGGGAATGCTTTGGGGAAAAAGACGCATGTCGTTAAGACATTTTAGGCCTAAACACCAGGAAACACTGTAAAATAGGATCTATATTTGTAGATATAGATGGGTGTTCATCACTCTGCAACATCACTGTTATATATTATGACATTATCATCATGTGATGATATAATATACTAGACTTGGTTTATTCCATTGTAATCTTAAAAATGTATGATGGTAGCCTACATCTTTACTGGGAATAACTGATGGTACATACATAATATAGGGAGAGAGAGAGAAATAGTGAGTGAGTGAGAGAGAGAGGGGGAGAGAGAGAAAGAGGGGGGGGCTGACCTGAAGATGGAGGTCCAAGATACAGCCATGGTGGGTGGAGCTAACAGTTCTGGACACACAGATGTACAGAGAGCAAGAAAGGACAAAACAGAGCAGAACCAACATCAACACAACACAACACAACAAAACAGAAGCCATGCAGGAGCACAGTGTCAGCATGGTACAGTCCTCATACATTAATACATGTACAGCACAGACATAGTACAGTAACACCTGTCATGTACTTTGAGAATTAATGCAGAACATCCAGTCATCAGTGATTTCAATGTAGGGTACAGGATTGACATAGGAGTTGTGTTAAAACAAAACGTTTTGCACTGCTATACAGTAACAGGGGTCACCCCATTTCTTCGCTCTCTAATAAACAGTACACAATACATTTCCAGGTGGGTTGCCAATGTCATCCAATCAGGAGATAGTACCCATTTATCAGCTTTAATTTGTGTTCCAGTTTAAAATTTGTCTCATTTCTTTGTGTCATCACTTCTAATTCACGTGTTTATCAGCATACTGTACGAGTTCTCTCTCCTATAAATTTGGTATCGCAACCTGAAAATGCTTTGCTTTGTTTCCTTAAGAGCTGGAGAGATGGGGATTACTGAACCAACACTCTATAACAATGATTACTATCAGAATATAGAGCTATTTAACACTTTAATTATATCACTTACTGCACCTTTAATTTCGAGCGAGGGACGTATGATTTCAGTCTTCACTCACCGATGACGACTGGTGGTCATGTGGCCGTTCCAGTTTGATACGGATCTCGCTTCCTTTACCTCCATCAGGTTTACCAGGCCCTGCAGGAGACCAACATAAATATTCTCGTTGTCGGGTGGAAACCTTGTATGCCAGGAACTGTTTCCTTTACAGGAAATGGGAAAAAATACCTATGTTCCAAGGGATCCAATGTAGTTATCTATTCACAAGCTCTTGTTAATACTTTCCTTGGTAGAATATTTATAAAACCCACAGACAAACTTTCACGTTGAAACTTTTTCAAGGAGGGCAAAAAGTTACGTAAATAACAAAGAGTTTAAAGATGGAGATACAAGGTTTCTGCCGACAATATTCTTCTGCATCTCTTCAGCACAATGATCATGAAGGCAATTTTTACATCTTGGCTCATCTGTGGCCAGACCTTCTGAGAACAATCTTGTACTGTATGTTCAGAATGGAAGAATGGCAATACAATCTCTCATCTTGTGTTTTGCTGTGTATTTCTAAAGAACCCGGGGAAGGTCATCTTCCTCATTAAATATGTGAAAAAACAACAGACGATCCGGGCACTCAAAAAGAGGAACAGGCGTTATTTATCAAAAGGCAACTGCCAACATGTTTCAACCTCGGAAGGTCTTCATCACCTTTCGCCCTGATGAAGACCTTCCTAGGTCGAAACATGTTGGCTGTTGCCTTTTAATAAATAAAGGCTGTCCTGAGTGCCCGGATCATCTGCTGTTTTTTTCACATGTTTTGATCCCGTTTGATCCGTGAGCACCATTGACACTATTTACTATAGTTACTTTTTATAGTCTCCAGTGAGCGCCTGTTTTTTCTTGTTTTTTATTCATCATTAAATAGCCTGAATTCCACTACCTTGTTCTCAAACTCTCTATAGCTGCAGTGCAGAGTGCTGACCTTTTCACACTATGCTTAAAGGAGCACTTCACCCATTTTTCTGTCTACTTGCCCTGTGTCTCAGAGGTGAGATGTGGACAGAAACCTGCCAACCAAGGACATCATCGGTGGGGATTTCAAGCTAAAGGAAACTACAACCATTTTCTTCCTGCAAAGTTAGCATGCTGAAATAGAAGCATAGAAGAATAAAGCTGTTTTCTTGCATCAATAAAATAAAAATCACACCCTGTGTGAAGAGAGTGGTGCTTTTGATGAGCCCCGTATTGATGTCGTCATCAATGTTTGTTTATTGGACATACATACATACGGACACACGGACAAAGTCAGATATAGGAGTGGTTAGCACCACTCAAAAAATAATACAATTTTAAATGACCACCAATGATGTCATCGCTAGGCACATCCACCCCTGAGACACAGAGCATTTAGACAGAAATGACTCTGTCCCATCGTGAGCATTACTGAGTGAGGACCCATACGTATGTGGATATGATGTTGAAAAGGTCATACTGTTCCTTTAACCCTGGGTTAAGCCCTCTGTTAGTCCCAGGCTTATAGCTCTGTTAACCCAGGGTTTAGGGCTCTGTTAGACCAGGCCTTACAGCTCTGTTAGTCCAGGGCTCAGGGCTCTGTTAACCCTGGCTTTAGGGCTCCGTTATCCCAGGGCTTATGGGTCTGTTAGCCCAGGGCTGACCTGGTCTGGACTTTCAAAGGTCCCTGTCTCGTACCTGGGGAGCTGCTGTGACTGGTCTGACTGGTGTTGCTGGTGTTGCTCATGCTGTCATCCAGCCAGGTGCTGTATGTGAAGGAGTCTCTCTTGTGGGGCGTCCCAGCAGATGACAAGCTTTCCTGGGGAAAGAGTTGAGAGTGTGAGTGTGCGTGTGTGTGTATTTGAAGAACAAATGTTGCATTTGTTCTTAATACTGAAATGATCTAAATTGTAAAAGTAGCCAATTTATATTTTTATAAACTTTTGATGCTGATCAATACAAGTGAAAATTCTAAGAATCGTAATAAAATCGAATCAAATTTTGAGGTCCCTGGTAATTCCCCTGCCTATTAAAACGGTTGGCAAAATATAAAAACAAATGTATACTGAAAGACAGTACATGATCAAAATCTGCTCAGAAACTGAGATGTAGCATCTAATTTTCAAGGGGGTCATATAGACACAATAGCAGAAAAACTAATATATTTAAAAGCATAAACAGGTTGTTTTAGGAATGCGAAAATAAATCCTGAAGAGGTAACCAAGAGGTAATAGATCTCAGAGAAAAAGGGAGATTCCAGTCAGATTTGTATTGGAATAACCTGCGTCCAACTTCTTAAAAACTTCTGGGAACAACAACAAAAAAGTTTGTTCGCTAATATCACTTCATGTTCAAAGCCTATAGTAAATGCATAAATTCAGGCCAGCTCGAACACACACACTCTCCTCACCATGCCAGTGTCATAGTCCTCCGTGGCCTCCGTCTCGTTCTCCTCCACCACGCTGGCGAAGCTGCTAGCATTGGAGGACGAGCGGGAGAGGTCGTGACCTTCAGGGATGGACGGGGTCCTGCCAACGAGATGAGAAGAACTACATCCTGGGTTAAACCATTCTGATGGAGAACTACACCCTGGGTTAAACCATTCTGATGAGAACTACATCCTGGGTTAAACCATTCTGATGAGAACTACATCCGGGTTAAACCATTCTGATGAGAACTACATCCTGGGTTAAACCATTCTGATGAGAACTACATTCGGGTTAAACCATTCTGATGAGAACTACATCCTGGGTTAAACCATTCTGATGAGAACTACATCCTGGGTTAAACCATTCTGATGAGAACTACATCCGGGTTAAACCATTCTGATGAGAACTACATCCTGGGTTAAACCATTCTGATGAGAACTACATTCGGGTTAAACCATTCTGATGAGAACTACATCCTGGGTTAAACCATTCTGATGACAACTACATCCGGGTTAAACCATTCTGATGAGAACTACATCCTGGGTTAAACCATTCTGATGAAAACTACATCCTGGGTTAAAGCATTCTGATGAGAACTACATCCTGGGTTAAACCATTCTGATGAGAACTACATCCTGATAAGAACTACATTCTGGGTTAAACCATTCTGATGAGAACTACATCCTGATAAGAACTACATCCTGGGTTAAACCATTCTGATGAGAACTACATCCTGATAAGAACTACATCCTCTGAGAAGACCTACACACCAGGCAAATACTGTGGGAAAGCAAGACCTGCCATCTCCGGTTTACCCGTATCTGAGTGACGTAGGTGGCCGCCTCTTTCGGAGACCGGAATTAGGTCGGCGTCTATTAATCCCAATGGGAGAGTGAACGTGAACACAGCTCCATTCTTTATCTCCATGGTCACTCAACTAAATATTGGACCCAACCACCGCCATGCTTGATTTCATGGTGGTTAGCTGAACATAACCCAGTGCTTTATAATAACGTTTTTAAATGTTGATGTGATCATCTTACCTGTTCTTGGTGGTGGTGAGCACTTCAGGAGAGCTCTGGTTGGATGAGTTCTCAGATTTGGGGTCCTGAGAAACATGTCCGCTGTCTGGGGTTTTCATTGTGCTAGGCAAGCACTCTTTACTGATGTACGTTGCACTGTACAGGAACCAGCAAACATAGAGAGAAAAATAGCCATGTAGTTAAATGGAATGTTATTCGCAACTATTGACCACTTTTTAGCACTATTTTATACTTATAATGACATCCCCAAAATAGGTTGCCCAGGTTGAAAGTCGTTAAAAGGCAATACACTTTGAAATTCAGATACTGTGTATTTCCAAATGCCTATACTTAGAGAGATTCTTTATCTGACATGTCAGCTACTATTTTGCATTTCCACAGAACGATCAAAGTATATACATATAAATAAATAAAAACTATTCCTGACATTTCTGGTAGCATCTCACCTCCTCTCTTGAACTTCCTGAATGTTCTCAATGCCGATAGCACTGCTCCGTCTAGAGCTGAACGGTCCAGACTTCTTCCTGGTCGGGCTTTTCCCAGGAATGATTAGAGACTGCCAGGGAACATATTACAGACCTTCAGCATCACAATTATACCACAGAGACCACTAGAACATTTCTGAGTAATGTCACTTTATGTTCTATAACTCTTATTTACGCATTTGTCTTTGTTTGTTTATGTCTTAACCACATAACCATTTAAACCCTCTATTCTTAATAAAACGGGCCTGAGTTACTTACTGTACTTAACTTTTTCCCCTCGACACCAAATTCTCACAAAAGCTTACAAAACGTCACATTGCGACATGTTGTGAGCTTGTAGATCTGCTATTTTGGGCTAATGTTCCCTCCCAGAATGTGGATGCTGGAGTTCAACATTCGTATATAATGACAAGCTTACAATAGGAATGCTAGGGTTTATTGTAGAAATCTGTCCAGAATTCAAATCGAATTTCAAATACATAAATACATTTGAAATTGATTTCAAATATACTTAAAAAATGTTATGGCAAAAGAAAGACAAGATGATTTATTCTACAGCATCTTATGTAACAATGAATTGTAAGGGCACAGAGCGCAGGCACTGACTTGAAGTCATTGCTTGATAACAGAATACTAAAATATGGGGTTATAAAGGCTTAATGTCAAGCCTCAATGCCAGTGTTTCTATCAGAGCAGCAGAGGCAGGCAGGCCAGCCCCGGGGCTTACCATTAAAATGTGCTTTCTGAGCGAACGCTTTGTTCATTCAGTCTGTCTTTGTAAGCCCTCAAAATAAGGATGGGGTAAAAAAAAAAGAAGAAGCCTTTTATCTAATGTGGCTTCAAAGACCAGGAGGAGAATTATTTTTCTTTTTGTTTCTTCATCATTTTTTAACTAAACAGAAAATTGGATATGGAACCATGTACAGTAAATCACACGGCAGACAACAGACAATAACAATAACGCAACAAAGCAGATAGGACAGTGTGGAAAGAAAATGATTTCAATGTGGTGATTGGTGATGTAAAATCACAGGATTTGGTAATTATAAAATCAATCAATTCATGTGAAACTGAAACGATGGACTAAATTGTAGACCTTCCATCACAGACAGACATGATTAGTCTCCAGCGCATTATGCACGCTGTTATTGATTAGGCAAGGGATATCCAGGGCTGGAATGCATCAGCCCTGATACAGAGAGAAGTGGTTTAATCATGCAGAGGAAGGAGTACAGTATATATCGTCGCTGTCGGGTGGAAACCTTTATGTCCAAAACCGTAACTTTTCAGGAAATGGAAAATAAGAACCTGTGTTCCAGCGGATCCAATGTACGGTAGTTATTATTAATACTTGCCATTGTTTAAATATTTATAAAACCCACAGACAGACTTAACCTCTGTCAACCAGGCACCCCATATTTTGGGCATATCATAACATAAAATAAAAAAATCTAAATGTTGACACAATTAAGTATAAAATGTATGAATTTATGAAAACAAATCTATAAAAAGATGAAATATGGAGATATAGGGCTTTCTGCCCGACAGTGACAAGATAGTGAGTAGTTAGAATTAAGACTTAAGACTTGAACCTCTTCTATTGTTCCTATCCCTATGGCGCTGCCTCGGCGTCCATATTTACTGGGGCTTTTGCCTGGGACGAGTAATGACTTGAGTCACACAGGGAGAGGAGCAGGGAGAGGAGGAGGGAGGGAGAGAGAGAGTGTGGGTAAAAGAAGATAATGAGGGGGAGAAGAGAAGATAAAAAAAAAAACACAGTGTGAGTCTCTCCGTGCAGTTAAAGTTATGTTGGTTTGAAAACAGAACAGGAAGCACATGTTAGCTGGAGGCTACGTAGCAACATCAACGATAGAGGGATATGTTGGCACCACGGGTGTTAAACAGCCAGCTGAATATGAGAGAGAGAGAGAGAGAGAGAGAGAGAGAGAGAGGGGGGGGGGGAGGGGGATTAAGGAGACAGGGGGAGCGGGAGAGAGAGGGAGAGAGAGGGAGAGAGATAGGGATAGAGGGGAGAGAGAGAGAGAGAGAGAGAGAGAGAGAGAGAGAGAGAGAGAGAGAAAGAGAGGGGGTGGAGAGACATAGATAGAGGGGGAGGGAGAGAAAGAGAGAGATACATTTGAGAGAAAGGTGGGGGGGGGGGGACTGGGAGAGAGGGAGAGATAGTAAGCCTGTGAGAATCAGGGTGAAAAGGAGTAAAGCTTCAACAACAGAGAACATCATACATTATACATCAGGTTTAGATAGAACAACACATTAAGACAGGGTTATAGACGAGAAGCAAGCCTCAAGTACAGTCACATACCAGTTGGTTAATAATGTTGATTAGTCCATTTTTAAAGGATATTCACAGCATATCCTATTTATTTGTGATATTTCTAAGCTGAGCAGTGTCCATCAAAAATAATATTGTTTTTAATGAAAGCACAAACGCCCCGTTGAAAACTGTGACTACTAAGTACATGATTGAAGAATTAAGTGAATCACTTATGATAAGCAAAATACATTTTCAAATAGCCATACAGATCATTGAGCATAGATCACTGAAAATATCATCCAAAATGATACAATCTCCAAAATGATACAAAACACAAATGATACTTACCTCATATAAACATACATTGTGTGAGATTGTCTATAACAGACAAGCCCATTCATAGTCTTTAGACACTGTGTGTGTGTGTGTGTGTGTGTGTGTGTGTGTGTGTGTGTGTGTGTGTGTGTGTGTGTGTGCGTGTATGCGTGTGCGTGTGTATGTGTGTGTGTTATATATATATATATATATACACACATATATATAGATGTATATACTGTAGATGTATATAGATGTATATGTATCAACAGTATATTTTTGGTGTCAAATATGGACAAGCACAAGCTTCAGCTGGCATGCGAACACAAACACACACACACACACACACACACACACACACACACGCACATACACACACGCGCAAATCGCTGTAGTCATAGTGTAATCTTTAATGCAGGCACATACAGTATTCATACAGAATGCAGGTGCACTGGATTTTGCAAACATGGAAATGATGCAAGGTCGATGTTAGATGCAGCATGGATCCAAGTCAATTCACTTCATCTACGGCAAGTATTCAACCATTGCAAGGGCTGTGAGTGAGTCAGTGAGTGAGTGTTCAGTCTCCTGTTGTAGTGGCAGACAGCAAGAACCTTCTAATGCAGGGAAGGATCCCAAACGTTTCCATGCCAAGGACCCCCTAATAGCCTCTGGCTGCGGCCTCCCCTATTGCAAAACGGCTTTTGAATAAGAACCCAGAAAATAGCTTTTTTTTCCCTCCATTTTCCAATTGGTACTCTTGGCCGCAGCCTCCACTTTGACAATCAGCGGTCTAACGTAATCTAGTGTCTCTGTGAGGGGTTAGTGCAGTAGGGTGTGTTCACACTAGCCGTCTTTAATTAATGAAGAATGCCTATGGCGCTTTTCTGCTGAAAATGAAGAAATGAAAAACGTGAAAAAGGTTTATTACACCGTTGTGCAATAATACATAAACAGACTTCAGAATAACATTGTTCCAATTATTGATGACAAAGTTTTAAACTTGTAGGTGCAGATGTTGAATTATTCATTGAGCAACTGCATGGCACACAGTATATCGCCGGAAATGTATCAATCTTTTATAGACAAGCTGTCAGACAGACACCGACTGTGTTCCTCGGTCGTTGCTGCTGGCCTGCTCGACCACAAACCGCTTTTTATTGGTGAATCAGCATTTATTAATAGTTCTTCCTTTAAGAAAATACAATTCATATAGCGAATAATTATGTTAGGATAGGTTTAACTTTTAATATACTGTTTTTGTTAGGCAGGAGAGGAGGAGGGACGCTGGTGGCAGTCCGATGTGGGGCGAAGAGAGCTCGCATGAACTGCTCTGCATTCATGTACAGTCACGATTGGAAAGCTGACTGGCTTTGAGGCCCCCTATGTGGTCGCCTTTTGGTCATCTCTCACAAGGGTTTAATGAGAAAAGCCGGCTAGTGTGAACATACCCGCAGGCAGGCGTGTGAAGGGGAAGGGGGCGGGTTATATGATGGAGGCAGAGTTTAGGAGGGCTCGCCTCCCCCTATAGAGAGCAGTTGGGGGCTGTACAGTACTTACTATCCCTGGGAACTTGGGGCTCTCTGCGGTGCCGTTGTGGTTAAAGCCTCCGCTGACACTAGTGGAGACAGTGTGTGGCTTCTTGAAAGTGAGCCCCATGGTGTCCATAGACTGGCTTCTGCCACGGATGACCCGCTACAGAGAGAGAGGATACACGTTGAGACGGCACTGACCCCGCAGCACTGCTTTGTACTGCGGCACAGGAGGTCTTGGGATGGGGTGGGGGGGTCCCTGAACATGGACCATGGACCACGGTTGTTATAGTTAATTAAATGCGGTAACATTTTTGTTACCTTTCCAAAAAAAAGTGTTTTACAAAAACTAATTCAAAGAGAAAATGTCCTTAGTTTTAATATTTGTCCATATTGTAATAATAATTACAATATGAATAATAATTGACCCGGTATTTTCAACAAAAACAAAAAGGTTACCTAAAACGGAGCCTTTAAAATGTGTTATCATAAAAAACTCAAACGCTCACATAAATAACTAAATAAATAACTAAATAAACAAACAAATAAATAAATGTATTGAAATAAAACTAATGAAACATTCAAGACTATAACAACCTTGCGTCCCACGGACCACAGGGAGAGAGCGCTGACGTGGCAGCTATAATGAGTCCCATAGACGCCAAGGTGGAAGCAGAGAAGCTTTGTCGAGCGTGGTGGTGGTAGCACCCGGGGGTGTGACTCAGATGAGTCAATGTGTCTGAGTGGGTGGAAGAAAGACAGGGAAGAAGACAAACGACCAAGGGGCTTATGGATGTCTGCCCTCACCGACTCTAAACCATGTAAACCCACCACCTCCACGCAGAGGGAAGAGAGGAATCCATCATCCATCCATTCATTCATCCATCCATAACATGACTCCATTTGACATGGGAGGATGAGATTGTCGCACACACGCGCACGCAAACGCACGCACGCACGCACACACACACACAGGTCTGCAGCATCTCAACACTAGAGGGCAGGGCATGCAAGAACCAGAACAACACAACAGAACAAACACAACACAACAAATACAACACAACACAACACAACACATTGCAACAAAACACAGCACAACGCAATGCAACCCGACACAACACAGAAGCTGATGGTTTGAAAGCCAGCAGCACAACAGCACAGAGCAACAGCGCCTTCAAAGGTGTTATATACAGACTGATAGAGCCTCTGGCAGCCAGCACGTGGCATGTCAGAGAGGAGAACCCTCTTCAGAAAGAAAATTAAAGAGACCCGTTAGAGAATGTTTCTACATAAACATTCTAATTATATTCACATTATGTTCTGAAAGAGTTTGATTTGTCGATGGAAAAAATGCAGCTCGGTTTTTACCCCAATGAACAAACCTTTTACAGTCACAAAACAAAAAATAGATCGAGCCGATCACACAAAAACAGCTCTCAATACTACCACCTATTCTAGATGGTGGGGCCCACAAATAGCATGTGACTTTACTTACAGTACATTAAAGTTTAACCTAGACTAGTAGAAAATAGGTAGAACTTCCTTTCAGGGTTTTCCCTATTAAGGGTGTTCCCTAAATGAGTTTTTTTTTTTACCCTTTCTAGTCTAGTATGTGAGGCGGGGTTTGGCTAACAGAAGTTTGTGTTCTAGAGGTAAATAACTCTATCGAATTATGGAACACGCTGATTTGATAATGACATTATAATTTATGAACCAAGTATAATAAATCAATGTGTGCAACAGACTTGCTGTTTGTTATTCAGCTTGTTAATACCATGTCGACTTCCCAGATTTCTGTGCGCTAATTGCTTGCGCTGGTACTAAATATTTGACGAGGCCATCGCAGATAAGCCCCTAGCATCACAGAGAAGTCTCTATGATTAGAGAGAAGTCCATAGCATCAGAGAGAAGCCCCTGGCATTGGAGAGAAGTCTCTATCGTTAGAGAGAAAGTCCCTGGCATCAAAGAAACATCCCTGACACCAGAGGGAAGCCCCTGGAATCGCACGCAGCTCCTGTAACAGTTACCTTGAATGACTCAAAGAAGCCTACTCCTCCTCCACCTCCTCCTCCTACTCCACTCCCGTTCTCCATCTTGTCCTCGTCCCCTCCCAGGCCCATCATGGCCTGGCTGTTCATGTGGAGCTCCTCATACAGCGTCTCCAGCAAGGCTGTCCGAGTTCGCTCCTGATATGCACACACGCACACACACTAAACTTAAACCACTTAAACCCTGTACTTTTTTGTATGTTAAATAGTGAAAATAGCTGATCTACAAGCTCACAACACATCGTGCTTTGTGAGTTTGTAGATCGTCTATTTTCGCCAAATGTTTGCATATTGTGTTATGACATGACCGTAATAAGGACACTGTGGCTCATTTGGCTAATGCCCAAATATAAAGATATTTTCATAACCTTACCTCCAACTTGGCAAATTTTTCTGCTTTGTAGCAGGCGTACTCAGCATTGATGAGCTTTGTGAAGAGGAATTCATGGAATTCAGGACCCTGAGAAGAGCAGAGCAGATAAACAAGTGACCTGAGATGAGCCTGAAATTATTTGGTGACTTAATTAAATGCGCTTTGGACGAAGCAGCCCGCTTTACCACGTTTACCTTTCTGAAGACAGCTGGGTCTGGGAGGGAGGGGCCAAAGAATGGAACGTCATCCCGTGACGTCACTGATACCTTAAAAAACAAAACGGATGACAAGAACACAAAATGTCATCAGCCTGTCATGGCCTCCAATGAAGGAAATGACGGCTCCCCTGAAGGTTAAAGGTGGTCCTTATTATTCTTACATATTGTGTTCAGGTACGTAAGAGCAGTGTTGGGTAACGTTACTTTTAAAAGTAACTTTGGAGTTACATTACGAGATTACTGCCATTAAAAAGTAATTAGTTACATTATAGGATTACCTACTAACCGAAACCCCTTGTGAGTTGGTTGGAGTGTGGCCTACTGTATGTTTATCTTTGAATGTATTGACTCTACTGTCATCGCATGGTCTAGTCTAGTCTACAGTTGTATGGCCCATAACCTTTAACTCGGAAGGCTAATAACAGAATGACATACGCAATATCCCCTTTACAGCATTTTACAATTATGTTTGATTACAAGTAAACAAGACTGTACTGGAGTGGCCACCAGTGACCACTCTGCCTTCTCTGAATCTCTGCCTTCTCGCTGGCTGACTGAGCAGCACATTGCGCACTGACACACCGACCTGGAACCTTCTCCCATGAGCCTTGTCATGACGTAAACAGAAACAGTGCAAACGGGTCTGGATTTTCTTTTTCATTTGTGGCAACAAAAGTAACAGGGTAATACAAGTAGGCCTAACTTACTGCTTATTTGACCATAACTAAAGTAACTCATTACTTGAATTACAAAAGTAATCAGAGTATGCAGTGCATTACCCACAACACTGCATAAGAGTAAAATGTATTGTTGTTCTGCCTCTCAGACATTGTACAGTAAAGTAAAAGTAATTAAAAAAGAAAAAGAGAAAAATATTATACACAACTACATGAAAAGAGAAACTGTTTTGTCTATTGTCCTAGTGCTTAAAGGCGCTTGAAGGTGCTGTGCGCTAAGGTCTTACTCTTGTTGTTATCTAATGTAAACATATTATGAGCCTGCAGAAGCTGTTAAGTGACCTGTGCCACTTACTCACAGCATCATTGGGCGAATGTGGAAGCTGTAAGGTGAAAGAATGCCAGCGCTCACGGAAGTGTCCTTCAGGTACTTTTATTCAGATATGGCACGGGCAAAACACGAAAGCATTCGTAATTTGGCGTTCCTTATCTGAGTAAAAGCACCCGAAGGACACTTCCGTGAGCGCTGGCATTCATTAGCTGATATTTGAACTCTTCTGAGCCGTGCACCCAGTACTTGATTGCTTATTATGACTGAGTTGTGCTCACATTCTCTCTAGTTGTAAGCTTTGTGGCTTTGTTCATCACATGGTCTTGGGTAGGGATGTTTCCCATCCTTTGCTGTGGCTAGCTCATTCATGTGTCTAATTGCCTGGGGGGGAAAAGTGGAGAACACTGTTGGTACCTTGTAGAGAACGTTGTCGGAGCACGCGTTGACCGCCTGGACGACCACGTAGGCGTGGAGGAAGTTGGAGGCGATCATGTCGGGTACGAAGGGAGTGCTTTGCTCTTGGAACACGATGGCCACGATGTCGTTCCCTATGTGCCGCTTTCTCTGCAACTGCAACCACACACACACACACACACACACACACACACACACACATACACACACACACACACACACACAAAACAAAACAACTAAATGCACAAACAGGATTAAATGGTTTGAGTGTAATTCCGACTTTCATGAGGGTGAATGATAGAGATTAAGGGAAACAGATGCAACGCATTTAATCACTTAAACCAGATATACTTAGTTGTCCAGGGTCACCCAGCAGTCTGTACTAGGCCTAGATAATACGTCACAAAATTAAACAAAATGTATTCTCTTAACCTACTGTATTAAGACCGGGAAAGCATCTGTCATTTTTTATTTTAACCACTTTAACCATTATTTTATACATCCAAAAATAGCAGATATACAGCTTGTAGATTTAGAAAAATAGTTTAGTTTAGAAAAATCTAAAACATTTTTGCAAATCTTTCAATACATATATTTTTAAAGCGAACATTTGTAACTCAAATCTTTGCCGCGAGTGTCAGAACACTGGATCAGCCCCAGTGCATTGCTCAAGGGCAGTTTGGCAAAGTTGGTGGTGGGAACCGAACATGCACCGTAGTACCAGCCACCCTCCAGTCAACAGTTTACATCTGGAATACACCCTTCTGTCAGAACCGGGGATAGAACCAGCGACCGATGAGTTACTGGTCGGCCTCCCTACTGTATATCAAGGTCAAGTTGACCTTGGCGGCAGTGACGGCCGGCTCCTCCTGCTGCGTGTCAAAGTGCCCTTGAGCAAGACGAGCAGGTTGGTGCCTTGCATGGTTTCCTCTGCCGTCGGAGTGTGAATGTATGGGAATGGGTGAATGTGAAATGCATTGTAAAGCGCTTTGGATAAAGGCACTATCTAAATGCAAATCTATAAAATCTATAAGCTTTATGCATAAAGTACTACCAGTCCATAAATGCATACAGTACTACCTTAAATCAATAAGCTGTATGCATCCACTACTACCCTAAATGCAAACAGTAGGCCTACCCTAAATCTATCAGCTACTGTATAGTCTGTATACAGTACATACAGAACTACCATAAATCTAGAAGCTGTATGCATACAGAACTGCCATAAATCTATAAGCTGTATGCATACAGAACTACCATAAATCTATAAGCTGTATGCATACAGAACTACCATAAATCTATAAGCTGTATGCATACATAACTACCATAAATCTAGAAGCTGTATGCATACAGAACTACCATATACTGTATCTAGAAGCTGTATGCATACAGAACTACCATATACTGTATCTAGAAGCTGTATGCATACATTGCTTTCTTATTCTCCATCCACTTTCTCTCAACACCACCAGGGGGAGTGCTGCTTCTCTTCAGAAAACTCACCATTGCTGGAGTCTGATAATACATGGTCTGTGTTGGTGCACATACTGTACTGATGTTGCATGTTTTATGCTCGTCCTGATAAATCTGTGTTAGTGTGGCTGTGGGGAGGAAGGGGAACCTGTCCCTGATGTGTGTGTGTGAAGCTTCAGATATCTCACTCTCATATTGTCGCTTCCGGGTAGAAACCTTCTCTCTCCATATTTAAAATGTGCATGTTTCTTTTTGTGTGAATGAATGCCCTACGTCGTCGGATGACAGTGTCGCGCAAACGTTGCGGAAATAGCATATCCACAAGCTCAAGGTTGGGTGTATTTACACAGTACTTGTTGTACTACAGTACCTACCTGTTGTGTATCTCCCTCTGTGTAAGGCAGCATCGTAGACACGTGGAACATGACCTCTTTGTTGCGATAGTTACTGTAGACAGACTCCATGCCCGTTTGACCATGTGTCACATCTAACCCTCCACGGAACCTACACGCACGCACGCACACACACACACACACACACACACACACACACACACACACACACACACACACACACACACACACACACACACACACACACACACACACACACACACACACACACACACACACACACACACACACACACACACACACACACTTGTAGTACAGTATATTGTTGGTGCAGTACATTGTAGTACAGAATATTGTTAAAGTATTATTGTTAGTACAGTATTTGAGGTTTCATTCCATTCTGACCATAAAAGTATCCTTACCCTTTAAAGTCGTGGAGATCAATCTTCTCTCCTAGAAACTCCAGGAACTCTACAAAAGCAGGACTTTGTTCAGTGTTGCCAAACACCTCCTCTTCTGTTGTCTGCAACAACAGAATGGCATTAATAAATACTTATGTGAGCAGCTGCGGTACAAATGAAAAAGAGACAGAGGCTTTAGGGGATTTGCCTGTGCATCGGCGTAAATGATTAGTTTGTATGCTGAAAAACAGTGTGAAATAATAATGACCCCTGCGCACAAATAAAGCAATAAAATAGATCTCTGCTGAGCAAAGCAAACAGAGCATATTTCTTTCGGTAAGATTTGCACAACACAGATTAGGCTGCGGCGAGGTACAGCAGTATCCTCAGCATCCATTGACAGCCGCTGTCCCAACAACAAGGTGAATAAACATAGATTATGGTAATTTTAGGTCACGATGTGGCATTGTACCACAAGAGCCCAAGGAGCTCACGGTTAGGTGAAAACGAAGCGGAAATAGAAGGTGTGTGTGTGTGTGTACATTACGATATCTATGTTTGACCGCCTTGTTTATTTGTCCGTATTTGCATGTGGGGCATGGGTGTATTTGCAAGGGCGACGGAAGTGTTTTTGAAAACCTGTGCCTGTGCGCGTGTGTGTGTGTGTGTGTGTGTGTGTGTGTGTATGTGTGTGTGTGTGTGTGTGTGTGTGTGTGTGTGTGTGTGTGTGTGTGTGTGTGTGTGTGTGTGTGTGTGTGTGTGCGTGTGTCAGTTTGGGATCACGAACTGGAGTGTGCGTGTGTCAGTTTGGGATCACGAACTGGAGTGGCCACACATGTTCGTTCGCTGAGCAAGGCCCCGCCCTCTGCTCTTTATGCTTTTCTGTTTTGTTTCACATACGCAGTGCTCTTCTCGTCGTATAAAAGGTCTCGTATAAAGGTCTTCTATAAATGTCTTCTCGTATAAAGGTCTTCCTGTATAAGGGTCTTTGTAAGTGGAACCCAGAGGGTCCTCCATGCCCTTGTGAGGCCTCCAGAGTAGAGTCTAAATCCTTTAGGTTTCCTGAGATCAAGGACATGGGTTTCCACACACATGGGTCCCCATTCCAAAGGCACAAGGACCCTCAACTACGCGTTCGACAGCCCTCCTATTTAGCGTGCGGTAGACAATAGTGTGGTGATTATCATAGAAAGGGAACTGGACTCCATTATTAGTGCTCAACATAATCCACTTCTCTTTAGGAAATTGCAAATAAAGGCATACGGTACATGCTCATTTGTTCACCTATCACAGAATACAGGAATAGAAGGCTAATGACGGTTCTGTGCGGCTCCATTTACAGGCATAAACAGTTGACATTTCTGTCTCAATTTTTAACCTGTATTAGCTCACCTGTCCGAATTTTTGGTAGATGACCCCAAATTTGAAATTGTTGTTTATCACATGTTCATCAAAGGTCACAATAAGCCTTGAAGCCTGTAAAGAAAGAAAATAGAAAATGTCATGAAAAATATGGAGTCAACAAACTGTGACCTGCTGTAATGTGATTCTTGGCAAACAGTAAGTAAATAATTTCTGAGCTGAAGCTTACTTTTGGATAGAGAACGGGGAAAAAACGATCCACATTCACTTCTTCACAGACAAGCTGGGAGGCAGCAAGGAAAGAAACAAATCAAGAACATTTCTGACACAGACTGAAACTAGGAACACTGCATGCTGTACCTTCACCAATGCTACAGTATGTCAACCCTTTGTCATCGCTATGTCAATGCTATGTTCAATTCCCTATTGTGGCAGTTTAACCATCTTTCAACCTGGCGTCCCTATTTTCGTGTCTATTTGCATGTCATTGCTGTCAAGTTTCCTCTGGGGGATAGTTCTAGCCCGTGAGCTCTCTGGCGCCCCAATTTTGCTTGATCGATCCATCTAGGAACTGACTTTTATGTCTGCTGATAGACTCACAATATTTCATGGTGTCTGTGTGAATCTGTTCCAATTATTAGGGGGCCAAGCACGTAGTGGGTAGGACCCCTATTGTTTCTGTTAGTTTTATTACTATTCTTCCCCCACTTTTGGCAGTTCTGGCTTAATCCTAATCCCTGACCTATGACCTCTCTGACCCTTAGATCTTCTGCCATTTGAAATTATATGAAAAACAGTCAAATTCCATCTCCTCCTGAGATTTTGAGCAATCTGCACGAAACTTTCTACACAATATCCACAAACCCAGTTGGAATAAAGTTTGTACGTGAAAAAAATGAAGCCTCCAGGAGCCAATGAATATTGCAGTTTTGTTAAATTACACAATCTCTCACCTTGGCCATTTGAACCACATTGGCGAATTCAGTCAGACAGGAGATGGGGATGACATCGTGGTACGTTTTCAACTTGGTCCTAATGGAATGACAAAACAATCATCACGCTTTCAAAGTTAAATAAGGCCAAGCAACATTTCACCATTAAAGCTACAATCCTTAGTTATTTGAACCAATCTGTATGGTAGAGTATGTTAATACAATATAACTAGTAGTACATTATGCAGTGGTAGGAGGAGGTCTCCCTGCTCTTCAATTGAGACATTTAGACCCTGGTGTCGGGTAGGACACCTACTGGTTGAATGTCAATAAAGTTATTTGAATCAGACAGCGGACCGGATTAGAGACTAGATCAGCCATCTTTATTGTAGGTCAGACATCAAACAAAAAAACAGTCTAATGTGTAATGTGCATCTTTGTCATGATACCTTGATAAGAAGACAGATGGAGCTAAAGACAGATGAAGGCACATCTAAAGCAGAGGTGTGTGTGTGTGTGTGTGTGTGTGTGTGTGTGTGTGTGTGTGTGTGTGTGTGTGTGTGTGTGTGTGTGTGTGTGTGTGTGTGTGTGTGTGTGGGGGGGGGTTAAGCGTTGTGCAACATGTGACGTGTGGTGGTACCGTAGCAGTAGACGGAGGTGTTCCTGGTCACCAATCACGTCGTACTTCATTGAGAAGATCAGATGTCCCAGGATGTTGTCCACTGAGTAGTAATTAAAGTGCTCCTGATGGTACAGAGCAAGGACATGATATCATGATATCAACTCACATGTCAGCACGAATGCCCACGTACGCAGGCGCACACACACACACACACACACACACACATGAAAACGAAAGCCTTGATGCATCGACTTTTACATTGCCATATCAGTCAATTATTTTTAAGACTTTTTTTCTCCCAATTTAGTCACTATGCCAATTAATCCTCCACTGATGTACAGTAGTACCCTACTGGCTCTCCTGCCAGTCAGGAGCCCCCACCAGGAGGACGTAGGGCCTCTATATACTAATCCTCCCAATCAGAATTCCAATCAGAGAGTCTGTACGTCCAGTGACAAAAATAACCCAATTATGTTCGTATAGATGCTCGGCCAAACCGGATGGATTAGAAACCCTACACTTCGCTGTGGTGGGCAGGTACTTTACCCCTGCGCCACCCATACTTTGCCATATCGGTCTGATGTATGTATCTTTTAGCTCCTTTCTACTACCGTACATGCAGGTATCCGGACAAAAAGGAAATTGTGCAAAGTTAAGATACGTTATTTAGGCAATACGAGGCAATGGCCAATTCACAGTAGGCGTGTCTCTAAAGTTTAGAGTCTAATCAGACATACTGTAGTCTTTTTATTCTTCACCAAGAACAAAAGTACTTCACAGCTCTTGCCTGCTACTGTACCAGCAAGTCACCATTTGCTCATTATGATGCTGCTGTGCAAACAGGTGGCAAAGCACCAATTCATCTTCATTATCCGTTGAGTCTTTAGTGTTACGGCGAGGCTGGTCCCTGTAACAGGATTCAGTTATTGCAATTGATTTGCAAAACATTTCTACGTTGTCGCTGAAAATAGCCAACCTACAAGCCTATGACCTACAAGCTGAGCTGTGAGCTCTATGTTACTGCTGTTGCTGCTACGACGCTGAATTTCCCCACGAAGATCATGGTGGTCATAGGACCACAATGGAAACAAGTCCCCTGGACTTTTTTGTGTTATCCTTTAAGTCTAAATGTCTGACTGTGCTGTTTACATTCTGTCTAATATAGTATTCAATCAATCAATCTTACAGTATATTATTACCAGTATTAATATACAAAGTGAGACTGAGAAAATTCACCAAAGATCTACAAGCTCACAACGTGTTGCTGTGAGCTTGTAGATCGGATATCTTTGGCGAAGAGATTTGGTGTAGATGGAAAAAAGTGGTCCAAGTACAGTTATAACCCAGGTATGCTTAACTAAGAATAGAGGGTTTAAGTGGTTAAAGCCACAAGGTGTGTTGCAGACAGAGGCTGACCTTGCCCAGGAAGTGTTTGCGGTAGAGCTTAGCGGTGGGGTTACTCTCCAGCTTGGTGCGGGTGCCGGGGGAGGGGGGGCGGAGACGCTCGGGGTCCGTGGTGTTACCCAGTTCATGGTTCATCCCCTCGATCCAGTAGCCTCCGAACTGGGGCAGGAGGATGAGAGGAAACGGGGTCGTTCTGCCCAGCACCTGTGCCAGTATAGAGAACATTCAAAGGTTGGCGGGATGGCAATAAAGCCTGAGTTATACTTAGTTGTGTGCGGCCCCTGAAAATAGCCGGTCTAGAAGCTCACAACCCGTCACAGTGCGATGCATTGTGCGCGTGTAGATCTGCTATTATAACCCTTAATAGAACAGAGTCATAAGGTGAGCAGAGCAGGGTGACTTTTATGACAGAATAAATGATTTCATCAACAGATGAAAATGAGGGTGAAATTGAGGCTAAACATTTCTGCACAGGTTCTACTGGTGTCATGTATTACTGTGATGAATAAGCTTACCTCATGAACACTAGGGTAAGGAATGTAGTCTTCCTCTGTCTGAGGAAGAAAGAAAGGAAAACATGACTTGACTCATCAAAGCCTTAAAGTGCCCTCAAAGCCCTGCTATACATTAATGGAAACTACTTTAGAATAATTACAGAATAATTGCACTCTGAAATGACCCATGATTCAACTAACAAGACATTAACTTAGACCAATATTTCCATTCCGTATCACAAAGAAATGCCAAGATAGTGGACAAGCTGAATATTCAAAGATGCACAAGCAGTTTAAAATAACACTCCTCTGACATAAACTGCATGTATATGACCTGTTTAGGTTATATGTTAGGTAGGTTGTCTAAAGGCTGCTACATTCAAATATCTTCATAGCATGTACAGTATGAACTTGAAGCTCTGCTAGCATTGTGATTGTGGCTACATTTAAGAGCGTAACAGGGTAACATGGGTTATCTTGTTACGGGGTGTGTGAGTGTGAGTGTGTGTGTGTGTGTGTGTGTGTGTGTGTGTGTGTGTGTGTGTGTGTGTGTGTGTGTGTGTGTGTGTGTGTGTGTGTGTGTGTGCGCACGTGCGTGCGTGTTAAGAATCCTACTTTGAGAACGGGAGGGAATGTGCATCTCTGCTCATCCATCCTGTTGCCCTGGGAGAGAGGAAAGTGAAGGAGAGATATGAAAGAGCGAGAGGGAGAGAGAGAGCGAGAGAGAGGGAGTGTTGTCTCATTTTTATGCACCACCACAGCGTAACCCATCAGGTCTGCATTCCAAACACACACAAACATAAATCTCCTTTGATTGTGGATTTGTACACTCAATTAATTATTAGCATCGATTCATAACTAACAAGTTGTACTTATCAGAAAAGCACAGAGAGGAAACAGTTAGTCCGTTTCATTAATGTTAGATAAGTCGTCGGGATTATCAGCAGATAACAGAGCAAAGTCTGACAACGCAGGGAGAGTATTAGGACAGACAGACAGTTAAAGGATGTTAATGAGTAGTCAGTGTGAAACTGAATTAATGAAACCCTGGAGACTTTGTCATTCAAGAAGATGTGGTGCAGAAGCAGCATCCCTAAAATACTAGATACTCATAGATTCTGAGGTGTGTGTGTGTGCGTGCGCGTGTGTGTGCGTGCGTGTGTGTATGCATCTGTGTGGAGAGAGAGAAATTGAGAGAAAATGGCAGGCAGGGTTACTGTGAACAAAATGCAATCTGAACTAGTGAAATAGTGTAAAAGCATAAATGGGCATGGCTCATTTCAACCTACTGACTTAACCGTTCTAATTCAAGACATTTTATGGCATTAACAGTGTCACCGTACAGTACAGGACAAGAGCAACCCTCTTTGTTTATGCACATTTTGACTTAGGGATTTCCATGACTTTAAGACTTTACAACAAGTTTTCATGACCAAACATTTCATGAAAAGAGATGGAAATGCAGCAAGGGCTGGATTTAAGTGTAACAGATAAGCGTGGTATCTCAGATATGATCGCATTTTCTCTGAAATAATGTATAAGGCTCCTCCAAACATCCGCACTACAGATGTGCGAAGGATCGCTATACCACCGCTATACCACCGACAGACAGACATGTGTGCGTGCATCTGTGTGGAGACTGGAGAGAGAGAAATTGGTATTGAAGGACTGTGTCTTGCTCTCTCCTCGCATCACTGAAGCTGAACAATCATTGCAAATGGCAAATTTCTCGTCACTTTAAGAGTCTTTGAATTAATTTCACACTGCAGACATCATCTCCTGTGTAGGTAGGTTAACACAACCATTTCCCCCCCCCTAACATGTTCCATTCCACCAACGCACAACAGATTGGGAATAATTTGCACTCATTTTAAAGTAATTATCAGCTGGTGCCAATATGATAAACGATATATTGTGCATCCCTAACCACCAGTACAACCTCTAAATGTGTTGTGAACTATATGCAAACCACACAGACCAATGACAAGCGACATTCTTCTGCATTTCAGAGAATACTCGTTAAGTGCCTACATTCTTATGAATTTTATGAATGACATTAAAATATGTATCAAACTTATTTCCATGACTTTTCCAAACCTTTCCAGGCCTGGACCAGTCCAAAAAAAATATTTTTGGACTTTTCATGATTGACTAAACCCTGTACATCATTATTCATCAACAGAGTCTCAGTGGAAGCAATAGAGCTAATATTTGCTCTCTTGCACATAATTAACATGCAGTGTGTAAATAATTTTCTCTTTCATCAAATGACTGCTTTCATGTGACTTGAATGTGAATATGTGGTTCTTATACTGTAGCACTGTAGCACCCGGAAAGAAAAAATATGTCTGTTTAGATGATAAGCTGTATCAGAAAATGTCTGAAGCTGTGCTGTGTTGTGCTGTGCTTGTCAAGAGGCGGACAGGTTAGTCAAGAGGCTGGTTTGGCGAGAACGGCCAACTGAGCCATGTTAAGAATAAGAGAATCGCAAACGCTTATCGCCTTACCTGCATCTTCTCAATCATTGCAAATAAATCTGGTGTCTAGAAAGAGAGGAGAGCGAGATGAGGTGGCCATTAACACTTGTTGAGTTGGTGTGTTTGTGTTGATTGCTTCTGCAGTTTCAGTCCGAGGGAATCCGAGGACTTCTGGTGTGATCTCACTTTTAACACAGGCTTTGTGGAACACCATGAATCAATTCATTCTTTATAACACTTTTTTTTCACTCCATCACAACCCAACTGTTGTTGGCAAATTCAGTTCGACTAAATCGTGTGTCGGAATGTGAAGCTGTTTCAATTCCATTTCCTTCACATCATTATCATCACCACAGCAGTATTACTGCTCCTAAAAGAAAGCTTCTAAAACAATGTTTTAACTTCACAACATGCGTTGTGCTTTTGTAGATCGGCTATTTTTGACGTTTTGAAAATGTGAGTACATTCTTTAAAACTTGCTGGCATGCTCAAAATAGGGACGCCAGGTTTAAAGTGCTTAGCCTGTCTGTGGGTTTTATAAATATTAAACCAATGAAAAGTATTAACATGAGCTTGTGACTAATAATAATAACTACATGGAATCCATTGGAACGCAGGTTCTTTTTTCCATTTCCTGAAACGGTTATGGAGATACTGCACAATGTTTCCACCCGACAGCGATGAGATAAACAGTATATAGACCTTTATTGATCCTGCAGGAAATTCAGTTTCCATAGCACCCAGCACCGCAGTAAAGATGAAAGAAAGTTACAGGTAAGGGTAGAGAACAAGTACAGAATAAGTAGTAGGGTAACACTAGTAGACACTAGTTAAAACACTAGTTAAACCAGGAGTATTCAATGTTTTTCAGGCCAGGGTCCCCTTGATGAAAAAGGGACCCCCACTACATACTGAATACAATTGTGTTGCAGATTCAACCTTTTCAAAGATTTCATAGCTTCATAGACTTGTTTGACAGCACTATCAGTGTTGTGTAAATTCATGTTTGTTTGTTGTCTCCGCCAGGCCGAAGGCATGGCGAAAGAGTATGTTTTACCCTCCGTCAGTCCGTCCGTCCGTGTGTGTGTCCGTGTGTCCGTCCTGTCTGTGTGTTACCAGCTAATCTCCGGCACCGTTGGCCCGTTCGCTCCCAAACTGTGCACACACACTCCCTGGATGCCAATTCAGAACCTCTGCCCCATTTTTTTCACATGGGCCTGTTATAGCGCCACGAGGAGGCCGATTTTGTTTTTTACATTACTCCTACAGATTTTATCCAAACGTCATGCAAATCGGTACACAGTATCTCTATAGTCATGTGATCTGTCCGATTTCCCATATTCCATCCTCATTGCCTATGGTTGGCTTCCAAAGTTTGCAGGATTGGTCCGTTTTGAACAAAAAGCCTCAAACTATGCACGCAGCTTGCGATTTCCGTGAAATTTCACACGCACGTTCCCACTAGGCCGAGGAAGAAATGCCACCCTTGTCACATTGGCCTGTTATAGCGCCACCAGCAGGTCTAATTTAACAAAACACATTTTTGGAACAAAATGCCTCAAATCATGAATGCAGTGTCTGATTGCCGTGAAATACCTAAGAATAAATGGCACCCTTTTCACATTGGCCTATTATAGCACCACCAGGAGGCCAGAATAACGTACCTGACCTGGCGGAGACCTGTGCTCCGAGGAGCACTTTTTCTAGTTTGTTATCTTTTCTATAATGTTGGATTCATGTTAATGTGTATTTTCAGATATTTAACAACTTGAACGCTCAATACTTGGTTCACTCTTTTTTTCCCCTCTACACCAAACCTTTGCCGAAAATAGCTGATCTACAAGCTTACAATGCTTCACGCTGTGATGTGTTGTGAGCTTGTAGATCTGCTATTTTCGGCGAAAGTCCCCCCAGAATAGGGATGGTAGGGTTCAAGTGGTTAACGTAAAAAAACAAAAAAAAGTTCCTGTCACGTAAAGATTTGGCGCCCAGACCCCCTGTTAAACACCAGTTAACACCAGTTAAGAGATGGGGGGAAAGCGGAGGGAAATGGCAAATGGTTTCATAAATGTATCACGAAACGCAGTAACGACATTAATGTGATTTATGTAAAGCAGCGTTTCACCTGACTCAGAGCCTGTATGATCTCTGTCCCTTCCCCCCGCTGACTCTCCATGCCGTTTCATGTCATGTGTGAGCAACCCGACCCTGCCATGGCAAAACATGTCAGCTCCTATCTACTGTAGCTCTGTGGCAAGTCAGCCGCAGCGATTTGTTTACACACTCGGAAGATTATCCTGCTAATTTGCATGCTGAAAAGGTTGACATTCAGCAGGGCGAATTCACTGGCTAGTAATCAGTGGCAGAGAAGTGGCAAAAGAAGACCATGGAACTATGGGAACGTCAAGTCTAAAGTGGTGCGGTATACAGGCTGAAAGAAACTTTCAGTCAAGGCTGAAGCAGTCCAACAGTTTGTGTACAGAGCAATATTGTCTTAGCCTTCCAGTGTGGTTATGAGTAAAGTCCTCCGCCATGTGCAAACAACAGTCTGTTTCAAACCCTAAAGGCAAACACCCCCTGGCTGCTCTCAACAACGCTGGCCACAGGGAGTAGAACGGAACCAGAGGCACAAAGGTTAAGTCACATGGTGTTAATCCCAGAAGCTGTTTTAGCCACTTAATTGTGTCATGAGATCCGGCCGGACACAGTTTGAATTCATAAAACGTTGATGCTCAAACCATATCAAACGACCGCAGAATTATGACCGTACAGTATGTTACATTGTTGGGTTTTGGCTCTTAAGATGTCTGACGGTCGATCAGTCTAGCGTTTTGTATCCAAACAATAATACTAGTTGTTACTCGAGACCATCCTTAGGTCAAAATGTTCACTTTCACTCAAGATATATCAAAAGTTAATGAATGGATTACCATAAAACTTGCCGAGAGCATGTTCATGATCCATAGAGGATGAACCCTTTTATGCAGAACAAGGGACAAGTGTTGTATAATTGTTGTATAATTATACACCACAAATAAAGTTATCGTCCTGTAGCCTACGGACGGAGGAGGTATGAATAGTTCCACTTGTCTTCTGCTTTAAAAAGGCACTATGTAACTCATTTTTAGTTATGGATATTTATTTTATTTCACATTGAAACCTTTGCTGTTGTTCACAATATGAGATATTCCTTCAATGAATAACAGCCCCAGCCTGTTGGGTTTAAGGAGTAGCACGGCCTCCAGAGGCCATGCTGCTCTCAGCTAGATGAACCATTAAATGGTACAGTGTACCATTTAATTGATACTGTACATTGTACAGTAGTATGATATACAATAAGTAGTACAACAGATATTCCCCCAACAGACTTATTTGAATAAATAATAGCACAGCATCAAATACTCCAACCTCAATTTGAAGAGCAAGTTTTCAAAGCGTCTGAGTAGCATGATTCC